>NC_134570.1:138909432-139267766 GCF_050947875.1 Dermacentor variabilis | reverse complement strand
CGATACCATCGTCAAATCATGTGACCAAAGTGGCCACGTGATTCGTGATGCCGGGCAGCCGGGCGAGCCGGGAATAGTCGCGTCGTCATGGCGTCGTCGCGTCACCGCACTCGCATTGCGCTGTGGTGTGTTTGCGGCTGTTCTGAACGTGCTGCCGCTGCCCTTTGCTATGTAAGTGTTGCAGTGTTTTGCTGTCAAGAAAACGATATTCTGTGATCAGTTTGGGTTGTGCGATATGTTTGTGTGGTTTTAATTTGGAAATCAGTAGTGTTTTCAATTGTTATGTGATCAAGGCGGCCACGTTATTCGTGAAGCCGGGCATAGTTACGTTATCGCACTCGCATGGCACTATGGTCTGTTTGCGACTGTTCTGAATGTGCTGCCGCTGCCCTTTGTCGTGTAAGTGTTGCAGTGCTTTGCTGTCAAGAAAACGACATTCTGTGATTAGTTTGGGTTGTGCGATCTGTTTGAGCCGGGCATAATAACGTTATCGCACTTGCATTGCGCTGTGGTATGTTTGCGGCTGTTCTGAATGTGCTGCCGCTGCCCTTTGTCATGTAAGTGTTGCAGGGTTTTGCATTCAAGAAAACGGCATTCTGTGATTAGTTTGGGTTGTGCGATCTGTTTGTGTAGTTTTAATTTGAAAATTAGTAGTGTTTTCAATTGGAGGGCGCGGAGTGGAGGGCACTAATCAGCTCTTCAAGTTCATTGTCATGTTATGTGAGGCGCCTTTTCACTGACGCTGTAATTAAGGCGTTAAGGGCAGTATAAGGACGAAAGTAAGAGGGACGAAATCGTGCCTGTGTGTCCCTAGCGTCGGGATCGGCCGCTATGCGTGATCCTAACAAGAAAGCATTTTGCAGAATGCGAAGAAAGGCGGCAAAATTTCTGTCTGTGCGCACCTTGCCGATCTCCGCAATAGAGCCATCATCGTGGTATTTTAGTCTCCCGTTTAGCAAGAGTGTTGCAGACAAGGGAACTGGTTCAAACAGGCTTTTTTTTAATGATTCACTACTAGTGCGGTATCCCAAAAGTTAGGTCAAGTGCTCGCCCTACTTTCTTCCCTCGCGCTACAGCGCACTGACAGAATTTTGCGTGCACCATACCGTGCTTTTATCGTTTGCGCTTCAGGTTCTCGATTGTGTTTTCGCCCCTTTACCCACGTGATGGGTATTTCATGGTATTACCGGGTACCACATGTGTCCATATATTGTGTCCAATATACGAAACGGCCAAATTCGATTTTATTTGACGCCTCAAATGGTAGTAATGTATTGAGTCCCTTGTAGCTTTGTGCTTGTTACCAATTTTACTATTTGGTGAATGGATACAGCATGTACGCTGCATATCTCGCTTGTGCATACTGCATACGTGAGTCGAGTATGACCTTGGTATAAAACAACTTGTATGCTTTAGGTAGTACGATTGTTTGCAGTTTGGGACATGTGTCGGAATGTACGCTGTGCGCCCTTCGCGCTTTACGGCGGCCTGCCGAGTTCGTGCTGGTGCCATGTGTGCGCATGGAGTTCGCGAAGCGCTCTCGCAGTTTTTTTTTTATATATATATACATGTGTTCTGTTCGCGCGCTTCGCACAACAGGGCATGTCGCAGTTCTTTGTCCTTGTGCAACACATTTTCCTAGCGTACGTCTGTGCATTATTTGATACCGGTTTCACACGGGGCTCTTTTAGCCGCTATCCAGTCCGTTACAAATCGAATTTCTCGGTCGTGATGGCTCCTCTGCGCAAGCTACGAGAGTGAGCCAGTCGCATCGATAATTTCGATCCGGATCGGGCTTGATCGCGATCGAGAGTGGTCGTGTGACACTGGTTTTACACATGGCTCCCACATAGGGAACACTTTAAGTTCAATGCTACTGAGTGAAGAGCAAGTGTTTCTGGTGAAGTCAATACTTGTGCATTCAAAACATTTCAAATACCAGCGTAGTGCATCAATGTGTCTACTTCGACAAAATGGAGCACCAGTGCAGATATCTGAACATACCTGTCCAGGGCAGCAAGTGTGTCTACATTGAAACCACTACCAGTATGTGCGGCAGTTCTATTTCCAGCAGCGGGACTGCACAATAATCAGTAGGGTGCTCTCAAGCTGTTTATCTATGAAGCTCTGCCTGGACTGTGTGCCAAATATTTTTGGACGTGAAAGTGGGGGTGAATTGGTAAACATCAGTGGAACTGTGCCTGGACTTTGGCAAATGTTTTTGGATGTGAAAGTGTGAGTGAACTGGCAAAGAATTTGTTCTGGGCTACATGTGTTAAACGTTTTTCTCATTCAGAGTGCTTTTCTTTACTTTAGGAGACTGGAGATGTGCGCAAAGTGTGACATGTCAGTGTGCTAATTAATGTATTTGCTGGTTTGCAAATTATTCGTTGCAACTTTATTTTTGCCAGAGAGGTACAACTTTGCCTCTTGTAAAGGGCTTTTTAGATAAAACTTACTATTTATTATGACCATTGCTTCCTTTGTTACACAAATGCAGCTTCCAGTGCATTCCAGTTTATTTCCATGTTTATCTAAGTTTCTAATATGAGGCTTGCATATTCATTTCTCACGTTCTGGAGTGGCAAGATGCAGCATTACTGTCTCATCGTTCGCTGTACTACAGTAGCGTTCACTTGATACACTGAATCCCCCGTTTAAGTATTCTGTACTAATTTCACTTTATTGCTTTTTTGTTGTATGGTTATTTTTTCTCGCCATTACCTTCTTTGATATATCCTAAAGGCAATATTTCCAATTTTGCATTGTTCCCATTTTTTTTTATTTCTGTCACAGGATTGTTTTATGATGGTATGCGGTGGTATTTCTTTTTGTGCTCTTTTCAAGCTTCTAGATGATTGGTAACATTGCTTGGAGGCAGTTACCATCCAGTTCATACTCTTGCATTTTTCAGTCTACTTCTTCCATGCGCTCCGATGTCACTTCTCCATAACTCTAGTCCATCTAATAGCACGCGCACTTTACTATGATAAATTAGACACTTTAGTACACTCCAGGTTTTTCTGTTCATTTTTGTATGTGTACTTGGAATTTTGTTTATGTGCTAGTGAATGTTCACTTTCGAGTTCATTACGAATCCTTTCTGCGACTTCTGTCATTGTTGATGTACTTTTATTTCTATTTGCATTTCTCACACACTTTGTTCGAACCTTGCATAAGCATTACATTTTAATAAAGTGTTCTTGCTTTGTCACAATGTTCTCATTTCATGCACTTTTGGCATGAAGGGCTTGGTCTGGCCACCTGCCAAGACGTGGCCATTTGTTCTTTGCAGGACGTGATTCCCATTGTGGTTGTAAGCATCGTAGCTTACTAAAGGCGGTATTAAGGATTTATTATTCCTAACAGGCTCATTTTCGTGCGACTTGGTAGAGGATGCGCCGGCCATGCGGGGAACAGTGCTTGGCACTGCGCTATGGCTCTTACAGTCAACACCGACGCTTCTACTCATCTGGGGCGCGATTGGAGATTGTTGTTCGAAACGTCCGATCAGTTTCACCTCACGCGATTGGCCTAGGCCGTGCCAACGGGTGCGGCTGACGACGTCTGCGCGGCATAGGTCAGTCGCGTGAGGCGAAACTAAACGTGTGTTTTGAACAACGATGTCTGATCACGCCCGTCACCCGCGAAAATTAGCTTCAGATGATCGTAAACCTTTCAAGACCGCTTCTATACCAGCTTTTTGATAACGTCCTAAAAACGTTTAGAAATTGGTTACGAATAGTTTTGGCAAAGGGATTACTTGTGTCTTTCCCAATCCTATTTCTAGACCAGCTTTTCGAATACGTCTTGCAGACCTGTTCTCGATCGTCTCAAGAAAGTAATTAAGCCGGACATTAGCAGAGATATACGACGTTTTCCCGCCGAAGTTCTCTCATTCGTGTCTTCTTTAACCCGTTTTTATCGTCTTGGATAAACGCTACGAAAACGTTACGTATCTCTTTTGTGCTACCTGGGATGGTCTTCCAGAGGTATAGAAACCTGCTGGACACAATTCGCAAGCTGCGCCCGGAAATCAAGAAGTTGTTCGCCACCTTGGTGCTGCCGAGAACACCAAACCGCCGCCGAGCGTGTCGCAACAGTCGGTACGTCGAGCGCTACAACAAGGAGGCATGTCACTTCAATGCCTTGCTGCGAAATCACTGCCGGCGGACAAGGAACTCCATCTACCTTGACCACGAGTTCCAGTGGCTGGCCCCAGGCAGAGTACTCGCATCTGATGGGGTGCACCCCAGCTTCGAGGGGGTGGCCATCGTTGCCAGTCACCTGAGGTGCGTGCTCCTGCGGGGCGGCGGACGGTCGCATGGATCTTGGCGTGATCACACCTCGAATGGCCACGCCGGACCCGCGCTGCGGGGCTCACCATCCCGTCCGGCCGATGACCAGGCTGCCCCCTGTGACGGTTCGGACCAACACGCTGCACGTGCCCGGAGCTCCGGCACGACCAGGGGCGCCGGTTGCCGAGAGGGGAGCGGACACCGCGGAGATCGCCCCACCTACGCCGAGGCTGTCGGCTGCGCAGCGCCAACGCCGAGAAATTGACTGGCCAACACTTCAGGTACGGCGCGATCCGGCACTTTTTGGTCCCGCGAGTTCATGACGTTGCGTAAAACAATTGACAAGCGGGTTCGATTTGAGATGCATGCCTCTAACATGAATAAATATTTAGCCTCGGGCGTCGCACCGAAGGGTCTTCAGGTAAAACAGAAGCTGGCAATGTATACATTTGATGAAAAAGAAAGAGAGCAGTGGGAATGCTATACTACGGGAGGACTCGCTTGGGCTCACTCGGCTGGTGGCACAACATAGCGTGCGTAGAGCATCGCAGCTTAAAAACGAGGAGCAGATGCACTTGTTTCAGTCAAAGTTCACAGAATTGGAAGCGCTGGAACTGGTAAAATACGAGGGAAAGGAAAATGTCAACATCCAAGAACAACAAAGAAAGAAACGGGAGCGTGACAATATCCCATCGGCCATCAGAGCTGATTCTCAAAGCTATAATCTTGAATTCGAAGCGACCGGTTGTTCTGAAGTAATCAGCGAAAAAAAGCACGAGACAGTGGGCAATGCCTCAAATGTCATAAACTTGTCGAGCAGCCCATTTCCGAGTGCACAACTAAATCTCCTTTCGAGAGGTCTAACTTTTTGTCCGGCGTCAGGAAGGATGAACGAGTTCCAATTGTTGCAAGATCTGGATGATTTCGCGAGCAATTTGCGACTATATACGGGAGTACTTTTATGATCGAAAAACTACAGAGGGGTGTCTTGATCAGCTACCTGAACTCCAAAAAATCATGGACACCTGGCGAGGCACGCGACAAATACTTGGACATGTATTATGTATTCAGTGAGTGACCACTGCTTTTCAACGCGGTAACGTTAAGGAGCCCGTGTCGCAGAAAATCCGGCGCCCGGCGTCGCAAGTCGTATTGGCAAAAATATTTTCGAACCATATATACCCAGGTCTTCCATATGATGCAAGGAATTGACTGAACTAACTGAATAATTAAATTGAAGCACAGTGCGTTAGCGAACACCAAGCTTCATTTCCGATAGCTGATCACTCAGTCTGTGCAGTGGGGCAAAAGCTGTAATACTTTCGTATACGTGCGCTTTCGCTGAGTCAACGGAAGGCGCGCGGCGCCGAAAGCGAGCTAACCCGTTTCTCCAGCGCAAAGTGCTCCGCGAAAACAATCCATACTGACACGTGTACTTGTCTTTATCGGGCGACATGTTTCACCGCCTAACAAATGTTATCGCACACCACAGGACGCGCCTGCATGTTTCGGAAGTTTCTGGAATGTTATCGGTGGTTCTACCCGCTGTCTGTTGTCGCCGCACCTTGCGTAATCTGATTGCATGTATACGCGAGGCGAATGGTGTAGAACTTTGTGGAAGGCACGCGGGTGCCAGTGATTGCTCTGGAACATTCGACGACTGATGTAAAAAAGCCGACGCGCTTGACCCGCTGATCAGATTTTGACGATCGCCGACTGTGTTCGCCGTTGTCGCCGTTCTTTAAGTGTAGCCTGTTTTCTCGGGCACAGGTTCGCCCAATAAAAGTTAGTTTCGCCTTTCACAGTATTGCTACTGTATTCTTCATACGTCACTCCACGTGACAATAAGAATCCCAGAGTCTGTTTATTTTCGTGTAGCATACCGACACGAGCGTCGCCTATGTATTACATCCAATTAAAATGTCATTTTGTGGTTCTTCCTGCATATTTCCAATGTGTGAACGTATAGTACATGCGGATAGAGGATTGGCCTTGTCGATAAAATTCTTACCCCTCCGTGGTGGCGCAGTGGCTTTGGGGTGGCGCTGCGCTGCTAAGCGTAAAGGCGCGGTATCGGATCCCGGCCGCGCCGGCCGCATTTCGATGGGGCTGGAATGCGAGAACGCCCGCGCACCGCGCATTAGGTGCACGTTAGAGAAGCTCAGGGGGCCAATATCAATCCCGAGTCCCCCACTACGGCGTACCTCATAATCATATCGTGGCTTTGATACGTTTAGGTAGAACACAGACTGTGATTTAAACCAACGGGTCTCACAGCAGACGCGCGCTTGCGTCACCATTGAAATGGTGAAATCTCCGAAAACGCCGTTTTCCTTAAGGGGACACTAAGGAGAAAATTTGTTTGTTCTTTACCAGCAAATTATCCTTCTGCAATATCAAAAACACCACTCTTAAACTGGTAAGACGCGTGGTGAGCCAGAAACAGCGCAATAGCAAAGGACGGGTGGCTACGCCTCCCTGAACTTCCCACACCAGCTGGCTGTGGCGTCATGAAACGGCGAAGCGGTTTGCCTCTAATAGCATCTTATAGAGCCCACTTAGTTCTTTTAGCGGCAAAGATAGACTACATTGTGTTCTAAAGGAGCCAAAGATGGAACTTGGCGAGTTTCGGGAACTTTTGCTGACTCCAACGCGGCCTAAATACGAAAAAAAATACTTTGAACTTCTTGACGCCGCAGTGACTTACCAGCGTTGGGGTTTTGGCGCTAAATTCAAGAACAGAACATTTGCCCTTCATTTTTTCTCTTCCCATAACCACGCTATGGTTTCGAAATTAACGACAAGATGAGCTTTCAAAGATCGCTTTATCCGTCTAAACTGATTTTGTGTTTTTGCTTTAGTGGTGCTTCGAGGAGTCGCGGTATCGCTCTTCTTCGTATCGCCACACAGAGGCGACCAGGAAACGCGCAGCCCAAACAAGGAAAGATTAGAAATGACAACCATTGCAGGAACGCTCCGAGTTGTCCACAATCGCATGTTCCGCGCCGAGTGCCTTCGGCACGATATGGCGCTCCCGCACATACCGCAAGAACGCGGGATAGACGATAAGGGGGGCGGGGGCACGATCACACTAGACACTTGTTTACTCCGAGATTAGAAAAGAAAACGCCCCCTCGCGAACGCACCAAGGCTCCGCAGTGCACTCCGTCTGGGTCTCGAAGCGAACGTATACTATCACGCTCTCGAAACGCCCACACCGTTGTGTTTTGCTCTTGGCGCGTCGTCAATAACGGCAGCAACGCGCGAAGCCTAGAAGGAAAAAAAAAACAGCGCAAGAGCGATAAGAGTTCGCAGATTCATGTCTACGCACTCGCCTTTTACAAATGTGCTGAAGAGGGTACTCGAAGGGAGCGGAGTGGGAGCCTAGCTTTCGATGTCACTGCAGCCGATTCGCTTAGTTTATGCGCTCGCGTATGAGGGAACCTGTGCTTAGCGTACACAGTAAGTTTGACCGATAAATTTCGAGTGTTTCTTGTATGTCCCTAACAATGGCTGTTTAACCGAGGGAAAAAAATGTCGATCGGGGTTTAGAGGTTGATTGTGGGATGCGAATGCCTATGGTTCGTTGCCTCTCGTGAAATAGATGCACGCGAAAGACACATGGGACGCTAAACTTGTCGAGGTGGCGCATATTTTTTAACTCCTGGATGGACTGACTTTCGGTGGTTCGATACTTGATCATATAACGGATACCTTCGGAAAATGCGAGACAAGAAAAAAACTGGCCGATTGTTGTCATCTCTAAAATCTGCGGATTGAGATGCAACCTTTATTTATAAAGGGCTATTTGTTGATTTGGGATTGGGAAGTTTTCTGCATGGGTGAGCTGAACGTGCTGCTCTATGAGTCGCCAGCTGACTAAGTCCGGATTATAGCTCGGCGTCATCAGGTTCCCCCGAACAAATTAAGCCTCGGGTAAATTTGGACACACCAGTGGAACATGTTCCCGGTTCCTCCTTACGGTGCCATTTTCCCTTTTGTCTTTTTATTTCTTTGTTTTTCTTTTTGTAGTGAAAATAAACATTAGAATAAATTTGTCTCTGGATATAGTATCGATAACTACAATTTTTCTTTTTACTTAGACGTAGGAAAGGCTATGCACAAGGAAATAATAAATGGCGTCTACTGCGCTCCTTTTCGTTTAGCATCAAGAACTGTGATACTTATAATAACTTGCATGCTTCCGGTGTTTTTGCCTGTGATGGCACTGGCTGTTTGCTTGTGATTTGTGTTATAGAATGCGCAAGTGCTTGCCTTATATAATTAAGGCCAGAACCTTAAGTGGCTCATGCCCTCGATGGCCTTGAAGAAAAAAGAGAGCATCGTCCAGTCCAATGGTACGAAAACTATCATCATCAGCAATGGCTCATACCCCCATAAGCAAGCAAAAAATACAGTGGTTCATCCCTCTCGTAATGCAGAGGTTACAAATACGCATCAAAGTTAAGCGTACAGTGCATACATTGATTACAATCACGCGTATAACGTACAGAAACGCGGCGTCTAATCAAGTGGACCAAAAAAAAAAAAACACGTGGCCATCTCAGTGGCTCATACCCCCCTAAGAAAGCATAAAATACAAGCATAAACACAAGCATAAAATACAAGCACAAATACAAGCCCATTCAGTGGGGTCGCCCTCCCAAACACCAATCTGATCACCGATCCTGTGACGCCATCACCCTACGCCTTCAAGGTGGCAGTCCTATCCCACACGTTCCTAGTATCCAGGTCCTCGGTCTCACCATCTCTACCAACGGCTCCAACGCCTTGGCTCTCAACAAGATATGTGCCCAATCTCAAAACACCCTACAACTTCTTAAACGTATCTCTAACCGACGAGGGGGACTCAAAGAAGAAAGCCTTCACCGCCTCGTCCAATCCTTTGTCATATGTCACATTACCTACGTTGCTGCGTACCTCAACTGGTACCGGGCAGAGCAAAACAAGCTCGACACCCTAATACGAGGGGTCTACAAGCAAGCACTTGGCCTCCCGCATTGCACCAGCACTGAACTCTTCAACCAACTGGGAGTTCACAACAACCTTTCCGAACTCATTGAAGCCCAACAACGCTCTCAGCTTGAACGGCTCATACTTACTGAAACGGGACGCTTTATTCTACCCACGCTTGGCTTCACCTACCATCAGCAACAGGGCCCCAAACAACCGATCCCGACCGACATCCGTAGCTGGATCTACATAGACCCTATCCCTAGAAACATGCACCCTGAATATGACAGGGCCCGGCGACAAGCTCGGGCCGGAGCTATCATAAAAGCCCTTGCTCACGTACCTGGCGTCGCATTTGTTGATGCAGCCCAATATTCCAACGGCACACGATTTGTGGCCGTCGCCACACGCGATCGAGTCCTACACCACGCCTCCAGCATCACTACCCCCACTGCCGAGACGGCTGAAGAAGTGACCATCGCCCTGGCCACTTGGATTCCACCTGTCACACCATCGTGTGCGACTCTCGCTCAGCCGTCACTAACTTCAGCAAAGGCCGTATTTCTCCCCAAGCTCTTCGCATCCTCTGCCAGGCACCACACTCTAGAGACAGCATAATCTCTCTAACATGGATCCCGGCCCATGCGAGCCCTGTCCGCCCACACCCCCCAATCTCAACGAGGTCACCCACTCCATTGTGCGAGGTCTAGTCAACCGCGCCGGAGTTACTGGAGATGAGTTGGACACCAGGGACAGTCTGACAACTTATAACGATCTCGTTAAGGCCTTTCACCTCAGTCGCCGAATCTTCCCCCCGCCTCACCCCAAGTTCAGCCGGGCGCAGGCTACCAACCTGCGTCTGCTACAAACACGTACCCTTCACCGGCCCGCCTCCACCTTATATTTACAGACGTCTACACTGCCCCCAACTGCCGGTGCTGTGGCATTCACCCGGCTACGCTTCCGCATATGCTGTGGGAGTGCCCAGCACAGTACACACAGACTAACACCACGACTCTCTCGTCGAGGTTGCATGAGGCTCTGCGGAGCTCCGCCCTCGACGACCAAACCTGGCCGACCCAGCACGCCCGCGAGGCGGCGGCGAGGCAAGCCCTCGACGTCCCTTCATGATAGGCTTAGGCCCGGCCATCATAAAGTGCTGGTTGTACAATAAAAGTTTATTCCTCCTCCATCCCTCTTATAATGCAGAGGCTACAATTAAGCGCTCTTAAGAGTGAAGCGAACAGTGCATACATTCATTGAAATCACCCGTGCAACACACAGAACAGCGTACGTTTCTATTCCCTGCTGAGAGGATGCAGAGTTCAAGAGAAACGTCGTTGTCGCGAGTCTGATCGACACCGCTATGCGAGCGCGCGAAGCCTCAGCTAAGCGTCGAAAACGAGCCGAAGAAGCCGAACTGCGAAAGCAGCAACGCGGCGATAAGAGACGCCGCATTAGCGGCTGTGCAGCAGGCTTTAGCCTTCACGTGTTACAGGAGTCTAACATGCTGCCGAACTTTTTTGTTATTTGATAATTTCATCCCATTTTCTTCTTCTGTCTTTCCTGAGTATATGAACCAGAAGAAAGGGGGTTAACAAAGGGGCCCGATTTTTATTAATGGTGTCATCAGAAGCCAACAAACAAAGACACCAGGAAACCATAGGGGAAATTAGTAGTACTTACTAATTGAATTAATCAAATGATAAATTAATGGCAATAAAAGTGGACGAAAAAACAACTTGCCGCAGGTGGGGAACGATCCCACGTCTTCGCATTACGCGTCCGATGCTCTAACCGAGTGAGCTACCGAGGCGCCGTTTCGCCATCCACTTTCTTGGGTATTCATGTGTTACTATTAGAACTAACCTTGAGAGTGTTAGCCAGTGCCACCACTCCCAAACCCTGGCGGCGGATGTGGAACATCCTTTTTGCCGCAGGCGTCACGAGTACGGGATCTTTCTGGGTGAAGGCAACTGGCCAATAAACCCGCACATGCTATCTGAAGGCATCGTTACCGGATTCGAGACCCTCGTTATGTAAGGAGGAGAAGAAAGGGGGTTAACCGAGGGGCCCGATTTTTATTAAGCATATCAGTTCTAGTAGCAACGCGTAAATACCCAAGAAAGTGGATGGGGAAACCGCGCCGCGGTATCTCAAGTGGTTAGAGCATCGCACGCGTAATGCGAAGACGTGGGATCGTTCCCCACCTGCGGCAAGTTGTTTTTTCATCCACTTTCATTGCCATCAATTTATAATGTCTTTAATTCAATTAGGAAGTACTAGTAATTCCCCTATGTTTTCCTTGGTATCTTTGTTTGTTGGCTTCTAATGATCTGAGTAGTGTGTGGGGCTTTGAGATGGCCTACCCTGACAGGGCTTCTTTGTAATTTACAAGCTCCCCAGTTATCCGGGCGTCTAATTGTGAATGCTTTGACATGCGTGTGCCCATGTATTTATAGACCTATAGTTGTAATGCCGAACGGACTACGCGCAAACGTCATATTTCATGTTGCTGCAGTAGTGGGAGAATATTCGATATTCGATTTGATATTCGGTTGTCGTTCTTCTCGAATTTTCAAATTCGGTTCGATTTAATCATTTTGCTATTCTAACACCTTTGCTTGGTTTCATTGTCAGCCGTGTTTTCCGCGCCACTTAGTCGGTCTTGGGAAGGTCAAATAGCTTCCTCAAGTTCCTCTGTACGTTGAACAAAATACTGATGCAGACTGTTTGGATCGCACCGCTGGTACGATCTGTTGGGAACTCGGCGCTGACGCCCGTGGTTGGACCTGGGTCGCAAGCCCCAAGGGTAGCGTTGGCCTGGCGGCCTGGGGTACAACTGGAAGCATCCGAAGGTCCCGGCAAAGCATGAGTCGACTGGTAACAACAAAACAACTTGTTTATTTTAACATCGCAAAGAGTTGGCGGTCAGTTTGACCGAAGTAGAGAGACGGGAGAGCACTTTACTCAACAGAAGAAATCGGAGCCCTCCTTTTGGCGTCCGGGGGCAGCTGTTTTTATACTCTCGCAGTTGAGGGCAAGAAGGAACCCCTCAAAAGACGAGCACGTGAATGTACAATGGGCTAATGGTGACGCACACTGTCGTAGCGCTGCCGTAGCACCATGTCGAGCACGATCTCGTAGCACCCTGTCGTAGCGCTGCCGTAGCACCATGTCGAGCACGATCTCGTAGCACCCTGTCGTAGCGCTGCCGGTCGGGCACAATGACTATAATGAGAGGATGATCCCTGCTTTCGCATCGCCTGGTTCGGGCACAATGACTGGAATGAGAGGGTGATCCTTTGCGGTCGCATCGCCGCAGTCGCGCCTGGAAACACCTGGCGATGAGCGTTGCGGCGACGACGATCGGGCCAAAATGTCTGCCGCCCCGCCGCAGTCGCGCCGGCAAAACCACGTGTCGCAGGCGAAACGCAACAGACCGCCCCGCCGGGGAAAGGAGATCCCGATGGACAGGGGACTGCATCCGCTGTCCGGAGGGATGTCGCTCGATGATGCTCCTAACCGAAGTCGGGCGTCCCTCGACGTTTCTTGAGCGCAGCGCACAGAGAAGGCCTCGTTCTCTTGTTCAGGTTCGCACGGGACACTGCAAAGTGACTTCGGGAGAGTTCACATTTTTGTTCTCGTTCCCGGCAAGCGTTAGAACTACGCTGAAACTCAACCGCTCAGTCAGCAAGCACGGCACAACCCTCACTAAGCCCTGCCAGGCTCTTTCCCCTTTTTATACCACTGCCTAGTTCCTTACAGTAGTTTAGCATCACTCAGAACGCGTCCACAAATTGAAAAATTGCACTAGAAAGCATATCATCACTTTGAAACACTAAACAAAAGCAATATGTTAAAAAAAATCCTGCCTCAGGAAGAAAAACATCAGTAACCAACAATTTTGAGGCTGATTCCTACGTTAGGGGCTTCGACTTAAGCCATCGGCGTTACCGTTGAGACTCCCCTTTTTGTAACGCACCTCAAAGGAATATTGTTGTAAAGCGAGGCTCCAGCGCAGGAGGCGGCCATTTTTGGGAGAGATGGTCTGCAGCCATTGGAGAGGGCAGTGATCCGTCTCAATGATAAACCTCGAGCCGGCTAGATAGCATGACAATTTCTGAATGGCCCACACGAGACACGCACACTCTTTCTCGGTGGCGCTATACGCCTGCTCACGACTGGACAGCTTACGACTAGCATACAGGACGGGGTGTTCTACTTCTCCATTTTCCCGTTGGCACAGTACAACGCCCATGCCTCGCTCACTAGCATCGCACTGAACAACGAACCCTTTTGTATAGTCTGGCGATCGTAGCACAGGCTGGTTTGTTAGGGCACTCTTTAGGGCGCTAAAAGCTCTTTCCTTTGTCTCGTCCCAGACGACTGTTTGAGGCTCTGTTTTTCTTAGAGCATCCGTCAGGGGAGCCGCGATATCAGAGTACCTAGGGATGTACCTCTGATAGTAGCCGGCGACACCCAAGAACGACCGAATATCGGTCTTGGTGCGCGGTTGCGGAAAGTCTCGCACAGCGGCCACTTTTATTTCAGAGGGGCGGCGACGACCCTGACCAATCACGTGACCGAGGTAGACAACCTCGGCCTGTGCTAACTGGCACTTAGGAGCCTTTACTGTCAAGCCCGCTTCGCGCAGGCGGGTTAGCACTGCCCGCAAGTGTGTCATATGCTCAGACCAGGATGCGGAGAATATCGCTACGTCGTCTAGATACGGTAAAGCGAATTCTTGCTGTCCCCGCAACACTTTATCCATGAGGCTTGAAAAACAGTATGGCGCGTTCTTCAAACCAAAACTCAACACTTTAGGACGAAATGTTCCCATTGGTGAAATGAACGCCGCATACCTACTAGCCTCTTCTGTAAGTGGAACCTGCCAATAACCCCTGACAAGATCTAGGGTGGAAATAAACTGAGCGCTACTAACTTTCTCAAGGCGCTCCTCGATGTTAGGGATCGGATAAATTTGATCCTTAGTGATGGAATTAAGCCTGCGGTAGTCGACGCAAGGACGAGGTTCCTTGCCCGGTACCTCAACTAAAATCAAAGGGGAGGTATAATCACTCTCACCTGCCTCAATAACACCGAGCTGTAGCATTTTCTTTACCTCAGCCTCCATAATATCGCTCTGGCGGGGTGACACCCGATACGCCTTGGATCGTACTGGCTCTGGGGAGGTAAGTTCTATGTCATGAGTAAGGACAGAAGTCCTACCAGGCCTCTCAGAGAACAGACCTTGAAACTCTTGTAATAGCCGGTGTAGTTCGGTTTTCTGCTCGGGCGACAGCGGTGCTTTACTGATAAGGTCACTAATGACTTGACCGGTGTCTTCCCTGTTCGTCACTGAGCCTAGTCCCGGAAGCTCGACCGGAAGCTCTTCAGGAACGTTTACCATCATGCACACCACTGCTTCCCTTTGTCTATAAGGTTTGAGCAGATTACAGTGGTAAACTTGCTGTGCTTTCCGCTTTCCTGGCAGACTTACCACGTAGTTAACGTCCGACAGTTTCTGAACAATTCGTGCTGGGCCCTCCCACTGCACGTCTAGTTTGTTGTTTAGCGATGTGCGCAATATCATGACCTCATCGCCAACCTCAAAACGACGGGCCCTGGCTGTCCGATCATAATAAACCTTGGCCCTCTGCTGGGCCTTTGTCATTGCTTCACCTGACAACTCCTGTGCCCTTCTTAAGCGTTCGAGGAGCTTAAGCACGTACTCCACCACGACTGGGTCGTCGCCCCTACCTTCCCATGATTCTCGAAGCATGCGAAGCGGAGATCGAAGCGAGCGACCGTACACCAGTTCAGCTGGCGAAAACCCCGTAGCTGCATGCGGCGCGGTCCTTAAAGCAAACATCACCCCAGGCAGACACAGCTCCCAGTCAGTTCGATGTTCAAAACACAACGCTCTCAACACGCGCTTCATGACGGAGTGGAGCTTCTCAACGGAATTCGACTGTGGGTGGTACACTGAGCTGTGTAACAGCTTTACCCCACACCTTTCGAGAAAAGTTGTCGTCAAAGCGCTAGTAAACACTGTGCCCTGATCTGATTGGATTTCCGCAGGGAAACCAACTCGCGCAAATATGGACAGTAGTGCATTAACTATCTCAACTGAGCTGAGTTCTTTAAGCGGCACTGCTTCAGGGAACTTTGTCGCTGGGCAGATCACAGTCAAAATGTGTCTGTACCCCGTGGCTGTTACCGGCAGAGGTCCCACAGTATCAATAACGAGCCGTCTAAAAGGCTCCGTTATGATAGGTACCAATTTCAACGGCGCCCTTGATTTGTCCCCTGGTTTGCCCACCCGCTGACAGGTGTCACATGACCTTACGAAATGGTCTGCGTCCCGAAAACACCCTGGCCAATAGTACTCTTGCAAGAGACGGTCCTTAGTTTTCTTAACTCCTAGGTGTCCGGACCACGAACCCCCGTGTGACAAGCGCAACAGATCCTGACGATAGCATTGAGGCACGATCAGCTGATCGAACTCCACTCCTCTTCGGTCTAGATACTTCCGGTACAGGACTCCACCTCTTTCCACAAAACGCGCATTTTTCCTGGCGATACCTTCCTTGACATTGCAGCGTATGTTTTCTAGGCTACCATCCTTCCTTTGCTCGGCTATCAAAGCCGACCGGCTGACCTTTAGCAACCTATCAAGTCCGTCTGACGTAGGCGCGATGAGCAAATCAGTAGATAGCTCTTCTAACTTTCCCGTGTCGGGCGTTTCCTCTCCAGTATCTGGCGCCTTCAACGCTACAGACTCAATTTGATTCAGTTCGGGCGTGCTCTGAATATCAGCTTGCTGCGCCTCTGACCCTTTTTCGTTGTTTGATAACGTCGGCCCCGCAACTACCGCCTTTGCAGCGAGCTCCCGAACCTTCGATCTGGTTAAGGCCTGAACACTAGCTTCACCAAACAAAAGCCCCTTCTCGCGCAGGAGGTGATCGGACCTGTTTGAAAATAGGTACGGGTACTGGGGTGGCAGCATAGATGACACTGCCGCCTCCGTCTCAAGCGCTCCGAAAGGTCCTTCAATAAGCACCTTTGCTACTGGCAGACACACGCTATGAGCTTCCACGGCTTGCTTGATCCACGCGCACTCGCCCGTGAACATATGGGGTTCTACGTAAGACGGGTGAACTACATCCATCGTAGCTGCGGAATCGCGAAGCACTCGGCACTCTTTCCCGTTCACGAGGAGGTCTCGCATGTAAGGCTCGAGAAGCTTCATGTTCTCGTCAGTGCTGCCTATTGAAAAAAACACAACTTTTGGTGTTGTTTCCGGACACTGCGCCGAAAAGTGACCCGGCTTCTGGCACGTATAACAAACGCCCGCTCGCCTCATCTCGAACCGCTTTCTGCGTTTGGCTGCCGCCGTCTCTTTACGTTTGGTCGGACTGCTTTCACTCGCATCCTCACTACGCGTGTCCCCCTTTAATCTCATGGGTGTGAACTTCGGCCTCTCAAACTTCGAGCCAAATTCACCCTTTTGACCGTCCTTAGCTCCGCGAGCCCGACGCGTCACAAACTCCTCGGCTAGCTCAGCGGCTTTAGCCACCGTACAAACGTCTGGCCTATCCAAGACCCAGTATCGCACGTTCTCAGGTAACCGACTATAAAACTGTTCTAGCCCGAAACACTGCAGAACTTTATCGTGGTCACCGAACGCTTTCTCTTCTTTGAGCCACTCCTGCATGTTTGACATAAGCCTATACGCAAACTCTGTATATGACTCACTTCTGCCTTTCTCATTTTCCCGAAACTTCCGACGGAACGCCTCCGCAGACAGCCGGTACTTTTTTAGAAGACTCGATTTCACTGTGTCGAAATCCTCTGCCTCCTCTCTATCCAAGCGAGCGACTACGTCGGCCGCCTCGCCGGGTAACAAAGTGAGCAAGCGCTGTGGCCACGTTTCCCGAGAGAACCCCTGCTTCTCGCACGTTCGCTCAAAGTTAACCAGGAACAAACCAATGTCCTCTCCAAGCTTAAACGGCCGCATCAGGTCAGTCATTTTGAACAATACGCGTTCTCCTGCACCGTGTGCCTGACTTCCATTACGAGCGCGTTCCATCTCTACCTCAAGACGCTTCATTTCCAAAGCGTGTTGACGGTCACGCTCTTGTTGCTCTCGCTCTTTCTGTTCTTTACGTTCACGCTCTTCTTTTTCTTTCTGTTCTTTAAGTTCGCGCTCTTCTTTTTCTTTTTGCTCTTTAAGTTCGCGCTCCTGTCTTTTTGCAGTCTCCCTCTCCTCCATGGTCTCAAGGCATTCCGACAGCTCGTCATCCTCAGCCTCTAACTCAAGAATAGCCTTTAGCAGTTCAGGTTTTCTTAGTTTGTCTGAGACATCCAGACCCAACTCTCTTGCAAGCTCCAACAATTTCGGTTTGCGCAACGACTTCAAATCCATGGCTGCTCTGAATGCTGCTTTCTCTACTGCTTACTATTGTCTTGCCGCAAACTAACCCGGCAGCAACGACAACCACAATTACCAGCTCTGTTTCTGACACTAACAAAAAGCCTGGCAAAGCTCAGAAGAAGAAAGTCCCGCACTCACCAAACCTCGCAGCCAAGAGTCCAGCGCAGTCGTTCCGCTGCAGGCAACCAGTCATCACACAGGGCTCGTTGCACTGCTCCCGGATCGTCGATGAGCTGCTCAGCATACAGTCAACTGCATCTCTTCGCTGCTGGCCTCCGTTGTCGCGATCTCACCGCTGGCAGACAGTTGTTTGAAGTCGGAGGCGATCTCACCGCTGCCAACCAGATGTTTGGATCGCACCGCTGGTACGATCTGTTGGGAACTCGGCGCTGACGCCCGTGGTTGTACCTGGGTCGCAAGCCCCAAGGGTAGCGTTGGCCTGGCGGCCTGGGGTACAACTGGAAGCATCCGAAGGTCCCGGCAAAGCATGAGTCGACTGGTAACAACAAAACAACTTGTTTATTTTAACATCGCAAAGAGTTGGCGGTCAGTTTGACCGAAGTAGAGAGACGGGAGAGCACTTTACTCAACAGAAGAAATCGGAGCCCTCCTTTTGGCGTCCGGGGGCAGCTGTTTTTATACTCTCGCAGTTGAGGGCAAGAAGGAACCCCTCAAAAGACGAGCACGTGAATGTACAATGGGCTAATGGTGACGCACACTGTCGTAGCGCTGCCGTAGCACCATGTCGAGCACGATCTCGTAGCACCCTGTCGTAGCGCTGCCGTAGCACCATGTCGAGCACGATCTCGTAGCACCCTGTCGTAGCGCTGCCGGTCGGGCACAATGACTATAATGAGAGGATGATCCCTGCTTTCGCATCGCCTGGTTCGGGCACAATGACTGGAATGAGAGGGTGATCCTTTGCGGTCGCATCGCCGCAGTCGCGCCTGGAAACACCTGGCGATGAGCGTTGCGGCGACGACGATCGGGCCAAAATGTCTGCCGCCCCGCCGCAGTCGCGCCGGCAAAACCACGTGTCGCAGGCGAAACGCAACAAGACACAAACACAAAACGGACGTGAACTATCGCTCATTCAGTTGGAATGCAAGGCCAACTAGCCCAAAGTCAGGCTTCCTTCAGCTGTCTATTTCCTTCCTGCTAGGGCATTTTCTTCCATTTTGTAATGCTTCCGAGAGATCGATAGAGCTTCATTTTCGAAATCCCCTTGTCTCCAGTTCCTCAATCGACGGATTCAACAAACAAGGTTATACGTGTGTGATAACAAAAGAGTAATGATAAGAGAGAGGAAACAAAGCAGACTGACATTCCTTTTCTTTAAAAAAAGGACTCAAAGAGTTCCCGCGATGTATATTTTGGAAGGACAGGGGAGCGCGCACCGCCTTGTGAAAGCGAAGCCCCATGAACAATGCAAGGAAGAAAAAAAGAAAAGAAAAAAAAAACCGCTGCTCTTACTGGTTTTGCGGTAGCGGCTCGCGTGGGTACACCACAGTTGAACCGTAGCGGAGCTATGGTGGCTAGCGGAGCGAGCGAGGGAAAGTGCGCCATCGAACTCAAGCGGACACTGTTGCGGAGGAGAGTGTGTGGGAGAGGGGGCTACCCTGTTTCGCGGGCGAGGAACTTTCCATGGAAAATACATGCAGACAGGCGACTATTGCACCACGTCCACTCGGACAATATATATATATATGCCTTCTTATAAATGCAGGCAGAGCCACTTAATTCATTGTCGTTCAACGCCTTTACATTTCTTCGACGGCACGTCATACATATCGGATGCATCGAATTTTCTCCTAAAGTTACGCTGCATATAGCGAATTAATCATTGACCTCTTGAAGGGAAAACAACCACAACAAAATCTTGGTTACAGCGCGCCGCCACAAAAAGAAAAAAAAAAACAACAGTTATTTCCTCCGTTACCAGCTTGAGTTCTACCACTATACCACTACAGTTGCGTTTTAGCGATAACGCAAGTGAGCATACGTCACCATTATAGGGTGACGTCTCTTTGTTTTATTTGCATTTCGTAAAAAAAAGTGGCCTACGTATATCTGTCTCAATGGAGTTTCTGTAAAACTGACTTTTGGTTGTTAAAATGTCTCATTTCAAAACTTTCGTCGAGTGATTCAGCGGGAGTTTCGTGGTTACAATACGGAACTTGTAGTTACATAAACTACCTCGAATACGTTATATTTATGACACTTAAGCCTGCTGTCAGCGTAGTTCTAAAAGGAGAGGTTGGAAGGAATATGAGGTGTTACGTTGAAGTACGTGGCAATTCCAGTATAAGCTTTCATTAGCAGTGCTTTCATTAGCTTTCGGTAGGAAGGTTCTATGCTTCCTACTTCAATGCTTAATGTTTGAACACATAACGATTTCTGCATTAAATCGTATTGTTGTTTCGGGTGTTTCGCGTGTCTGGCACCAAATCGTCCAAAAGTTGCTGCGTGTTGTAGGGTCAATTTCATGAGCTGAATCCAGCCTAGCAAATATATGTTTGAGGCTGCAAAATATCGCATTTGTCATACGGCTTACGAGCTTGTATGTGGTGAACGCAGCAGAGTATATAAGTGTGCGAGGAGGTAACTGCGCTTATAGCTAAAGGAGATGCTGTTTTGTATGGTATGTATTCCCGTACGCTGCGTAGGAATTTCGAGTGCGCGTGGATTTCTTGCCAGCTCGCACTTAGATGAACCGACAACGTTTTAATTAACGGATAATGAAACCTGGAGTATCAACAAATATATTTCCTTCAGTTCGTTTCGTAGCTTTCTGTGAAGCTAACTGACGATATCCGTTATCGAAGGAGACGATTAATCACCGGCAAGAGCGCGTCGGCATGGCGACAGGAGTGTACGCGGTTACAGCAGACGATATTCAGGTTACACATGCACACGGACAAAATAGGATTGTGCCAAACCACATAGAGATGTATATGCTGTAAAACAGGGGTAAAGAGTAAAGCTATAATGCTTCTACGAAATATACGCGGTCAATATTTCCCGAATATCGCAAGAACTCCCCAGCGCCGCACCGCAGAGTAGAAACGATAGTTCGTCAAGCAGGCGAAGCAACACAGCGGAGAATGACCTTGGCATGGAAAAGTTCAAAGAAGTTTTTTCAGCGTAGGTAAAACTGTTGCCACAATAAGGAATACGAATCATTAGACATCTTTTAATGTTGAGACACTATTGAAGTATATACGTTACTTGCGGCGCAAAATTTATCCGGTTGTAGCACTACTTCCATTTGCGCATGATAACCGTGAGCAGAAACGAGGCTTGCTCCAAAAGCAGACGAATTCGTGCCGTCAGTCGCCGAGCAGTTGGTGCAGACAGCTGCAGTGGTTGCTTGTAGCACTTCCGTGGCTTCAACACTGGCACGCTTCTACCTGCTCATTTAACCATGGCATCCTCCGTTCTACAACGATGTCGGATACACCGCCTGACGAAAACACACAAGGGGCTGCAGTTGGCCTGCGCATCGAGGTGAGCCGACGCCGGGGATAGCACAGCGTGGTTCGGCCAAGTATTTAAGCCTATGCGTACAGTTTCTCAAGCGGGTTTCGCAAACCGTTGTTCATGGATTTTCGTGTTAACGGCCGCTGGGTTGTGCTGGTTGATTAGTTTTCTGTATCAAGTGACGTCTGCCGTGTGCAGTCGCGCTGTCGTGTGAAGCAAGACTCGGCCGGCGCCGCGCCGTCCAACCGCGTGATCGCATCTAGTATGTGGCAATGTCTTTGGGGAATACGTCGAGTGCTCTATGGATTGCGCAATGGCGGCAGTATATCTAATCGCACATACCTCTGCGCGTCACGGACAGCTGTCATATTGCCGCGCTTTTCTTGCACTCTTGTGTTTGCATGATACATCCAGGCGTGGTGCCTACTATCTTATCGAACACGTCGGCTTCGCTCGATGAATAAGTATGAACCCCTAAATGACATGTTACTAATCTAGATCGCCGCCCTTTCGCGCGAGAAACGATTGAAGTTGAACAGCCATACAAACTTTTGTCTTACGGAAGCACACGCAACGCTACACGCTAACGACCATGTTGTGTTGCTCGACGCATAGAATTGTTATTTTGCTATTAATATCTGCATTTATTTGCCTACCTGTGTTCACTGCGAGTAGATATGACTTCATGGACCGTTCATAACTTGCATTTCGTTATCACATTGCGAAGAAAAAGGATACGAGATATTTTGATGCTGGATTGCTTCGAGTTGCAACTAAGCAATTACCGCATGATTATTTTGACAAACACATTTCACACGTATATTTCTTGTGTGCGTGTATTCGCGACTTTCTGACTCCACGCCACTGTTTCAGTTTATTATTCTTTATATACAGTGAATGGGTTAGAGATGATATACAGACGAGGGTCCCAAAGAAAAGAAACTGCAACGGGACCCTCGGTTAATAATAACGATGTAGAGACTTATGAAAGATAAGCAATGCTACGTAAAACAAAGAACCACAATCACATAAGGTAAAATATAGAAAAATTTAACGAAAAAAATGCAGTTGCCGGTATACAGTCCTCTAGTACATAAACATACATTCAATACGTACAAATGGCAAAGGTAGTATAATGAACCATGTGAATTTAGTTATGCATGTACAAAAGCTTAAGGCCATTTTAAATGCATGAAAAGATGATGAAGATTTAATGGTCGAGGGTAAACCATTCCATAGCATTATAGCCGCAGATGGCGATGTCATTTATCTGTAGTTAGAATAAACCATCGGCAGTGGATAATTGGAGTTATATGTGAAGCTGGTATTCTTATTATTGAGATACCTGGAATCAACGAATTTGTGTGAAAGCTGTTTAGTAAGCACTGATCTATAGACCAGAATTCTGAGACAATAGCTGAAGAAGCGTGTCATTAGAAGGGTGTTGTTTTCATCAAATAACGAGTAGCACTCGCAAAAAAAAAGGACGCTGTTAGTGATCATGCTTATTGCTTGATTTCCTAAGTGCTGGACAGAGACATTACAGTAATATGCATTTCCACAGGAAACAATGCCATAATTAATGTGACTGTCAATGAGAGCAAAGTATAATGCTAATAGCACGACTTTGGAAAAATATGCCTTGATTTGATTACTACTCAAATACCGACGGTACACTTTTGCTTAGTGAAGGCTGTATGTTGAGAAAACGTTTGGATAGAATCTAATTTGATACTGAAAAATGGTACACAGTTAGAGACAGGAATGCGATGACCATGTAGAGTTATCTCAGGCATGCCTGCCAGTTAGTATTTTTTTTGCTTGGTCAGAAAATCATGAACCGAGTTTTGGTAGGGTTGATAATTATGTGATTGGGAAAAACACCATGAAACAGCCCATTCAAGCTCATTGTTTAGCTTAAAATTAAGATTGTTAAAAGATTGTCACACAAAGTGCAGGTTTAAGATGCATGGGTAAATCAATAATACAAATGGTGAATAGTAAGGGACTTAGTGTGCAGTCTTGTGGTACACTTTAATTAATCACTTTATTATCAGAGTAAGTAGATCCTGAAAAACAAAACTGTTTTCTATCATGCAGGTAACAGTGTAGGAGTTTTAGCACTGGACTAGTAATTCCCAGGCCTTCTAGCTTAGTAAAAGCTATGTTATGATTTGTAGCAAAAGCTTTAGTCAAGTTCAAAAATAGTGAATCAACGAAGTTACTAGTATTAATTGAGTGATGAAGGTAATTGATTAGGGATATTAAAGCTAAGTTAGCCGAACTACCAGTGTGAAAGCCAAATTGACGTGGTTTCAACAACCTTAAATTTTTGCACTAAATATTTGGGTGTTTGTGAAATAACTTCTCAACAGCTTTACTAATCGATGAGGGAATATAAATAGAGGCATAGCTAAACACCTCTGTTTTCTCACCTTTATTATATACAAGAACAATCTTAGCCTTTTTAAGTGAACTTGGAAAAATACCGCATTTAAAAGATATGAATAATTAATAGTACAAAGGGTTTCAGAAATGAGTGATGCTGTGAGAAATGAGTGAGCTGCTTTGTCATCCTGCATGATGCAAAATGAAAACGCCAAGTGCCAATTATATTTAGAGTCTTGGGCGGCGAGCTGCAGAAACTGAAATTTCATCAGGCCAGACGCTGTACATAAACCATATAAAGCAAATGTAAGTGTTTCGTAACATGCTCAGCGTCAGTCTGGAAGATCAGTGGTTGAACTTTTATGTTAGCTTCTTGGCACAGTGTCCATTCTTCTGGTGCTCGATAATTCCACACATCTGTAGAATGTTCTTCTAACCATCTGATCCAGCAGTCATATCACGCACCATATTTGCAACTGCTAAGCTGAGCATGGAAGCTGCATCATGTTTCCTGCTTGCAGAGCAGTCAGGACCTGCGCCTAAGCAGGTTGAGTCACTTGAGTGGAACTTGATTTTGTAGGCTGAAATGGGTTTGTTCATCTCCTGTTGCAGGAACTGCCATTGTGCATTGCTAAACTTTGGGCATGGCATTAAAATATTGCAAAGTTGATTGGTATATTGTTTAACTTGCAAAGTATACTTCTCTCATAGCATGTTTGAGATGTTGAAAGAAAATTGCCCTGTTACTGGTTTCTCCCTCACCTTTGCAATATTAAAAAATCTTTGTTCTTTCTGTTACTATTTTAGTGATAATAAACCCGATCAGAATATTGCACAATTGTTATGCTCACCAAAAGCAAGATCAGTTGCCGTCAGCAGTGCCTCGCATTTCTAAAGCCATTTATACATTTCTTTTGTGCAAGCATCTTTAAGATCACTTCAGTAGTTATGTAATGCTACACATCTTTAGACAGTATTGTTGCTACAAAATCTAAACTGCAATGGATTATTGCAGAATTATTCTCTTTGGCCAATACATGCTGAAATCTTTGTAAGCACTCACTTTACCTATCGTTGACCTTCATTTTCTCAATAATTTAACACTATGGAGAAGCCGGTGACATACTGTATTTGCAGTCAACATTATGCAATACCACCTGCTGAGCACGAGGTCGCGGGATTGAATCCCGGCCACGGCGGCCGCATTTCGATGGGGGCGAAATGCGAAAACACCCGTGTGCTTAGATTTAGGTGCACGTTAAAGAACCCCAGGTGGTCAAAATTTCCGGAGTCCTCCACTACGGCGTGCCTCATAATCAGAAAAGTGGTTTTGGCACGTAAAACCCCAAATATTATTATGCAATACCACAATAAATCAGTCAGGTAATCATTATTAGTGAAACCTGAACTGAACTGGGATTGTGGCCAAGAACCAAGCTTGCAATTTGTTTGGCATAGCTGGCATTGCACCTGCTCAGTGTATGTTGGTTTTCGTAGAGTTACTATCTTACTATGGAGGAAGACCAGCAAGGTGAACAAGTGCGAGCAGTAGCATAAAGCTGCATACGATGAGTGGGTTGTAAGAATGTGCTATAAAGACAAGCAAGCTAAAGGTGAAAGGCTCAATAAATTTTACACCAGCCAAAAGTGTAGGACTTGTGCAGTAAATCGGGATGGACATTATCTTGTAGGCTATGGAACCCATGTATGCGGAACATCGCTAAATTAGTTAACATTCATCTACATGTTTGCATGCAATTCACTGTTTGGCTTGCATGGTGTGGTGGTACAGTAGCTACAGCATTCTGCCTCTGAACACGGAAGTAATGAGATTGGCTTCCTTCTACCGTGGCCGCATTCCAAAAGGCCTGGAATGCAAAAAAATGTGTGTGTACAAGTCATTGCATACATGTTAAAGAACTGTGGATGACCAGAATCAATCCAGAGCCTTCCACGATAGCATCTCTTTTAGACATTGTGTCGCTTTGGGTTGGTAAGCCCCTTGAAACAATAAGGATTGTTTGTTGTGCCGCTTCTTGTCATTCCTTCCCAGTCTTCAGTGCAAAGTAGCCAAACAAGTGTGATTCTGTTCAAACTCCATATGTTTATTTTATCTCTTTGTCAGAGTATTTTTGGTCATCTCCATCTTGGTCGTTCAGTGCTGGATCTGGAATGGGAGAAATTGTCTGACTTATGAGCAACATGAAGCTACAAAGCAAACCCATGCAGATCTATCGGAACAAAAGCTTTGCATTTGTTAGAAAAACTTTTCCTGTAACATAGATCAAACTTGAAACCAGCGCATTTCTATGGCGGTTAGTCTGGCCTCTGATCTACAGTCAGTTCCTTCATGGATAGATCAGATGGTAGAGCTTACCACCCCAGATTTCGTCTTTACCCCAAAATTATGAAGGCAAACTAAAGAAAAGGGGGAAACCCGTATCTACTAAAAAGCAATAACGGGTTTAAAACCAATGAAAGATAAAAGATGAGGGGTGAAAGTCCCAAAGTGAATAATTTAAGATAAAAGCCAATTGGAAAAATAAAAGGTGGGCACGGTAACTACTAATGTCCCAAGACTCACTCAGCGAGGACACAGAGGCCTCGTATAAAGCGTTTAATGATAAAACAGGAAGAATTGGACGATGGAGCACAGGGATCATGAAGCAGGTGACCGAAGAGTTGGTAGGCCTGGATCATCATCAGGTTTCCAACAACAGCAATGCTTGAAGGTGGGTCCAAGGAAAGGAAGCTGAAAAACTTATGTGAAGAAGAGTAATCCCCTGGAAATGACCAGTAGAATGGGCACGGGCAACCAAACTAGTGGTCATTATATACACAAAAGTCGACAACAATGAGGTTGAGCAAAAGAATGTGTAGTAATAAAAGCTTTAACCTGAGAATTACGTAGTTCAGATGTATAGATACCGGCAAACATATTGAGCAGAATGGGCCGCTGGATCATGCCATCCATGCTGTCGCCAGGAACAGCCCCGCTCCACCACACGCCCGTAAGCAATGAGGCGGAACGCGCAGAAAAGCATTGTTCAAAGGCTTGATCCCTTCATTCGTCTTCGTGAAATTACCATCCTCCTTGCATATTTCTGAAAAACTGATTTTCCATATTCAATTATGAGTTATTGTTCTGAGAGCACTTATTGGAATGTATTAGAGAGGCACACGGTGTTGTTGCCTCTGCCTGTCCTGTTTCTGCATAATTTCCCTTTCCTTGACAAGTCGGAACGTTTTGCGTTTCTGTGCAGGGTGCGCTCACTGACATTTTCCCAGCATGTGGACGAATTCACTGTGACCAACGAGCCCATGCTGTCCTATCTACCAGGAAGCAAGGAGCGACAAGCACTGCAAGATGCTCTCAACGAGCTCAAGGACACATGCACTGAAGTGCCCATTGTCGTTGGTGGCAAGGAGATCAGGACATCAGAAGCACGTTACCACACTGCGGTGCGCCGAACCACTGTGTCAACAGTGCTGCATTGCTCATTTCAAACATAGGAGAGTTCTAGCTTGTCCGTATACTTACTACCCGTCACAGAATGCAGTCGACTTTCAATTATTCGACTTTGATACGACCATTCGCATTTACCGAATTATCCTTCAGGTCGAATTAACAATAGATGTGGTAAAATATCTAGACACACACCTGCTTCATTTAGCAGTATTTACCCAATTCTACATGCCTCCAAATATAATGTATTGACAGTTTTCGTGGGTTCATAGTAGAAAACAGAGTGCACCAAAATCAAATGTGCACCTGATTTTTCTACAGAGCAAAGCAAAAACAAATACACTTAAACCTCGATATACAACGAAATTCACGATATAACGAAGTATTTAACTTTTTATAACCTCTTGTTCATAGAACACCATGCAGTTGGAACCTCTGTATAACAGTACTCAACAATAGAGACCATATTCACACTCTCAATCAGGTGATAGAGAAATGTGCGGAATATAACCAACCCTTATATATAGCTTTCATTGATTACAAGAAAGCGTTTGATTCAGTCGAAACCTCAGCAGTCATGGAAGCATTACGGAATCGGGGTGTAGACGAGCCATATTTCAAAATACTGAAAGATATCTATAGCGGCTCCACAGCTACCATCATCATCATCATCAGCCTGGTTATGCCCATTGAAGGGCAAAGACCTCTCTCATACTTCTCCAGCTACCCCGGTCATGTACTAATTGTGCCCATGTTGTCCCTGCAAACTTCTTAATCTCATCCGCCCACCTAACTTTCTGCCGCCCCCTGCTACGCTTCCCTTCCCTTAAAATCCAGTCCGTAACCCTTAATGATTATCGGTTATCTTCCCTCCTCATTACATGTCCGGCCCATGCCCCATTTCTTTTTCTTGATTTCAACTAAGATGTCATTTACCCGCGTTTGTTCCCTCACCCAATCTGCTCTTTTCTTATCCCCTAAAGTTACACCCATCATTCTTCTTTCCGTAGCTCGTTGCGTCATCCTCAATTTCAGCAGAACCCTTTTCGTAAGCCTCCAGGTTTCTGCCGCATACGTGAGTACTGGTAAGACACAGCTGTTATACACTTTTCTCCTGAGGGATAGTGGCAACCTACTGTTCATGATTTGAGAATGCCTGCCAAATGCCCCCCAGCCCATTCTTATTCTTCTGGTTATTTCAGTCTCATGATCCGGATCCGTGGTCACTTCCTGCCCTAAGTAGATGTATTCCCTTATCACTTCCAGTGCCTCGCTACCCACTGTAAATTGCTGTTCTCTTCCGAGACTGTTAAACATTACTTTAGTTTTCTGCAGACCAATTTTAAGACCCACCCTTCTGCTTTGCCTCTCCAGGTCAGTGAGCATGCATTGCAATTGGTATCCTGAGTTACTAAGCAAGGCAATATCCTCCATAAAGAAAGCAACAAAATCCCAATAAAGAAAGGCTTCAGGCAGAGAGATACGATCTCTCCAATGCTATTCACAGCGTATTTACAGGAGGTATTCAGAGACCTGGATTGGGAAAAATTGGAGGTAAGAATTAATGGAGAACACCTTAGTAACTTGCAATTCGCTGATGATATTGCCTTGCTTAGTAACTCGAGGGGCCAAACGCAATGCATGCTCACTGACCTGGAGAGGCAAAGCAGAAGGGTGGGTCTAAAAATTAATCTGCAGAAAACTAACGTAATGTTTAACAGTCTCGCAAGAGAACAACAGTTTATGATAGGTAGCGAGGCACTGCAAGTGGTAAGGGAATACATCTATATACTTAGGGCAGGTAGTGACCGCGGATCCGGATCACGAGACAAATAATCAGAAGAATAAGAATAGGCTGGGGTGCGTTTGGCAGGCATTCTCAGATCATGAACCGCAGGTTGCCACTATCCCTCAAGAGAAAAGTATATAACAGCTGCATCTTACCAGTACTCACGTACGGGGCAGAAACCTGGAGGCTTACAAAAAGGGTTCTACTTAAATTGAGGACGACGCAACGAGCTATAGAAAGATGAATGATGGGTGTAGCATTAAGGGATAAGAAAAGAGCAGATTGGGTGAAGGAACAAATGCAAGTTAATGACATCTTAGTTGAAATCAAGAAAAAGAAATGGGGGGCATGGGCAGGGCATGTAATGAGGAGGGAAGATAACCAGCGGTCATTAAGGGTTACGGACTGGATTGTAATAGAAGGGAAGCGTAGCCGGGGGCAGCAGAAAGTTAGGCGGGCGGATGAGATTAAGAAGTTTGCAGAAACAACATGGCCACAATTAGAAAATGGCCAGGGTAGTTGGAGAAGTATGGGAGAGGCCTTTGCCCTGCAGTGGGCGTAACCAGGATGATGATGATGGTGATGATGATGATGATGATAACAAAACGTGTTTGTATGCCATTTCAGTATAAAAAAATTTGACTACCGCCTCAAAGGAATGCCGAGACAATAACTGGAAACATCTTCGGACAAAGATGGTCAAATGATTGAATTAGAAGCAGCTGTTTGCAAACGCACCTCTCAAATGCACCTCTCAAGACCGACCGCCGAAGTGGAGCCGCATCATGTTCCGTATGAAGTCCAGATCCTATCGCACGCCGCGGACTATGTGCTTTAGGTGCGAGTGAAAGTGTGCGAAGGTGAGAGAAGAAAGATGGTGCCTCAAGAGGGCCGCCTTCCCGCACGGGCAAAAGGAAGAAGTTGAGGGGATCGAGCTCGCGGGTAACGCGATCAAGCACGCGCAAGGGGGTGGGTTGTGGGTAAGTTAGCGTGTGTCTCGGCTGTGGCTGCGCGTGGCTGTAAGCGCGGCTGAGCGCATACGCAACCGCTAGACTGTTGTCCAGTGAACTCTAGCAGCCGCGTACCATGCTTTAGAGGTAATCTGCCGCGTATGAAAGGAGTGGGGGTTGCCGAGACGGTGTGGCACCGTGTAAGCTGTCTCACCGCGCGTTTAGCATTGGAGATTGCGTAACCTCGAGTTTGGGTGACCCGCTGGAGCGAGAGGCAGATGAAGCATTCGCTCCCCGCTGCCGGAATAAGGAATATGATTGAATATGAATATGAATATGATATGAAGGAATATGACTATGAATATGATATGAAGGCATATGATTAATCTTTTAAATGAGGCTCAGAGTGGTGCAATGTCATCATCCTAAGAGAAAACTTGCTCTGCTACTGTCGTCTTGCGAGGACAGTGGCAGTGATGCTGGCTCAGATAGTGGACTGTTGCCAACACCGCAAACACAGTTTCAATTTCGTATCTAGTTCTTACGCATAGACAGTTTTCTTGGGAAAAAAAGGGGCACCTTAGAATTGGGTAAATACAGGAATCATTCATTGTGAGCTGCTGTTTTCACTTCAAAATCTGCCAAAGGCAGGCTGAAAATGGGCGTTTTTGGCGAGAGGTAACTGGTCTTTGATGCCAAGACAAATGCTTGAGTCATCAGGGTCAGCAGGCACGTGCATGCTGACCAGGCAAGTTTCAATTGTCTGGCGAGGGCCAATTTCAAGATTGAAATAACGAGTTTGGCTCATAGAAATATATGGGCAGTGGCCTGGGATCTTTGGCCAGGATTGAATTAACAAAAAAAATGGAAATACTAACCGGAGTAATTAATGCAGTTCTACTGCACCAAGTTATTGCAGGCATGGATGTACGAAGGCCACGTTAGGGACGCCACCTTGCAGTGCATAATTTAGCCATTAAGGATGCAGAGGTATCGTTGCAGTGACCAACCACATTCTACCTAACTGCTTGTGTATAGCATCGGTAGTAATGTAATCATTTATGCTTACTATTTTTATTGAATGAGAAAGTCCTGTAACGCAAACACTGGACAAGTTATTGGGCAAAGCATCACAAAACGTCGCAACCAGCATTTGGCTGTTTTAGCTGAGCATCCCATACGGTTAGCTCCACTCACGTTTCATGCACTCGGGCAGTGCTGAGAACTCAGTTGAATTTGCATTTTTGATGAATGCACCTCCAAGAGGCGCAATAGACATGCAGTTAGCTTGGTTGCAATATGATAACCAAGCAATCGCATGCCACGCTTCACTCCATCGGCTCTAGTAGAGCAAGGGCACCGTTCTGCCTCATGTGCCGGCATGAGCCCTGTGCACGCATCCAGTCGTGTTTTCATGGAGTGGCTGTGTGCAGATTTGTAGGATACACCGGTCTGAGTAGAGCAGGCTGTAAATGCTCAGCTAAAGCCCTGTTGTGTCCGTCCATGTCTCTCATAACCCAGTATTTGATAAAGAGACTGTTAAATAGCAATTGATTCCCAGGAATTTTTTTTTCTTTACATGAGAGAAGGAGTTGCTAGCTTTCTCTGGGCTTCATGTCATGTGCAAGAGAGTCCACTTTGTATAGAAATGGGGAACTAATTTTGTGCAAGCAGGAAACATCACATTGAAGTCGAAACTGGACTGGGTGACGCCAAAGCAGGCATGCGCTCTGAGGACAAGAGTGCTAGTAGCTACATCTCGTTACCGATTATTTAGCCACCAATAAATTCTTAGCATTCCTGTGCCACACAAATTTCATGGCAACTTTAAAAGCTACTTCATAGATGTTGTGTTGTTCCCCAAACTTTTATGCCAGCAGATAGGTTGAAGAGTCGCTCATGGCATCGAATAGTTGTGCACGTGTCATTTAAGAACACCCCAGCACTGCTGCATCTGTGTGAATATCGCTAGTGGCAAGCAAATGGTGGCCAGTAGACGTCATTCACTCAATGGCATGGATTGTAAGTGTGCGCACCAATCTCTGTTTAAAATTAAGCTCCAGATTGATCTGTGCAGACGAAGATAACATCAATAGGAGCTTGGGACTTGGCTTCTGTGACACAGATTTTAGCGACTTGCTAAGTACTGTTTTAGTGAAAGAAATCGTGTTTGTTATGCTGGATGCTGACTTCTCTAATTTTGGGGTATATTGGACTGTTGCAAGCACAGTTAGAATTCAGCATCGCTGGGTCCTTACAGCATGCCTCTATCTTCCTAGCTTACTTTCTTGACACCAACATGCTCTTGTACCTGATGCAGTTTGTTGCAGACTGAAATCTTAAATGCTTATTTTTTTCTCTTGCAGCCATTTGATCATTCAAAAAAGGTGGCAAAATACTACTGGGCATCCAAGGTGAGCACTCTTTTTGTCAATGTTTGAGAATCCTAAATAACAGCAATACTGACAACAGTGTATAGCCACCATAAAATTTAATGCAATCGTAAATAAAGTGGCTTATTGTTTCTTTTTTTTTTTGGATGTGTGCTTTCTTCTTCAGTGACAATGGCTTGCATATTCAAGCGTAATATGTGTATTATGAAATCACTTGCGTTTACATTTAGGTCTGATTATGGCTATCTACTAAACGATAGTGTTCGCAAAGTGTCTGCACTGGCATTTCTATCATCATCCACTTGTGCGAATTTTTGTTACTGGTGGGACAATACTTAACTTTGTGCCCAACAAAATCTTATTAACCCAATCACTTTTACAGTCAGTTGTTACTACCAAGCAGTCTACTGCAAACCTGAAAACCCATTGTTTGATCGAATAGCATGAGCACGTGTACACAGCAGCAGCTCCATGTATGCAGACAAATACAATGTTTCTTCACTTGGTTTAGGCAAAGAGCTCTTTAACTTGCCTAAAGATGCAGATGAAAGTGTAGTGTAGCATAGCATTTTTAAAATTATTTAGATTTTTCATCCTGGATTGCTGCATCATCACATGACATTTTTAACTTGCTTCACGAGTGTTTTTTACGTCTTTCACAATGTAATGGTCTTGCACAAAATGGTACTTTCTTGAGGACCAGTGGCGACAAGGTGAATAAATGTTTCATAGGAGATGGTGCCACTTTCATCTGGCTTCACGTTGAAGAAGAATTTTATCCGCCTATCAACTCTTTGCAGGAGACAATCCAAGATGCGATCAACGTCAGCCTCAAGGTCCGGGAGGAGTGGGAGGCCAAGCCGCTCAATGACAAAGTCAAGCTGTTCCTCCGCGCGGCTGACCTTATTAGCAGCAAGTACCGTTACAAGCTCAACGCTGCTACCATGCTCGGACAGGTGCGTGCTGGTGTTTGATTCACTTTGTTTGCTTTCAGCACAGGTTCTTGGTGGTGGTTATGTGCAGTGAGAGTTGTCCCAGAGTGCAGAAGCGTTTCAGGAACTCTCATTGCCATGCTTGCCGACTTTTATAATTTTCATACTTATGACGGCATAATGGGGTAGAAGACAAAGCGAAATAAGACCAGGACTTCGTTTCGCTTTCCTGTTGCCGTCTTTAAACACTGCGTAATAGGAAAACAATAAAGCGTGTCTAGGCCGCCGAAGCCTCACCAGCTCGACACGTGTTGGCGTCTCGTGCCTCGTGCGCAACAATTCGCACAAAGCTTTGCACTACATAGATGCCAAATACAATTGGTATGTCACATTTTTAGTTACTTCAGATCCTACATTTTCTCAGCTAGTACGTTTTTTTCTTGTGTCTTTTTCCAAATTGTATGAGCGAGGTTTTATATATATACAGGCATACTCAGTATGGCAAATCCACGCAAAATCCTAGGTGCACCTTCGTCTTCATTTTGTTGTGTCCTTGTGGGCACACCTGACTGACTGTCCCATTGCACAAACCTCCGGTGGCAGGATCACCGACTTAGTTGTGTACAAGGACGAGAGAAGCGGTAGCTTGGATGAGTGAGGCTTAGTTTTGCATGCATGGTACAGCTTGAGCCACACAATGTGCACAATTTCGCTATGCGGGCGGCGAGCAGATAATGTTGTGGGGCGAAAGGTACGGTTTTCTACGCAGGGTCGGTGACTTGGCGAAGGACGCGGTAAGGGCCAGTGTAAGGCAACAGAAGTTGTTTCGAGCGCCCAACCCAATGCGTTGAAGTCTAGAGGAAGACAAAGGAGCCTGGCTGGAATCAGTTGAGCCGGCAATGCCTGCCGTATAGCACTTTCTTGTGCTGTTACAATGTGGCTAATCGCTGGCAGGAAATATGACTGGTGTGACCGGCTCGGGCAATGGCATCATGGGCATAATCACTGGTGGTAAGTGCAGTGGAAGGCAGCAGGGCAGCCATAGTTAAAGCAGGATCGTGGCTAAACAACAAATACAGCGGCGAGAATCCGGTGACATCATGGCAACTGTAAACAAACATTGTGAATGGTAGGCTCATGTCCTAATCACATTAGTCAGAAGAAACACATTGATAATACATCTGTGAGCATGTGATTCAAGCGTTATGTTAGCTCATTAGTCTGGAGGTGGCAAGCTGTGGCAAGCATGTGCTGGGATGCAGGGCAACCAAGAATGTCGATCACTTTAGATAGAAATTGTGGATCCTTCTCTCTAAAGAGTTGTTTTGAAGCACCATGATGAAGGACGAAATCACAATATGTACACCCTTGCTAATGGAGTGGTCAATAAAAAATTATGCTTTTGGGTTTTGCATTCCAATACCACGATGTTATTATGAAGGATGCCGTAGTGGGAGACTCTGGATTAGTTTTAACCACCTGGAGTTGTTTGACACGAACAATACATGAGCATTTTTGCATTTTGCCCCCATTGGAAGGCTGCCACTGCGGCTTTGATTAAACCCGTGACCACGAGCCCGTCGGTGCAGTGCCATTGCCACTGGGTGACCGTGGTTGGTGCCGGTGGAGCGGTAGCAGCTGCCTATGCAACAGTACTTGGGGGGTTAGGCATTCCGCAAGTGCAGGTTTTCTGAACTATGGCCCTATACATTGCTGAGAGTGTCATACTTCTCTCTGTGCTTTCTCTTGCCTTTCAGGGCAAGACTGTCTTCCAGGCAGAGATTGACTCAGCAGCTGAACTTGCTGATTTCCTGAGGTTCAATGCCTACTTCGCCAAAGTAAGTTTGCTGATACTCAAAGGGCAAGTAATACGACCACTGTACATACTCTAGTAAATTATGGTGAGTTCAGGAAGCTTACAGACATATCGGTCAATAATATAAGTTGTCACAACTGTTCCAACTGCAGCATTTTGTTAATTGGCAGTTAGGCTATGATATCATGCTTTCCTTGTGCTTCCTCTGTGGCAGCGTGTTTACATCGCAAATTGACTGTACATGTCTGTTCAACTGTTCACAACATGGCATCATGTCGGTTGCATGGTGTGCAAGCTGGGGTTAGTGGGGTCTTTTATATTCTTTAATAACGAGGTCTAAGGCATGTTTGCTTCAGTCGAATTTCTTTTGAAGGAAACTGTATTCTGTGTGCAGACTTGAATTTCACCATCTCCACTGTGGTCCTTTTCATTGACTTTTGTCGCTTTATGCATCCTAGGAGCTCACAAAGTACGAGCCCATTTCTGCTGATCCCAAAGTCACAGTGAACCACTACCGGCAGCGTGGGCTTGAGGTAAGGTTTACAGTGTCTTGTTTGAGAAACACAGTAAATGTTGAGGCATTTATCTGCAGTTACTTGTGCTCATGTAAGTGATGAGCTTATTTATAGGTGGAAACAACTAATGTTTAATATACCTAGACATCTATAATTAAGTTGAACATTTTTTTGTGGAGTTGAATTGAAGTTTATTTCTTGCATACATTACAGGGTAATACATGTGAACAATGCATTTGGGTCCGTAGCTCAAGGCTAGTTGTGATCCATAACAAAATTATGTAGAGTACACAACAAAATACAGATAGCACAGACGCATGTACTTGAAACACTAAGCAACAATAAGCACTTTCACATCAGAGAATGAAAAGAATACAATACAAAATGTCCTCAAACTGCAGACAGTATAAAAAACATTTGCAACTAAAGGGAAATATACTAGAAGAAGCATGCGGTGAGTGTAGTATTCAACATAGGGAAAAAGGTCACGAAAATACAGTTTTCATGATGCGTGAAAATTGGCTGCACATTTTACTTCTGTGACTATAACGTTCCACTCAACTACTCCAGCACTTAAAGTTCTCCATTTACCATACCCATTGCGGACCATTGGAACCAAAAAAATTCTTTTAGCACACTGCGTACCGTATTTACTCGTATAATGATTGAATTTCTTTGTGAGAAAAAAATTGACGCTAATTCAGGGGTGCAATCATTACGTGAGTTAAATTTTCCTGCGAAAAGAAAAATTTTTTTCATCCCGCATTTGCTGCGGGATTACAACAGGTCAACAAACAGGTGGCGGCCGCTGTAACAGTGCGGGACACCAAAACAAAAATGGTGGCCGGTGGAGTAAGCTGAACGCACCGAACGCGATTTCTTTTCTTCTTTTGAGTATATTACGCACATTGAAACAGTTTCTTCCGTATCAGTAATGAATAATATCGTTAATACCGGCAAGTTTGTGACAATAACATAGCCATGTCCACTTTGAGGGGACAGAAACAGAGATGGGCGTGCTTAGCTGCCAGTGACATAGAAACGTATGGCGGGCATGCTACGGAAACTGCGGCATTTGTCTTCACTACTATCCTAATACGGCATGTTTCCACTAAAGGTGGGCGAATATCTTAGCTGTGTTACAAGCGAATGAATAGGGTACACTTCTAATGTATCAGTGTAAATGTGGCTACTATCGTTGCCGCTTGCGATTTGTTCCGTGCTCACAAGTGCAAACGAGAAGAATCGAAAGGCACCATTTTTGTTGTTGTTGTTGTTGTTGTTGTTGATCACAACCATTATAAAGCCTACAAATAATAAAGCCAAGGCAAGTTTGCTCGTAGCTTTTCTTTTCATGGAAGTGCAGACGGTGATGAAAGGAATGAAATGGGGCATCTGCTTAAGAATGTTGGGTGCGTGCAGACCGCTTGGTATGTCTTGAAAAAAGTCATTCGCGTAGCATTCGACAGCATTTGACAGATGGTGAGCATGATCATCATTAGCTAGACTTGGCACATGACATATCGCTGTGGCAAGTTCGGGGTGCGATCATTATATGGGAAAGAAGAAAAATCGAATTTTGATGACAAAATTCAGGGGTGCGATCATTGCGCGACTGCAATCATTATGCACTTAATACGGTATATAGCGTTCTGATAAAGCTGGCTGTATAGAGTGGGCAGTTGGTAACAATGCTGTAATAATAACTATTACAAGAGTTCTAAAATTTAATAATGAGGGGAACAATAAAATAAATAATGGTTCAGAGAGGGATGTTATGTTGGCATTTTAATGTGACGAAGTCGTAAAGCGGACCGCCTTCTTTTGGAAGGGTGTTGATGCTGCTGTGGCTGTACAATGGAGAAGGAAGATGAAAGCCGTCAGCCAGTGCGGCGGAGTGGACACTTGCTCTTTGTTGGCAGCGCAAATTATATGCCCAGCATTTTGTGTCGTGTAACACTGCAGTGCGCAACTCAAGCAGGGTTCGCCCGAGAAGTTCTTGAAGGGTGGGCATCTTGCGACTGGGGGAGGTAATTTTATACTCAAGTAAGCCCTATTTCCTCTCCTTTACGACCGTTCCACCATTTCTCCTGGTACATTCAGCAGTTTTGCATTTCGAATGAATTAACGAAAGAAACGCAAGCTAGTGGTGTAGTCTAGCCATTGTCAAAATGCGTGCAAAACACGTGCCAGCTACATTCGAGTCTGTGTCGGCCAAAAGAAGCAATTCCTGTTCACACGTGGCAGAAGTAACAGATTGCGACACTAGCTTTTCCTCTTCTCACTTGCTAGTTGGGCTTTTACTAATGCATGGCGAAATACATATCTATGGCTATCTGAAGCTATGATTTTCCATCTTTGAGACAACACGGTCGACTGCTGTTAATTTGACCCTGATGTGATCAACGAAATTGATTGAATTATCCAGTAGGTCAAATTAAGCAAGATGCAGAAAAAGAATGGCAGGACGCACTACTGATTCATTTGACAGTATTTTTCTTTTATCCTTGCACATTCCTCAATCAAGCATAAGCCCACTTTCTATGGGTTCAAAATAGAAAACTAACGTAGGAATGGCATTAAAACTTCTAAACAAGGTAGAAATCTAACGTGCATTAGTATTTCCTGCAAAAAAATGGGCAAGGGTCTCATATGTGTTGCACAGCGGTGGATGGTTTCCCAAAGTCAGCTTTATTGCATACTTGTTTAATAGTCAACTTTGCTGCAGTATATCAGTGTTATGTGATAAAGTATATGAATGCTACAAAGGTGGTTTTGGCATCATGTCAGATTGCACTGTGTAGGCAATCTTCGGCCCAGTTTTCTTCAAAAAGAAGGTACCTGTTAGAATCGGATAAATACCATAATCAGACATCATAAGCAGTGGTTATTGCTCATGTGTTTTCAACAGGGTTTTTTTTTTTTGGCAAGTGTTCAACGCCTATTGAGGTTGCCATAGGGGTCAGGCATGTGCATGCTAACTGGTAAAGTTTGAATAACCTTGCGAAGGCTAATTTTAGGATCGAAATAACGAAAATTTTGGCCCATAGAACTTCATGGGTGTTTTGGCCACGATCAAATTAATCGAAAAGCCAAATTAAGGGAACGCTACTGGATCAAGATGGTGACGTTACATAAATGAAAAGCTGCACTATTCACAGTGTGATAGCACCTGCCAAAGCCTGATTTTTGCTGGCAGCACACTAGAAAAATGCTATTTTCTCAGCTTCTACTTCATATTTCACTGTAATATTTCCCAACGTGATAAAACAACCAAGGATCATGGAAATAGCAAAAGTGTAGGAAATTTTGACAAAATTAATCATTCTAATTGTTGAGTTGCCTCTGAAAGGAGTGGGCAGTAAACTAGAGCTGTGTGTGTGTGCAGCATTTCTCCCACCCTCCCCCGTGGAGAGAACCCTGACAAGTGAGAGAAACGTTTATGACAAAGGTCACACGCAGTCATGCATTTCGTTGTCATGCCTGTGCTGAATTGTGATGTGCATACACTAAGTTTTATGAGTTTATCAAGAAGTGCCTGATTTTCCAGACATTCTTATGAGTGCTGTATTAACAGCTGTACTTTTACAATTTTCCATGTTCCCTTTTCAAAACTCTCAAATGCAATAAGCGTTACTTTATAGAATCCCTCTAACTGCTGCATCTCGCCTATTTGCGGTGCCATGTTGGCAACACTGAGTGTGTTGTCTTGTATTCAAAGCCAAAGCCAACAATCATTTGTGGAAACATAGGTGCTTGCCTTTGCTAACCCTATTGTTCCTGTATCTTGTGCATTGCTGCCAGAGCTGTGGCACGTGATCCCATGCAAGCAGCTTAAGCGATGTCAGACAAGAAGTACTTTCCAAATTTATAACAGTACAAAACCTTTGAAGCTTACAGGATGCCAGAGAAGGGAGCAGAGGGGTACACACCGTGAATTAATCTGCTTGATATTTCGGGGGACGTCCACATGTGTGGCTGGGTGGTGGCGGTTTATACATACTCTCTTGCACCGACGTCATGATTCCGTTTCCTTTTTTTTGCATTTATTTTTCGTGTGCAGCATGAAAGAAATTTTACCTGAAGGTCAGCGCCTTTTTTATTCCTGTCTTCTTATTTGTCCCATCTTTTGCACTGCTACAATATCGAAATGTACAAGTAGCCCCTGTCAGCACTATAGTTCGGCACTTTCAAGTATTTATCCACAGCTATTCAGCCAACTTTCCATTCAGGGGCGAAAGGTGCACATTCTGTAGTTTGTGCTGCCGCGATGTCAACATTTCGTGCGCTAGTCATCCGGACTTCCTATTGCACATGGGTACGATAAAACACAAGGACTCTGCAAAACTAGTGGACTTGAACGAGAAGCTTGGAGGTTTCTGCAGCCGATCAGTGGATATGTATGTACTGCAGTCGAACCCAGATATATCGAACCCGGATGTAATGAATTGCTGTCTGTGTGACGAAGAAGATCGGCAGGCTGAAAAGCCCTGTTGCCATCGCGTGGCTCGTACCCAGTTCGTTCGCTGGCTGCGCCCTACCTGTTGGTGCTGAGTTTGTCGCTGCTGCTCTGTGAGCCGAATAAACCCCCCTTTACAATTGGTGGAGGTGCTGGGTACAACCAGAATTCTGGAACTTCGTAATCGGACACTGCAGCCTGTCTTCATAATGCCGGAAGAAGGACCACCACAACCACAACCCGCTGCCCCGGTGACTACCGTGGTCTGCCCCGGCCCGTTGTGTCAACGTGACCCACCCATCTTCACTGGTGCCGAAGACCATGACGTAGAAGACTGGCTCGCTGACTACAACCGGGTGAGCATCCACAACCACTGGGATGACACCAAAAAACTTAATTACGTGTCGTTTTATTTGAGCGGTGTCGCCAGCGTGTGGCACCGCAATTATGAACATGATCTGACAACGTGGACGGCCTTCAAGACTAACATGACAGAGGTATATGGGCGCCCCGCGGTTCGCAAGCTTCGCGCCGAGCAACGTTTGCGTGGCCATGCGCAACAGTGCGGGGAGACGTTTACCAGCTATATAGAAGATGCTGTTGACCTCTGCAACCGCGTTGACGTCGCAATGGCTGATGCCGAGAAGATCCGCCATATCTTAAAAGGCATTGAAGACGACGCCTTCCAGATGCTGTTGGCGAAAAATCCCTCGACAGTGTCTGAACTCGTCAGTCTCTGTCAAAGCTTCGATGAACTGTGCAAACAACGCGTAGCCACCCGCCAAACTACACCTCAGGCCACTTCGATGTTGAGCTTGGCTGCTGCCCCGGATAACACTTCGCTGCTGCTACAGATCAAGGAGTTCGTCCGTGAAGACGTGGCTCTTCAGCTTTCCTTGATTCCACTTGCACACGGCCAGCCGAGTACTCCGTTGGCACCCGCTCTCCAATCTGTCATCAAGGAGCAGGTAGCCGACCACATTTCGCCTTCTCTTCAGCAGGCTCCGACAGCCGCTCCCCTGACGTACGCCGAAGTCGCGATGAGGCCTGCGCCACAGATCTACGGCTCCCTTCGCCCACCTTTGCGCGCCCCAGCCGTATCCCCTCCAGTCCGTCCACTGGTGCGCTATGCACGACTTCAAGATTATTGGCACATGGAAGACAACCGCCTGATTTGTTTTTATTGTGGCTGTACTGGACACGTGGCACGTCACTGTCGCCTGCTTACACCGAACGTCCCGAACAATGTGCGTCCGTATGCGCCACGTTTCCAACAACGCCGCAACTATTCGGACACCTTTGAATCTCCTTCTGCCGTCGACACCGCATTCTCCGCCACTCGCCGTTCACCTTCTCCTCGCCGCCGCTCGCTTTCCCCCATGCACAGGCGGCGGAGCCCTTTGCAGTTCAGGAGGCGAGAACTGTGGTGCCAGCGAAATGTATAAGGCCTCACACTTCCCCGAAGAACGTTATTGAAGTCTCAATAGAATGAACATTGACGCTAGCACTTGTCGACAGCGGCGCTGCACTTTCAGCGATAGATGCCCGTATTTGCCGCAAGATAGGAAAAGTGACGACGCCGCTTTCTGGACTGTCTCTTCGAACTGCCAACGCGCAGCACGTCGAGGCATCTGGCGTCTGCACTGCTCGTGTTGTAATTCAGGAGGTCCTCTATATCATAGAATTCATCGTGTTGCCATCATGTTCACACGACGTCATATTAGGTTGGGACTTTCTCTCCACACATCATGTGATCATTGACTGCGCCCGCGCCGAAATCGAGCTGTTTCAGTTTTCAACCGATATTATCACCGACCATAAGGACCTTTGTCGCAAAATTGCTGTTTCAGAAGACACCGTTATACCTGCCTGGTCTTCCACTCTTGTCAGTATCTCTTGCGAATCTGTAGATGACAGCACAATACTCTTCGCTCCTTCCGAACTCTTAGTTTGCCGCCGTTCACTACCACTGCCGTTCGCTGTCCTTGAGTTCAAAGCTGGCGCCTCTCTCGTGTGTGTCTCAAACCCATCGGCTGAACCAATTACTTTACTCCGCCATGAAAGCCTTGGCAGAGCAGAGCCACTGACCTCATCTTCAATATTTGACACGATGGACGACTGCACTTATCTTGCTGCTCTCTAGGCATCGCCTCCTCAGTCACTGCCGCATTCTTTTATGCCAGCTATTGCCAGTGACCTTACGACGACACAGCGCGACGAACTTCTTCGCTTGCTCCAGGGCTTCTCTTCGTCTTTTGACTGCCAAGCAACATCACTCGGCCACACAACAACTGTTTCACACACTATCGACACTGGGAGCCATGTACCAATTCGGCAGCGTCCCTACCGAGTATCGGCGACTGAAAGACGCGTTATCAATGACAAGGTGAACGATATGCTCAATCGCGGTGTCATCCAGCCATCTAGTAGTCCTTGGGCATCACCAGTCGTCCTAGTTAAAAAGAAAGACGGCACCATATGATTTTGCGTCGATTATCGAAGGCTTAACAAGATTACCCGAAAGGATGTATACCCGTTGCCACGTATTGATGACGCACTTCATCATCATCATCATAATCATTTATTATTCCCTTAAGGATCCCTTCGGGGACATTACATAAGGGGGGGGGGGGAAACAGCAATGGGAAAGTGCCATACATCAGCTAAAAATAAATGCAAACAAAGGCGACAGAAAAATACATAATAAACTGTAGAAAACATCAGGTATAAACAGAACAATGAAAATATCTCAAACTGGGTAGCAATAAATTAAAAGAAAAGTGAACACGTAAAAGTGAAACACGCTAAACATAAGAGACAAAAAAGAAGAGAAGGAAAAATAGGCGATGACACAAGCAAGTCGGATTGAGGAAAAGTGGCTATTTTGGGTTGAAATGGTCTGACAGTAACTGTCTAAATTTGGAGGGATTTGACTCTAAAACCACGGCTTCGGGAAGATTGTTCCATTCTTCTATGGCGATGGGGAGGAAGGATTTGTTGAAGGCGTTGGAAGAACCATGCAAACGCTGTATGCTAAGGGAGTTAAACAAACGGTGAGATGAGCGTATCGGAGAATGTAATAAGTTCTCGTGCAGTGCAGAAAAGTTAAAGTATAATTTATGAAAAAGACAGAGCATTGCAAGTTTCCGGCGGAGTGCTAGGGGTTCGAGTCCGAGAGTCAATTTCATGTCAGTAACGCCGTGCCAAGGTGAGTACTGGGAAGTTATGAAGCGGGCTGCCCGGTTCTGAATGGCTTCGAGCGACTGAATCAAGTAAACCTGGTGAGGGTTCCATATGGCTGAGGCATACTCCATTTTAGAGCGGATGTATGTTTCGTATGCTAGTTGCCTGATAGATGGAGGGGACATAGCCAGAGATCTTCGGATGAAACCAAATGTTCTGGAAGTGTTAGCACAAAGTTTCGTGATATGGTCCACCCAAGTTAGCTTGTTAGTTATTTCGACTCCTTGGTACCTGTATGAGTTTGTTACTGATAACGCCGTGGAGTTCAGCGAGTACGGAAAAAAGGTAGTGGAACATTTGCGTGAAATGTGCATGCATTTACATTTTGAAATATTAAGATGCATAAGCCAGTCAGAACACCATTTCTGGATTTTGTTTAGGTCGTCTTGTAATGATTCCTGGTCGGTATTATCGGAGATGCGGCGATAAATGACGCAATCGTCTGCAAAAAGATGGATGGATGACGAAATCCCAGATGGCAGGTCGTTGATGAAAATTAAGAAGAGAAGCGGAGCAAGAACGGAACCCTGGGGAACTCCAGAGATAACGTCAGTAGTTTTAGAAGCATGGCTGGCGATGACGGTGAACTGTGAGTGGTTAGTTAAAAAGCAGCGAATCCAGGATAAGATAAGAGGGTCGAGTGATAAGCATGCAAGTTTACCCAATAGATGTTGGTGAGGAACGCGGTCAAATGCTTTTAAAAAATCTAAGTAGATGACGTCTGTTTGGAATGAAGAATCTAAATTAAGTTGAAGTTCGGTTGTAAATTCGAAAAGTTGGGTTTCGCACGAGAAGCCTGCCCTGAAACCATGCTGTTTGGGAAGAAGAAAGAATTGTGATCGAGGTGATTTGCAATATGGGAGTAGAGTATATGTTCGAAGAGCTTGCATGAGATGCATGTTAATGAAATGGGACGATAATTAGAGGGGTCAGCACGGTCACCACTCTTAAAAATTGGCAGAACCTTGCTTGATTTCCAGTCATCCGGAATTTGACTAGTATTGAGGGACTGGGCGAAGATGAGTTGCAGGATTTGGCTTGTGAAATGTTTCGTGCCTTTAAGTATTTTGGCAGGAATGTTATCAGGTCTGGGTGAAGTGGACGGCTTGAGGTTATCGATGAGGTTTGAAATTCCCTCAGATGTGATGGTTACGGGTGGCATTGGAATAAAATTTAGGCTCGGTAAAGTAATGCTCTTATCCGCTGGCTCGTGGGTGAAAACTGAGGTGAAGTAGGAATTCATCACATCTGATCGCTCGAATAGCGGAACGTCTGTGCCGTCTTGTCTTTTTAAGGATATGTTATAGGAGCTGTTCCTGTTGGGCTGTAGCAAATTCCAAAATTTCTTGGGGTTAACACGCAATATTTCTAGAAGATTGTGACTGTATAATTTTCTTTTGGATGACCGCAATAATCTAGTGTATTCGCGAAGGATGCCGAAGTATTTTCCCATTTTACAGGTGATCCGGAGTTCTTGGCATTACGGAAGAGGCGCTTCTTTTTTCGTGATAAGCTTACGCAGCGAGTTCGAATACCATGGTTTTGTGGCATCCCCGCAGATGCAGATGAATGGGACGTAGGCGTCTATGAGTGATAAGATTTTGTGCTTAAAAAGACACCGATTCTCGTTGACGGATCTGGTAGCCATGGACGCATGAAAGGTGGTGAAAAAGTGTTCGAGGTTAGAGTTTATGCTCGCGAAGTCAGCCTTACTGTGATCAAAGATGTGTTTGATGGACGGTTGACGGGGGGAGACTTCAATCATCAGGTTAAAAAACAAGAGATTGTGGTCACTCAGCCCACTGCAACATGAAAAGGATTGAATTAGCTCAGGACTGGAAACAAGAATGAGGTCAAGAATATTTGAGCCTCGTGTTGGCTTGTTTACTGCTTGGAAAAGGTTTGAAGTGAGGACCATTTCAAGGAAATCTTTAGATTGGCGAGATGACGCAGTAAGAGCCTCCCAGTTGATGTCCGGGTAGTGAAAATCACCGCAAAGTATTAGATTGGCATGAAGAAATCGGGATTAGAAGTCTTGAACTACAGCGTGAAGGTCCGTAATAAAAGAATGATCCGTGTCAGCTGCTTGATAACATATAATTAGTATATTGGTACAAGAAGGAAGGCAAATTTTCAGACACATTATTTCGCTGTGGCTGCTTATCTCGAGTAAGGTGGATGAATAAGTTGAATTCACAAGAGCAAGAATGCTGCACCCCCCCCCCCCCCCCCCCGGCGATCTACTCGATCTCGCCTGTAGATATGAAAGGACTGGTTGCTGTGGAGCAATTCTGAATCCTTAATATCAGGTGTTAGCCAAGATTCAGTAAATAAAGCGATGTCAGTTCTATGGTCTTCGAGGACTGCCTCAACTATTTCTTTTTTTTGTCAGGTAGCTTCTTATATTTGTCAGTAGGACATAAATTTTGTTAGTTTTAGCTGTGCGCAGGCATTCTGACAGCTGGACCTGTGGCAGGGAAGCGTCGCACGGCACCTGCGTTAACCGCTATGAATGAAGTTCAACAACGGAATCTGTTTCAGCGTTGTAAGGGAAAAGTTTTCTGGCGATAACCAACTTATCAAAGCGGATCTTAAATGAAGCGTTAGTTTGTTGGCCATAAGAAAAAAAGCTTTTTTCGGGCTAGCCGAACTTTAGCTGAGTAATCCTCACGAACTGAGAATGGGGTTTCTTTAAGTTTCTGTCCTGCAACAAGAATTATTGATTTATCTTTAAAGTGTGCAAGCTTAACTATGACTGGGTGGTTTTTTCCTGACTGGAAACGACTTAGTCGGTGTGCACGTTCAATAACTTGGCTACCAATTGCAATACCTAGGTGTTCGGAAGAGAAGGAAGTAATGTGAGCCTCAGACTGGTCCCAGCTTTCGCAGAGTTCGTCCTGAAGTCCGAGGAACAATAGGTTTGTGCGTCGCAAGCGGTTTTCAGCGTCGTCGCACTTGTTTGTCAGTGCTTTAACGTCTGAAGCAAGCGGGGCCAAGTCGGTGTTTGTTTCGGACGCAGCTACTTTTTCTGGGTTAGTTTCGATAGTTTTTTCGAGTATTTCGACGCGCGCTGAAAGACAATGCACCGAGTCTTCAATGTTCGTTTGAGCGGACCGGATCAAGGCAAGCTCGGCAAGTACGGTGACCTCGACAACGTTGTCGTCTTTTCTCCTGATTTTCCGACCCATCTTCGGCGTTTACATCAAGTTTTGACCTGTCTCCGGAGTGCTGGTCTCCAGCTTAACTTAAAGAAGTGCCGATTTGCAGCTCGAAAACTGACTATATTAGGCTACGTTGTCTCCAAAGAAGGCATTCTTCCTGATCCTGCTAAACTTCGTGCCGTATCCGAATTTCCGAAGCCCACTAACTTGAAAGCACTACGCAGCTTCATTGGCCTATGCTCTTATTTTCGAAGTTTCGTTCGCAATTTTGCTACTGTGATCGCACCACTAAACCAACTTCTCCAAGGCGACAATGAACTTTCTGCTTGGTCGGAAGCCTCTGATGATGCCTTTACGACTCTTCGTCGCCTACTCACGTCTCCGCCAATGTTGCGCCATTTTGATCCAAGCGCACCTACAGAACTTCACACTGACGCCAGTGGTGTCAGCCTTGGTGCCGTGCTCGCACAACGCAAGAACACTAATGCCGAATACGTAGTCGCCTATGCCAGTCGTGCCCTCACGAAACCTGAGGCCGATTACTCAGTAACAGAAAAAGAGTGCCTGGCTATCGTATGGGCTCTTCAAAAATTTCGGCCATATCTCTACGGTCGACGCTTTGACATGGTGACAGATCATCACGCTCTTTGCTGGTCAACCTAAAAGACCCTTCGAGCCGCCTCGCTCGGTGGGCCCTCCGAATCCAGGAATATGATATCCGTGTCGTCTATCGCTCTGGACGCAAACACGCTGACGCCGATGCCCTCTCGTGCTCCCCAGTTACTTCAGACAGCAGCACTTCTACCGACAGACATGACATCTCACCACTTGACATCCTGGACATGGCATCGGAGCAATGAAAAGACCCATGGATCGTCATGATATTCGAGTTTTTGTCAAATCCTCCGGCAACTTTGGCACCTCAAGCGTTACGCCAACAGGCGCAGCATTTCACAATCCGCGACGGACTTTTATACCGCCGCAACTACCACAATGACGGCCGCAAATAGCTCTTAGTAGTGCCTCGCCACCTTCGACAAGAGTTCTGCTCCGCTTTTCATTCTGACCCGCAGTGTGGTCACGGCGGAGTGTCAAAAACCTACACACAGCTTCGCCTACAATATTATTGGCGAGGGATGTACACCTTCGTCCACAAATACGTACGCTCCTGCGTTGCCTGCCAGCGACGCATATGTGTCCCGCATCTCTCCACCGCACCTCTCCAACCACTTCCCTGCCCAGCTCAGCCATTGGACTGTGTCGGCATTGAAATATACGAGCTTCTTCCATATACTGGCGCTGGCAACCGATGTATTGTTGTCGCCGTAGATCATTTGACGCAGTATGCTGAAACCGCTGCCTTGCCTGCCGCATCAGCAAAAGACATCGCCTTGTTCATTCTAAACAACTTCGTTCTCCGCCATGGCGCACCTCGTGAACTGTTGAATGATAGGGGCCGCGTGTGCCTCTCGGATGTCCTGCAGTCACTCCTATCTGAATGCCAAATTGCTCACCACACTACTACTACTTATCATCCACAGACCAATGGCTTAACAGAACGATTCAACAGAACTCTTGGTGACATGCTATCAATGTACGTTGCATCTGACCAATCCAACTGGAATCTTGTACTTCCGTTCGTCACTTACGCATATAACACTGCCTCTCAAGCCACTACCGGATTCTCACCATTCTTTCTGCTTTACGGCCGCCATCCCTCCAGCACCATTGATACGGTTCTCCCGTACCGGCCGGACCCTGCTGAATGCTCACCTGTTTCTGCGGTTGCTCAGCACGCTGAAAAATGCCGACAACTGGCCCGTTCTTTGACGTCTGCTCAACAGTGCCGCCAAAAAGAGCGCCATGACCTCAATCCTCCCCCTCACCTGTTCCCCGTCGACTCACTCGTGTGGCTTTGGGTCCCACCTGTTGCTGCTCCTGGCCTTTCGTCCAAGCTCCTGCCAAAGTACCACGGACCCTACCGTGTGGTTGCGCAAACATCACCAGTGAACTACGTGGTCGAACCCGTATCGCCATCTCCCGATCTGCGTTGTCGGGGGCGAGAGACTGTGCACATTGACCGGCTGAAGCAGTATTACGATCCGCCCACCTCTTCCTAGGTCGCCAGGATGGCTACTCTTCAATTCTGGAGGTGATTGTGATGAAGAAGATCGGCAGGCTGAAAAACTCCGTTGCCATCGCGTGGCTCGTACCCAGATCGTTCGCTGGCTGCGCCCTACCTGCTGGTGCTGAGTTTGTCACTGCTGCTCTACTAGCCGAATAAACCCCCCTTTACATCTGTAAAGAACAGCTGTAAAATCCCATTGAAAATGTTTGCATTAAATTTTTATTTTATGTTCGAACCTCATTATAACGAAGTTGAAGGGGGAGCCAAAATTAATTTGTTATATCTGTTACTTCGTTATCTCCATTATTGCCATTTATTACAATGTATGCTCGATAGGATGCACAATTGCAAACATGGAAATAAGAAAACGACTTTGTGGCATGCGGAAACACTACACGGCCACACATGTGATAAAATTTGAATGAAACAACAGAAGAATCTCCAGCATGTGCAACACGTACACGACTTCTTGGCACCCGACATGACAGCCTTTAGATGGCTGCCTTCTGTTCCATTGTGATTGTCTCTTGCATTCGCTTTCCACTTGGCTTGTCGCAGTCGAATAGCACGTACATGGCACACACCATAGCACTCTGCTGTGTGATCGAGGAGGAAGTTGAACTTCATTACGCCAGCATGGCTCATCCGGCGCACGGCCTCTGAGATTGCACAGGTGCCACTGTGATTGAGGATGGCACGCCCTGCTGCCAGCCCGTGTGGCGCGCTGCAGGGAGAGGACGAATTGAATGCACGGCCTTGGCACAGCCCCCGAGCTTGCGTCGGGTAGATCTCGAAAGCCAGGCCCAGCTGCAGCAGCCTGCGCAGCCTGCTGTAGAGGGAGAGAGAGAGAGATAAAGTGAGCAGCACTAATTAAAGAAGTGAAAGCGACTTTCGCAGGACCCACAAGATTGCACGGAGGAGATGTTGGAGGTCACGTCCAGCTATGCCTGCCTATGCGGCGCACCGTGTGCGCCGCACCGTGCAGTAGAAGTGAATGCACTAATCTTTTAATCTTTCGCACTGCTGCGTGCAGCCATGCAGCATGGTGGTGGCGCAACTCACACATCCCGGCACACGTAACAGGGGAGATCAGTGGAGAAGTGCAATAGTTGAGCCGCTGCTTGTGCGCAGGTACGCAACTACATTAGCGCAGTGTTGAGAAAGACCAGTGTTGCTCAACGGCCTATTCAACATAGAAATGTGGGAGTTTTGAAATGCAGCGGCGAATTATTGCTGAACCTCGTGGAAAGTGATGTACTCGGTGTGAAATGGTTGGGTATTTTTGGTTTTGGAGACGAATCTAGTTTGTTATATCCATTGGCAGGACAATTTCCCTTCGTTACAACGAGGTTTTAAATACATAGATCTCTAAGGAGATTTCAAGGGCAATTTTGTTTACTTCGTTTTATTTATTATTTTGTTATATCCTGTTCCGTACGGGATGATGAGGTTTGAGTGTATATCGAATTATTGATACTATATTGAACTACATATTTTCCAGTCTCTTTCGAGTTCTATATATTCGGGTTTGACTGTATTAGAGCTGAGCGCCTTTTGGGTGTATAGCTAGCCCAGCCCTCAACTTCCAAGGTGTAATGAGTTTGTTGTGCCACTGTTGGGATGTGTTCGCTGTGTATTTCACTTAACCAAATGTTTCTCAGCTATAAAACGGTATTTTAATATTTATTTATGCAATTGTAGTATCTTTTGGCATCTTGTATAGTATATTGAGCATTGTGGGGTCGGCAGGTATGGACGTGCAACCTGGCAACAACCTCGCAACGCCTAGGCTAAACAAGATAAGAAAATAACTCAGAGACAAGCACAGTATGGTTCAAAACAGTAGAAGCTTTGCATACTTCGACAACTACCCGCAATGTTATCTGCACAATTTTTGTACTTGAAGCATTTTTTCCATTTATTTGAAATAAACCTAAATTGTTTCAAGTTGCATTATCGCAAACATTTCAGTCAAATGTTGCTCTCTCAGGCACACCAGGCAGTGTATAATACCGTTTAATGCTGTGGTATCTCCTTGCCCTTTCTTTTATGTCTTCAAGGTCCCCAACTACATTTGTCACGTCAATAAATGCCAGAGATTAAAATGGCGGTTATTGGAAGGTTTCCTTGAACACGCCAAATCCCTTTCATTTGTGTGCTGAAAGCAGAAGGCATATTCCTTAACATCACCTAAGTAGCCCTATATATGTACAAATGTGCACATTGGCTAGATGTGCAAAGGCGCTGGGTTGTCAGTGTAATGTCATAGATTTCAGTAGTTTCTCATATGTGGGTCATTTTGCAATAAGAAATGTTGTCGGAGCTTCATATGTTAAGCCTTTGATTCCTTTAAATTGCGGTCTAGTCTTTTATTGGAACTGGAATTGAGCAGATGCTATCAAAATTTGATGTTATGGTGAACTAGTGCAGGACAGTCAAAGTGGCATTTGCTACCAGTCTTGTTCTTGCTTTTTTTTTTTTTAATTGCTTACCAACCCTCTTCTTACAACCAGAATGGCCATCTTGCTGCTGTGGAAGCTTAACATACTAACGCAGCTCATCGTAATGTTCATTCGTGGTTTCGCTTCAAGTAGCTGAGCTTAGGTGCAGGCACCCAGTTCTCAAAGGCCAGAGGTTGCTCGGCCTTTTGTCATTGATTACAAATGGATTGCTTAACAGCATGCGAGTATTGTTATGAACCTACCTTACTCACTTTTCCAGCATTGCCAAGGATTAGACTTTGCATGTGTGCTCGAACATTGCAGCCATGTCTGCTTCCTTTATTTATGGTGAATTCGACAAATCACACCGATGCATACCGGGGCGCCATGCTGGGGTGATGATTGGACAAAATGGTGCTTCGTTGCAATTTTCCGAATTCACCATTAATTCTCCAATGCAAGAAGGCAATGAAAGAATGTAGCCAAAATCTAAAGTGCAAGTGAAGTGTGAAGGCGTTCTGCAGATTTTTAAACTCTGATGCTAATGAGCGTTTTGGTGACGTAAATGTAAGGTCAACAGAAAATAAGTGCACTGGAACACACATACAACAGCCGAGAAAGACACAGGACAGGCGCTATGTCCGTCCTGTGTCTTGTCTGTTGTGCGTGTGTTGTAGTGCACTTATTTTCCGTTTACCTGCAATGCACCGTCTAGCCTGTATGCAGGTGTTGTTAAGTAGGTGTAAGGTATGCCTATAACTGAGTAAACAATTGGGAGCTTAGTGAAATAGCGCTTTGTGCTGCTTGTTTTCAGGGTTTTACAACGGCTATTTCTCCTTTCAACTTCTCAGCCATTGGGGGCAACCTGGCATCAGCACCAACGTTAATGGTAGGAGCACATTTTTTCTTTCTTTTTTTCTTGGGGCTTGTGCGCGTTATTAAATGTAATAGGGGTGTCATTGCAAAACTGGACAGTAGGTTATAAGGGACAGCAGAGTAGAGGACTCTGTATTAATTTTGACCACCTGGTGTTCTTTAACATTTGCCCAAAGCATGGTACATTAGCATTTTCGCATTCCACTCATGTTGGAATGTGGCCTTAGCAGCCTGGATCGAACCTGCAATCTTGTGCTCAAAAAGACTTGTTATTGTAGTTACCTGCTCTGTCTTATCTAGGAGGTCCTTTAAAATGGTGGGAATGAGTGCACTATAAATATAAAATTTTTTGCATTGCGAGTGTCAAGTCGATGCAGTTTTTGAGGCAGTAGAAGCACTGGTTTTCACCATGACCCAGCTAAGTATGCCAGGTCCAGTTGAATGTGGAAGCATTGTCAATTTACTTCTTCAGTGGGAAGGGGACAGTGTACCAAGGGTGTCTCCCTCTCAGGAGAGCAGCAGCGCAAATGTGTTACCCAAAGGGCTCCGAAAAGACTGCATGAAAGTGTGTAGCAATAGAATCCAAAAGTGCATTATGGAGCATGGCTGGTGGGCTCTGAAATGACAGTGCCCTGTTGTACAATGCCTTTTTCCGTCTTGTCAGTTCTTTGTGAAATATAGGCCACAGGCACATGGGTGCTCATTGCTCCACTGGATTGAACTGTTTTACTTTCGTGGGTAGTCCTAGTTTCTAGATAGTCAAGTTCATAGCCTCACTGTTGTGGGACCTTATGCCATCCCCCACCTCCAACACCTGCAAACATACACTGAGCTTTACTGCACGGTACGCTGTTGAAAAGACCACCAAATTAGTGTTTTGGACCTGCTTATAGCTGGGCCTTGACAAGAGATCAATAATTTTAATCATTATACCTAATGCGTCACATCAAGCACTTTTCTTTTTCATTAGAGTTAGTGTTAGTGCCACGATACTGAAGAAGACAGTAGCATTATGTAAATACTGACCAAGTGAACGTGGGTCTGCAACGTCTTGGCTGCTGTTATGCCTGTGGCGCTTACCATGTAAATGTTTGAATATGCTTCTATGTTATTTTGTGACATCTTTGGTGGAATGTCGGGTATATATTGTGGTGATAGCAAGTTTTGCTGTGCAAGGTAAACATCTAGAGCGGCACGTTGGAGACTGCAAAGTTGAGGCAGTCTATTATGGGGTATAACACTGGATCGTGGTACTGTTGCTGAAACGAACGAAGTCTGAGATTTACAGAATATAGGCACCGGTGTAGGGCTTGCTGGGGTTGAGTGGACTGAGAAAATAACTGGACATGCAGTTTGCTGCATGTCCAGTTAAGTCTGCTAATTGACCTGACAAAGAAAAAGAAGCAGAAGGACATTAGAGACTTTTTCTTCAAGAAATAAATGCTTTTTACATACGCATACCTGAGTGAGTTCGGATAATACAAATTTCGGCTAATACGAATATTTCTTGTAACCCCGTGAGATTCGTATCATCGAGATTCCACTGTACTCCCTCCCATAAGTGCATGGCCCAGCATTCAAAGTGGCCTGTGGAGCCTTTCAGCGAAGAAAGCTAGCAGAGTGCGTGGGGTTCAACAACCACCAAGAATGGACCAAGAATGTGCAATGATAGAGGTATGACCAAAACTCTGAGGTCACCCAAACAAAGACAAGACGTTCATGCTCTCTAATTGAGTAATCATGCTCTAGGACGGCGCGGTGGCTAGTGTATGCTATGACACAGTCATGACTGTGCTGATGCCTGGGCGACAACAGCTCTGGTCGAAGTGCGAGAACAGATGGGTCGAAATGTGCCATTACGTTATATAACAGTTATGCCAGTTTGAATACCAACTTAGTGTTCCCTTTAAGAGGAAGCCTTAGCTCGGTCCCAACTCCTATGCCGCCTATTCAAATGCATGTAAAACACAGAGAGGCTTTTCTGAGATAACCATTGGGCGATATTAATGAAGTTGGTTGCATTTGAGAGAGAAAGTTAAATACTAGTGACTGCTGGAGGCAGAATTTCGATTTAGGGCCTGAATTCTTTCAATGAAATTTTCAAACTATGGTAAGTCAGAAAAAAAAATAAAGCACGTAGTTTACAGATTCATAGCTCTGCACATAGAACAGATATCACAGTTCTCTAAACTCAATCCATTAGAGCATCCAAAGCAGACAAATTTGATATGTCAATTTATATCTTAGGTCAATTTGTTACATTGGTTTACAAGGGTTTTGCAAATGTTCTACTCTCAGATTAGTGGTCTATTTGAAAGCCATGTACTATATATCAATTTTGCCCACATTAGATGTACTATTATGTGCATTTTACACAAATGTGATATAAGTTTTCATTGCCTCGTTACAGAGTTGTAAACTTTATAGTTTCCTTTTGTTAAAATTGGCAATTCTTGTCAATAAAAAATTGATGGCCTGAATGGCAAATTCGCAACCAAAGGTCACTAGATTTTAACTTTTTCTTTTAAATGTAACAAACCTGATCAAATTTGGTGCGCTGGTTGCCGAGAAAAAATGATTTCTCCTTTCCCGTGTATTTAGATAGGAGGCCCTGAGCTAAAGCTTCCCTTAAGAGTTGACCATACTGTATTCTTCCCATTTTCATCAGCTTGCAGCATGTGCAATATTTGCCTGTGGTTTAAGTGTGATGCTTGATCAACTTTGATGTAAACTGCAAGCCATTGGTAGCGGGTGTCAATGTTGCTTACAGCAGTGCGGTCAAAGGTACTGCTTTGTTTTGTGTAGAGGAGGCTCAAAGTCATTGCTGCGCACTGTGTTGATGCTCTATGTTATACACTTTGTACAGTGCCGTTCACATTTGATGGTGCCACAGTTGTAGCTGCTGGCTTTGATGTCCTGCAACTGTTTGTGGGTTGCTCTTTGTTTTGGGATGCGACAAACAGACAATGTACTGCACAAACCTGAATGTAATACAAGAGGCAATACGAGGGAAACGGGAAGAGAAAAAGAAGTTTCTGCTACTGTGGTGTGCGCAACACGTCTCGTGAACACCAATTTCCTCCAGGCTCATTGGCATTTCCTCATTCACTGACAGAGCTTGTGTACGTCTGTAATGCTACCCTTAAAGATAGAGTGGTCCTAAACTTCAGCTCTTTGAGCGAGTGAGTGAATTTTAAAGATGGATACATAAAAAAAAAGAAAGGTGAAGCTGAAGCAACAACTCCTTCAGAGATGAGAATTGTCAAAAAAAAAAAAACATCGTATATCTGTTATACTTTATCTGTATGCACAGTTCCTTTCCAATGTGGATATTAGAATTCTGTCTTCTTTCTCTCGTCTATGTCCGTACCTGCCACTAGTACAATGCATAGTAATCTCGTTCATCCTTCATTTCTCTTTCCGATACTAAGGGTAATGTAGTGCTATGGAAGCCTTCGGACGCGGCCATCCTCTCAAACTACTTCATCTTCAAGATCTTTGAAGAGGCTGGCTTTCCACCTGGAATCATCAACTTCCTGCCCTCTGAGGGGCGTGCCTTCGGAGACGTCACGTCAGCGTCGCCGCACCTTGCCTGTGTGAACTTCACAGGCAGTGTCGCGTAAGAACTTTGGTGTGAATCGCGGTTATGAATTGGTAAACGGGCCAACTGTGCTTACTCATTTGTTTGTCACATTTTTGTTTAGGTACTATTACCTGATGACTTATGTTCGACCAGGCATGACTGGTATCGAACCAACAATTTTGTTCTTTCTAGTCCAACGTTGCTAGAATAACAATAAAAAAATATTAAGTTGAGCAAGATCGAAATATTAGGCTTCTGTGATAACGAAGTCACATTCATGGCGAGAAAAGACCTTTGCAGGTGAAAAAAAAATAATGACAAAAATGGAAAATCAGAGTGGTGCCACCTATTCTAAACTATGGTACCACTCAGGTGATGTCACACTGGCCAATTCATGGAAAGTGGCAGAGAGGGAGGCCACTAGGAGATTACGTTAGTTTATCCGTATTAGCACGGCTGATTCAAACTAGGAGCAGCAGCAGGACTTTCGATGGCAATTTTCTATGCCGTAAAGTCGTATATTGTAACGCAGAAAATGATGATAGACTTATAGAATAATTGGTTGCTCTAACTCGCTGTCCCTTTAACGACATAAGCCATGGCTGCTTGTGCAAGGAAACAGATAAACTTGTCTTCTGTCGTACATCTCGTCCACCATACCTGGTCAAAACGCAGTGCCTGCAATGTTGGCACTCGTGCACCGTTGTGTGCTCTCTCTAATATTTGAGGGTTTGTGAAGCAAATGTGCAAACATATGCAGCACCAGAGTGCATCTACTGCAGCTTGCATGCATGCTTCACACATATTCGGATTGTGAAAAAGCTCTTCAGTGTTGGTACAGGAGTAGTTCAGGTAGCACTGGAGTACACACTGCACACAATTGTGCTGGTAGGATGCTCTCATCACAGTCATGAGTGTTCACCTTACATGAACATGTTGATCTATGTGGTAATGCTTTGTGTGGCTAGCGAGCTACCTGCAAAAATGCCTTTAATAATATCGATTCCCACAGTGCGTGGAAGCTGCATAACCCCCCCCCCCCTTTTTTTTTATTTGCAAGAGGCTTTTTCTTTTGTACATCTTGAGAAAGGCAAGGGCTGCTACAAAATCAAAATAGCTGTGTCTTGACAGCACAGTTTTCATCAGATCTGTGTGTGCGTATTGTCATGTAGTAGTGACAGTGAAGAAAGCAGCAAAACTGTGAATAATGAAACTTGCATTTTATTAGGCGAGCCTGTGCCCTTAAAAGCAGGCTACACTCAAAGAACAACGGTAGCGGCGAACACAGTCAGCGATCGTTGTCAACGATTGTTGGTCAGGCGCGTCGGCTTTTATACATGAGTCATCGAAGGTTCCAGAGTAATTGCTGGTGCCTGCGTGTCTTTCAGAAAGTTCTACACAATTCACGTTGCGCATACATGCAATCAGGTTACACAAGGTTCGGTAACAATAGACGGGATAGAACCATTGATCACATTAAAGAAACTGTTAATACATCCAGGCGTGTCCTGCGTTGAGCGATAGCATTTGTTAGCAAAATGTGATCACCCGATAAACACAAACGAGTACGCATGTCAGTATATTGTGAGCGTGTTGCTCTCTTTTTCATTTTTATGCTTTCAGGACATTCCGAACGATATGGAAGCAGGTATCCCAAAACTTAGACATCTACACGAACTTTCCAAGGCTAGTAGGAGGTGAGTTTGTGCACTTACATTTTAATTAAACTCGTCAATGTTTACTCTATAACTTTGAGCTAGAATCTGAAATATTGGATTCGGCAGAAAATTACTTATTACACAAGTGCCTAAAAAAGTTGTCATATTCCTGTAGGGTAACTTTTGGGGATACCCTAACTTTCATGACGGATGTCTAGCGCCAGTCACATTGGTGTCTATGAGCGACGGCATTCTTAGCTCAGGGCCAAGCATGCTATCTTTTTGCAGAGCCAGAATTGCTGTTTTCTGCCCATGTATTCAGTGCTACAAAACTGAAAGTATCTTTGAAAGTGATTGTCTGAGAATACAGGCGAAGTTTGTCAATGCACTGCTATGTTGCTGTAAGCTTGCCATGCTGTCGCTACAGTTATATGAAAGTACAATCAATGTATGCAATGAATCTTCATCCCCTGTCAACATAACGGTAGTTGACCAATTGGCCAGTGCAGGTAGCTGCACAAGCTGGGGGTTGAGCCTATTGCGGTTGAGAATTTTGATTGTGATTGGGTTCCATTGCTAGCGATAATGGCCATGTGCCACTGGTACAGTCGGACCTCAATATATCTAACAGCGTGGTGATCGCGAAATAGTTCGATATAACCATAATTCGATATATAAAATCATGTAAAAAACGCATAATAAATTTCTGCAAATCAATCAATGAACCAAGGGTGCGATCGGGGATCGTTCGGAACGCGCGTTCAGTTGCGCCGTGCGCAATTGGCTTAGGCCGCGCCGACTTTGTCCGCCATGCGAAGTCGCTGTAGTCTAGGTCAATCACACGCGGCACAACCGAATGCGCGCTCCGAACAACGATCCCCGATCGCGCCCCAATCATGGCGCAGTAAATACTCGCTTGAATATTCACACAAAGTATTTATTTATTTCGCTGAAAGTACTGCAGCAGTGTAGCCTGCATCTTATTGGCCACTGCGTACTTAAACACGGAGTCCTCAACATAGTATAAATGGTCCACAAGCGATAGGTCGGTACCCTCTATTGCACCGCAGTAGCGGCGCAGAAGGGCCAAAGCAGCTACAGCCCCAGTTGTAGTCGGGAGCGGGGCAACATCAGCGCTTGCGGGATCAACCTCAGCAGCATCTTCGTTTGGCCGCTTCTTCTGCTGCGATCTCCACGTCCGTCAATCGAAGCATTTTGAAACATTGTCAATAACACAATATTAAGTGACGTCTGCCAAGGCGTCTATGAATGAGCTCAGTGAGCGCACGATGTCGTGTGCCTTTGTGGATGCAAACTGCCAGTTCTCGCGAGGCGCGCATAGAGGCATGGCAGGCGCAAAGTGCGCACCAAGGAGGAGTCAGTGCGGCAAATGCAATATGTCATTGACGTTGTCGAACTAGCCAAGCGACCGTGTGTGTATGTCGCTACGTTCAAATGGCGCCCTTGCCGCAATAGATGTGCGCAGCTATAGTGCGCAGCAGTCAGGAACGCCCATCATGCCACCGCTATCTTCGAGGGTGTTGCGGGAAAGCTCACTGCCTGTCAACAGAGCGCACATGGTCTGGGATTGCGGAGTTCGATATACCCATTTTTTTGTCTGGCTCCATTCGAAATAAAAAATAAAAAAATGCCTGCAATTTTCCAGGGGATATAGAAAGTGTTCGATATGCGCAATAATTGGATATATCCGTGTTCAATATATTGAGGTTTGACTGTATTACACAGCACTCATTCGTTCAGATGCACATCCTGTATGTCCTGAATTGTCATATGCCGCATTCCGGCAAATGCTGGAGCATGCAGCGTCGCATGTCGGATCACTTGCTGGATCGTATCGTAGATCGTATTGTAGATGTCCTTCACAGCGGCAAGTTCAGAGTACTATTATTATGCAATAAAAAGGAAAAACACACTTTTCAATTAGAAAAATGGGCAGTCGTGTTCATTACATGAGTGTGTTCAATATGCGAGTAAATATGGTACTACTTCCACTTTCACCATAGCATGTTGAAGGGAAAAGGCTGCACCATCATTGTTCTTTATCTTCAATAAATGAGGCAAGAGCCTTGACACGTTGAGTAAAAGTGCCAAGTGTGATGAGACGCCACCAATAGGGAGCTTTAGAAATAGCGTCCTTGCATACCCAATACCCCAACCTTTGGCTGCATTCTTTTGTACACCCAGCTACCTGTGCCCCCAACTTTTGATGTGCAGCACCTAACACTCCCTAGTCTCAACTAAATTGTGCAGGCTCACAATGTCTTCTTTCACCCGCTGCACTAGCTTAGTGGCTGTGGTGTTGTGCTGCTAAGCTTTAGGTCACAGGTTCGATCCCGGCAGTGGCTGCCGTATTTCAATGCGGGTGGAATGCAAAAATGCTTGTGTGCCACGCTTTGGGTGCATGTTAAAGAATACCAGGTGGTCAAAGTCAGTCCAGAGTCCCCAACTACGGCATGCCTGATAATAACGTCAAGGTTTTTGCATGTAAGGCCCCAGTATTCAGCCTGAATTGTCTACTTCGAAGTCAACTGGGCACCAAACAGGAAAGTACCCCATGTTGACGGCCACTTCTACTTTCAGATTCTCTTGTGCATATTCCTTTAGTGCCATTGACGACTGGCTTCTTTTCAGCTTAACTTAGTCCCCTCCTCTCACTCTATTACTCCCCCATGCAGTTCACCGTTGCTTTGTTTTAAAGACGTTAGTTCTTGAGCAGGAGCTGTCAAGACTGTGCACTCTTTTTCTTGCATGCTTCACAGTCTGTGCCTACGGTGTTGTTTCACAGAGTGTGGTGGCAAGAACTTCCACTTTGTGCACCCTTCGGCCGACCTTCCTACCGTAGTGGCACAGACAACACGGTCGGGCTTTGAGTACAGCGGGCAGAAGTGTTCGGCCGTGGAGAGGTTGTACGTGCCCAGCAGCCTGTGGCCCAAGGCAAGTTGCGGCTTGACGGCACATTCGGACTAGAACACTGCACTAATTAAAAACTGGAGAACACAGATGGGTGTGTGTGTATCGTTGCTTTACATTTTACTCTTGAACGTCGCTATTTCAAAGTGACCCACAAAAGGTATTTATAATCGAGTGGATCTTTAAATGGTTAAAGTGAAGCTTTATTTGTGGCATCTGATAGGTTTAGATGCTGTGGTTGGTGGTGGTGGTTGAACTGTGGAAAGGAGAATCTTCGGGGTGAGGAGTGGTAGAAGGTTTGTGCTGAGAGGAGGCAGGCTTGAGGAAAGCTAGTAATGTGTGCCATTTGGTAGTTACTGCTGCAGGCTATGATGACATAGAGTAAGTGGAAGGCACAGTGTGGTACTGATTGGTTGGCGCTAGTAATGTCATCACGCTTTCACAGTAGAGGGGACAGGAAAGCTATGCTTACACCGATTTTCAGTGTTCGAGAGCTGCATTATATTTACGCTTTCATGGTAGAGGGGACAGGAAAGCTTTTCTTACGTCGATTTTCATAGTGTTTGAGAGCTGCATTATATTTGTGAAATTGCGAAAGCTTAAAATTTTGCACAGTTCGGCTAATACTGGAAGGAATAATTACATGGTTAGAATATAGTTCCACGATTGTTTGTGTGTAAGTGGATTGTACCTTCGCAGCTCAAGGAGCAATTGGTGGAGGCCCAGAAGAGCCTGAAATTGGGCTCTCCGCTGGAATTTGACACCTTCATGTCGGCAGTCATCGACAGGGCAGCTTTTTCCAAGATCACTGGCTACCTCCAACATGCCAAGAACAGCCCTAACCTCAAGGTGCTAGCTGGTGGTGGTGCCGATGATAGGTTTGTAGCTGCCTTCCCTTCTTTCTTACTTTTTACTTAAAGACGCATTTTTGGGGTGCATAAGGGTATGAATTAATCTGAGCATGGTGTCCTGTAACATGAACATCAGTTGTTATGCCTAGTCCATTTTCCTTGTAACAGACTTGCACGTTTGCCTTGTATTGTATAATCTCCATGGTGGCAATGGCATTGTGTTGTTGAGTGCAAGGTAATGTGTTTAATTCTCGGCCACTGCTGCCACATTCTGATGGGGGCAGAGAATGTGGAAATGCTCGTATACCATGCTTTGGGTGCACATTAAAGAACCCCTGGAAGTTAAAAAGAATGCGGAGCTTTCCTCTGCAGTCATACCCCAGTCACACGGGCACTTTCAAAGTCCTTTGAACCAAAGATCTCTTACTTCAAGGCAGAATGCACACAGGCACAGTGAAGGAGCCCTACTGGAAGGGAGGTTTGAGTCAAAGGAGTGCGCATTCGTCCTTTGAAACCTCAAGAGAATGCTCTTGAGCCTAGAGGGCGTCCGACAGCAGAAAAAAAAAAGATCTCTAAAAATATGGAAGTTCAATTTTTACCTCTTCAGAACAAGCTTATAAGTACTGAATACTATTACTAAAGTACTAAACACTTTCGGGACACCTGCAACCTCCATCATGAACGCACCAGTACAACAGCACCGGCACATCCTGTCGTCAGCAGCAACATAGACACAACACGGGTGCCATGTGCGATTTGGTTCTTTGGTTAAAGACTGCTAGGCGTCCCAGTCTCCTTATCTTTTATCTGCACCTCTTCTGCCTTCATCACTTTTGTTTTGTAGTTCTTTATTTTACCGCATTTATGCGTACCTACTGCTACCTAGCCACGAGGAATGAAACAAAGCAGCTGAAGCAGGGCAACAACGAATAATCGACGCCAACATACGGTGTACGAAGCAGTACACGTGGTGGCCATCATTAAAATAAATACATCTGTATTTAGTGAAGTAGCACTTTTACTGTGCGTGCATTTTGTTTTGATATTTCTATGTATTAGGAAAAATATATATTGCTGAAAAAAATAGGACAAACTTATTATAAGACGCATTTGGGCCATATTTTTTTATTACTTTTGAGGCGACGGCAGCGCTAAAGATATGTTGCGTTTTCTGTTAAAAGCTTCAACAGAGACCGCCTGGAGACCATGTAGCACCAACACATATCCCTTGAACTAATGTGCCTTTGAAAGCTCAATGCTCCTTAACTTCAAAGGACCTTTGGCATGCTCGTGTGACTTAGGTATCACTTATAACCTGCAATGTAGTTTCAGTGTGCTCTAACTCTATGATAAGTTATTTTTTCTGCAAATATAATAGATTAAGTATAGGTGATTCGGTGCAAGGTTGGTTAATTGAAGATTCTTGATGAGATCTTGAATGGCTCACATTGAGACCTGTTGCATCTTTGCATTTTTGAAGCTATTGTTAGCTAGAAAACGAGACCAAGGCAGATAGGTGAACCGGGAATAACTATGGTTGGCTGCTGTGCTGGAGGGGGGGAGGAGTGGTAGGTGAACTACCACATTTATTCAAATGTAAGCTGATATTTTTTCTCAGAATCCTTAGCCTCGAAGTGACCCCACACTTTAGATGTGAGGCTGATAGGTTCAGTTACTGTTTGCTTATGGAGGCAGCAGTGCCACTTTTTCTGTGATCCAGATTTGGAACAGTGGAACAGCAGCACAATCTATACCAACTAATTTGGCAGATGAATCAGGACCGTATTTTTGCACATGTGCAAAAACTGCAGAGTGGAGTGCAGTGTCCTTGAGGTATGGCTTCATGGCAGTGCTCATTTCATCTTACAGTGTGGCTTTACAGCATTGCGGCACGCACTGCTGTAAAGCCACACCTCAAATGAAATTTTCGCCCATCCAGTCTCATTATCTCCTAGTGAATTCCACTCTCTCCCCACCTCCGTGTGTTAAAGCTCCCTTTTCTCCTATTTCCTGTTTGCTATTTTGCATTTAATATTAGTAGTTCAGTATCTTTGGCAGTCCCCACCGATTCTGACTAATCCATCGGGTATTTTATAACACGTTATCTTAGTATGCATACTTAAGTTGTTTTTCTTGGCTTATAATCAAATAAATATCGTAATAGAAAGCAGAAAAATATGACGGAAGTAAAGCGCTCACGCATTCCAGGGGAAGGACGTAGCATTGTGAAATACTCAAGTATATCATGTGGGCAACTGGAGCAGCATAAATATAACCTTCTGCATGCAGTTCCTTTTGGCACATTTGCCTAGAACTTTGTTCTGATAGTGGATGGCTGTTGCCCACTCTGTCAAGCAAGTTGCTTATCACCCTTGCCTCAGTGGCAGATACAGAGGAGACGTGTGAAGGTCTCATCACAGTTTCATGTGTCGCATGTGGGACTTCCTAGCATTCCAATGAGGAAACCATGAGTTAGTAAATGCAATGCCAAGCCATAAGAACAGCATGGCATGATTCGGTCATGTTGTGGTAACCTAGGCAGTAGACTTATTTGTAGACCAGGGCAAAATATGCGGTCGTGAGCAAAAGTCGAGACCACGGCATCAGCGAAAAATTTCTTCTTAGCCCAGACATGCAACCTGGTATTGTCTCAGTGGAATACACTGTTTGAACAGGCACAAGTAGGCTGTAGCACCAGGATGCGGCAATTTTTTTTTATTCAAATCTGTCGTGCTTAAACTTTTGCTCACGAATATTCGTAGATGTTTATTTCTAATCGGTGAAATATGTAGGGATCAGTCGAACACACCTCTAAATATAGTTTTGAGGGGGGGGGGAATGCCGTTATTTATGACAGTTAGTCACCTTCCCCACTTGAGGACTGCACAATATATTGTTGGGATAGTTGGTGGATGTTGACTGGTTCAGTCACCATGATGTTACATAGGGATGGCAGTGGTCTTCTTGTCTTCTTTCTGATGTCCCTGTGTAACTGTATGCTCGTAGAACCAGCGGAGTGCTACACCTACACATGTTTGTGTAGGAGTAGGCTGTAGGGGTAGCCTGTAAAGGTTGTGATGTTCAAAGATCTTTCGCATATCAAAGGCCTGAGAACTGCCTGTATGTCGAATTGATATTCTTACACTGAGATTCTTCCTTTCAGGCTTCTAATAAAAAGAATGAGGCAGCGGCAAGTAGCAAACAACCCCAGTGATTATCTAAATAACTGCCCTATTTATCACCTACTTTTGTTTATACTGTAAGTGTGCTCACATCAAATTTCAAATTTCGAAGCGAATTCAAATAAAGAAAAGCAAGTGTAAATGGAATTAAATATTCTTTTAATATACGGTGCTATTGTTGTTGCAAAGATGAATTTTTTTTTCACGGACCAGAGGTACGAAATAAAGCATCCACAACATATAACAAAAAGGAAAGTTATGCTTTGTAGTGAAAAAAATTTTCTGGTACAGTGCCTTTGCTTGACAGTATCACAACTGCAGTTATTTAATGTTCTTATGAAAGAGTGATAGCTGCTCGACATGCATGGAGAGTGGCAGCTTCCTCCTGCATGTCACAGTTCCTTCATACACCAAAAACGAGCTGCTCGCTGAACATACTGGTGTCTGGTATCGCCAGATATCTCTTCGGAAGCTGAGCCAACAGTTGGCACTATACTTTGACTACCACTCACGTGGATCTTACTTTTGCCAAAAATTTCATTGTGCACATATCTTTCAACCTGTGCTTGTGGCAGCTAAAATTGCAGCTGGTTGATGAGGTTATCAAAGTCTTTCCACAGTGCTGACTTGGAAGGAGCCTCTTCAGAAGCTCTCATTGTTTAGGACATATCAGAATTCCTTGGTGTTGAAATTTTTCTTGCTTCTTCTAAGCCAGGTCTTTAATCCAGTTTGCCATTGACGCAACCTGGCAATACTCAACTACTTTTAAACGAGGGTCGAAAAACATTGCCGAGCTTGCTACTTGGTCAAATTTGTTGTTTGGACACACTGTTCTTAGGCACTTAGCCAGATTAGTAGCAAACACAAAGCAGGGTGTCTACCAACCGGGAAAACCGGCAAAACCGGGAATTCTCAGGGATTTTGAGTAGTCTGGAAAAAGTAAGGGAAAACTCAGGGAATTTGGGCCTCTATCAGGGAAAATTAGCGGCAATTTTATTGAAAGGGTCGAAAGTCGCGGTAATGCTGGCTCGAGCAACAGACAGGAATCGTAATGAATCGCCTTTGACGCCCTGTCGTCGGCTGGAGGAGTTGCCAGTGTGCAGTCAACGACCGACTTTCCGGATTCCCGATAATTTGGACGGCTTCGCGGCACCGCCATGTACCCCATAGAGTCAACGTATCAGAACGTGTGAAATTTCGGACGCAAGAACTCATCGCCGTCCGATTTTCGGGACGTTTTGCCGTGACCGCAGGTCCGAAACGGCAATAATCAAAGCACCACCGCTGCCGTTTTGATTACTTCGCCACCTCGAACCGGCACTCTCGCACGCAGATCCGCTGGCAGCCGTTGCCACCACTGCGGCCACGCTAGGCCTAGCTGGTTCGACGTTCGCTATGAAGCTTCTTGCCGTTGGGTGCCGAGTTTTTTATTGAAAGAATTAGCTGCTGTCAGCAATGGCACGGACTCCGCCTTTGTGGTCCTCGCGATTGGCTTAGAAACTTAGAAAACACGGTGCATTGCATAATGCCAGTTCCCGAAAGTCAGCTTCGCCTCTGTACAGATATGTTACATGGTGAAGCATACGCAAAAGTATTGCAGTGAAGCATAACAAGCGTGGGAAGGGGCTATTGCCACGGAAAACAGTATGTATTCCTGCACGTGTGTAATTGTACACACGTGCACCCGGTATTTCCTGTCACAGTACGAGCGCCGATATTCCTAATACGTGTACCGACAGGCCTTCAGAGCGTTTTCGAACGTGCCGGAGGCGGTTTGAGCCCCTAAGGGCAGTAAATGACACGCATTTATTTTTTTCCCAACTGGCCGATTTTTCGAACGTTTTCGCGACCCCTTGGGAGTTTTAAAATCGGCCGTGGACTGTGCAACTGACCACGATGCTTCAAATGGTCCTTGGGGCGAACGAGTGGCAGAAGGAGGACAAGAACAGAAATGATGTACGCATTGAGGAATAAACGGGAAAGGAAGCTTACTGCCGCCGTTTTGAAGGAGCTTGAGCTCAAAAAACAAGGTTTTGGCTGATGCCGAGATGCAGACGCCTCATCCAAACCAAAATAAACTCTTTAAAGCAGTGAAACGCAGCACTCGGGCATCGTGCGCGGGCTGAGAGTATGTCAGGACAGTTGAGGCTGACTTACGAGCGGTTGAGAGAGAATCTCAATTGTAACAGAGTTCGGGCCTCATACCACTGAGTTTGCTATCAGTAGAGAGAAATAGCTCATATTCGAATACATTTGCTTCTATGTGCATCTCCTTTTTATTCGTACTTGCGAATGTCCGACTTCATTTGCAATTTTTTTCGAAGACACTTTATTTGCTGTGCATTTTACTAACCCATGCCTTCTATTCTCTTTTTGAATAACATAAACACTACTCCTTAGTACTCAAATTTGATTAAGTCGCTTTTTATTTTTTTCGTGTGCTTACTCGAGAGTGACAGCATCAGGCGATATGGTTTCAGCCCGTCTTGACATAAAACATAGTTCTGCATCACTCAGGGAAAACCTGGAAAACTCAGGGAATTTGGAAATGTCAACTTGGTAGACACCCTGCAAAGGTTTCCACCTTGTGTTTATGTTGTCCAGGTGCATGAAGAGGCGGCACAGTCTGGTTACTTAAGCTGATAGGGTCGGGTAGGCATAAGCACCAGCTTAATACCTGTGACCCAGTGACAGTGCCCCTTCTTAGTCTTGATATGCTTCTCTGCACGCCAAATATGCTTCACCGCGGTGCAGTATGTGTGCTTTGCTTCATAACACGGCTGTACTGCAGTGAAGCTGACTTCAAGAACTGACTGCAGCATTTTTTGAGGCTTGGAATAGCATCTTTCGAATCGAATACTGCCTGATTCGAATAGAATGTTCGAAGTTTCAGATATTTGCACACCACTAGTTTACTTTTGTCAAAGGAAGCGAAAAATTTATTTTTTCATTACTGTGTATACTATAATAATAAAATATCGCTATACAGTTGAAACTGTGCAATTAAATGGCCTGTATAATGAAGGTTTAATTATGTTCCAGCCAAATTTCTATATTCTGTATGTATTGTGAATGGCTCTACAACGAAGGACGTTAGGTGTCCCTGCTGACTGATTTGTTGCTCTACAATGAACAGCATGTCAAACAGCATACGAGGCAGTGTTAAGACTTGACGATTGTGCTGAGGTCGTGCAGCAAGTGTTATAGCCCTGTTGCGCTGCTGCAGCAATCGCTCAACTCGCATGCTGCTTTTTGTACCATACCAGCAGCCGTAATGTTGGATGAATATGTTGCAGTTGATGATGATGTGGCGATGTAAGCATAACTGGTTACGAGCAACGTCATCAAAGCCATGTAGGGAAATGTCAACGGAGGCACCATTGAAGAGGTGGTAGACGGACCAAAAGTTCCAACAGCAAGGAATTTGATAGTATCATTCGATGGTCTCCAGCTGTGCCTTTCTTCACGCCTGTTTTGTGTTGCAAAGCATGTCGTGAACCTCTGTACGATAAGGTCATCTGCAGTGACATGTGCGAACAAGCAAAGCGTGCACGAAAAAAGTTCAACTTATTTTACCAAGCTCCCCCTTGAAATCATGTTAGATAAGGGTTTTCTCTTGTTGAACATGCTTAATCTGCTCAAGTGGTGCGTAATCTTAATAAAGTATCCTGTATAACAAAGAATATGGAAGCTCCAGTGTCTGACTGTATTTACTATAATATAATGTTAAAACCTTGCTGCAAAGCTGTTCAACACAATACCTCTGCAGGAGCTATGGCACCCTGCAGCTGTGAATGAGTTCAAGGGTTCATGTTCCAGCTCCTGCAGCCACAATTTAATGGAAGTGTAATGCGACTGTGCCCTAGCACTGAGATTCCAATTTGCGCTAAATTAAAATTTTTATCTTTAATGCATATGTGGCCTCAGGATGTATGGGTACCATCAGTTGATCTGTGCGATTCATACATGGTTAATCAACTCTGCCTCCCACCCTGTGTTCCTCGATTTTTTGGTGCAAAAGTGTGCCATTGCACTGTAGTCGTGGATGATCGATTGATATATTAATGGGGTTTAACATCCCAAGGCAACACTGAAGCTATGAGGAACATTGTAGTGAAGGGCTCCAGAATAATCCTGGCCATTTGGGGTTGTTTAATGTGTGCCTAATTCTAAACACACTAGCACTTTTGCATTTTGTCGCTATCAAAATAGAGTTGGGGCAGCTGGAAATCGAACCCACAACCTTGTACTCAGCAGCAGAATGTCATAGACATTGAGGCACCGTGGCACGTGTGATCAATAATGCCAACAATAATTTGTAGTGGGGCTTGATGGAGAAAAAATGTTCTTTTCATGGACAGAAAAATTTTTGTGTTTTTCAACTCCTTTTGGCTTGTTTTTTTAGCAGAAAAAGAAGCATTTATTCATCATTGATTATTGACTGGAGTTGATAATATTGATTGAAACAATGATTATTCATCAACCCTTCGCTGTGTCTCTTGAGCCCAATAAAGGTCAGCCGTTACTGTGACGTCACAATAGTTGATATGTACTCTAGATGTCACAAACACACTGTTTGCCTGTGCCATGTTCAATGTATCTCTCACAAGAACTTGTTAAAAACTTGTTGTAATGTGGAATTTGCAAAGCACTGTTCAGAGATCATTCTTCCTCAAAAGGTTTTCAAAAGGGTTTAGCACCAGTGTACTTATAAAATTAGGCTCAAGAGCTTAAATTTAGTGTAGGGTCAACCACGGGGCCAAAACAAAGGATTTATTACGTCATGTAGGGTATTTGCGATGGCATCGCAGGTGGTTTTAAGGAAATGAGTAAGCAGAACTGGCTGGTGCTGTGCGCTGCATGTGACGTGTACTTCACATTTCTCCTGCTTTTTTACAGCCAAGGCTTCTTTGTGCAACCGACCATTCTGGAGACCTCCAACCCCGAGGACAGGATCATGAAGGAGGAGATCTTTGGGCCAGTCTACACGGCCTACGTCTACCCAGACAATGAGGTCGACAAGTGTCTCGCCCTGGCACGGGACACTGCGCCCTTTGGCCTCACAGCATCTGTCTTTGCCAGGGACGAGTGAGTGACGCTTGTTTGTTTTACAGTGATGGGCGTTGTGGGCTCACTCCCCTAGTCATTGCGATGTATGTCGGTGCCACCAGGTGTTCTGCTGCCACCGCCAATCACTGGAGCCCCAGAGTGCATTTGCAGAACTCGATAGGATTCACCTGAACTTGAAGAGAGAAAGAGTGAAATTTGGTCAAGAAGAAACAGGCCAACCTAGACGAAGTGAGGATAAAAGTGGACCTATTCAGGCCGGTACTTGCAAACAAATATGCAGCCTTAGAACAATGAGATGTAGATGACATGGAGGTAATGAATGAAACCGTAACTTGGCTGACTTCAGAATCAGCACTTGAAGTGGGTTGTAATGCACCTAGGCAACCAGTAGGTAAGCCTTCCCAAGCAACGAAGGACCTAATGAAGAAACGACAAAGAATGAAACCGTCCAACTCGAAAGATCAGATAGAATTCGCGGAATTGTCAAAACTGATCAACAATGATAAAAGAAAGGATAATCGAAATCATAATGTAAGAAAGGCTGAGGAAGCAGTAATAAATGGACGCAGCATAATATCAGTGAGAAGAAAACTTGGAAGAGGACAAGCCAAGATGTATGCACTGAAAGATAAGCAGGGCAATATCATCAGCGATTTCGAAGATATAGTAAAAGCAGTGGAATAATTCTATACTGACCTGTACAATACCCATAGCAGCCAGGACACCTCCTTTGAAAGTAGCAATGAACAGGTTTACAAAGGCTCCTTCTATAACTTGAGATGAAGTTAGAAGAGCCTTAGAAGACTTAAAGGGACACTAAAGGTTACCAGAAACTCATGTTAAAGTGGTAGAGCAATGTTCTAGAACGTCTAAGGCGTCAATATAATCGCGAACAGAGCTTTAGTAACCGAGAAATTGAGGTAAATGCATGACACGACTTGAGACCCCCCAGCGACATTCCGGTACTAGCCCGATGACGAAAGCACTCCTCATAATTTGTGTTACTAATACTCAACTACTCGTATTAAAAATATCATTTCATTCGATTATAAGACGGAAAAAAATGCTACTTGTCTACGTCTATTCGATTCTAAAAGAAAATAACATTTTGACGTTACCCTTCAGTAATATGGGTGGTCGAAAGGTTTTGTTTTCGCTCGACTCTGCGCTGGGCACGCTTTGGAGTTTCAGTAGTTTCGTTATCGCGTCGTGCTGTGAGGGTTCTGCTGGCTCGCGAAACTTTCATTTGGGAGAAGCAGCGAGAATGCCACGTCCATGTGATGTCGTGGGAAGCCCTCGTTGCTTTCCCGCTCCGGAGAGCCGGTGTCGAGGCCGCCGTCGTAGTACGCAACGACGCCGGCAGTGCGAGCCCTCAGCAGCAGGTCGCGCTCGTCAGTGCTCAAATCGCTGGAGTTGAGCCCACCATCACGAGCCATTCTGTCGTTGTCAGGGTCCGTTGCGACGAGCGTCGAAATTTGCGTCATAGAATGAAGTACCAGCTTATGGTCGCGCGTTTCTCCCGCTAGCCACCATACTCCCGCTTTCGCTCTCCTGTCGGCTCTGTCTTGGCTCTGTTTCTGCCCGTGCGTTTGCATTTTGCGCAGAAAAGCCGTAGCGCCGTCTGCGGACGCCGTTCTACTCACCGATGGCGCAACGTCACTAAGAGACCATGATGTCAGTACTCCTCGATCGGAGGGCGGGCGATTTGAACTGCGCTAGAGGTACGCGGACGCTTCAGAACGCATTTTCTCTTAAAATAAGTCTCTCCTTGGCACGAAACAAGCGTTTCGAGGTTTCTGGAATGGTATTTCAACAGTCCACATTGACTTAATAGTAACCTTTAGTGTCCCTTTAAAACGAGGAAAAGCGGCAGGTGAAGATGGAATAACACTCTATTTGATCAAAGATGGAGGAGACATCATGCTTGAAAAGCTTGCGGCCCTTTATACTAAATGTCTGACAACTTCAAGGGTCCCAGAGAGCTGGAAGAATGCCAACATTATACTAATTCACAGAAAGGGAGATGTTAAAGAATGGAAAAATTATAGGCCCACTAGCTTACTTCCAGTATTGTATAAAATATTCACGAGGATAATTTCCGATAGAATAAGGGCAACACTTCAGTCAACCAAGGAAACAGGCTGGCTTCAGGAATAGATACTGTACAATGAACCACATCCATCTAATCAATCAGGTAATCGAGAAATCTGGCGAGTACAATCAACCATCAACCTCTCTACATAGCTGTCATAGATTACAAGAAGGCATTTGATTCAGTAGAGATACCAGCAGTCGCAGAGGCACCATGTAATCAAGGAGTAGAGGAAGCTTATGTAAATATTTGGAAAATTCTACAAAAATTCTGCAGCTACCCTAATTCTCCATAAGAAAAGTAGGAAGATGCATATAAAGAAAGGGGTCAGACAAGGAGACAATCTCTCCAATGCTATTCACTGCGTGCTTGGAAGAAGTATTCAAGCTATTAAATTGGGACAGCTTAGGGGTAAGGATCAATGGCAAATATCTAGGCAACCTTCGGTTTGCAGATGACATTGTCCTATTCAGCAACACTGGGGACGAGTTACAACAAATGATTGAGGACCTTAACAGAGAGAGTGCAAGAGTGGGATTGAAGATTAATATGCAAAAAACAAAGATAATGATCAATAGCCTGGCAAGGGAAGAAGAGTTCAGGATTGCCATTCAGCCTCTGGAGTGTGCGAAGGGAAATGTTTACCTAGGACAATTACTCACCGGGGACCCTAATCATGAGAAGGAAATTTACAGAAGAATAAAATTGGGTTGGAGCGCATACGGCAGACATACTCAGATCCTTACTGTAAGCTTACCATTGTCACTAAAAAGAAAGGTGTACAGTCAATGCATTCTACCGGTGCTAACATACTAGGCAGAAACTTGGAGACTGACAAAGAAGCTTGAAAACAAGTTAAGGACCGCACAAAGAGTGATGGAAAGAAGAATGATAGGCATAACATTAAGAGACAGGAAGAGAGCTAAGAGTTCTATAACCGGTGGACCGTTAGGGTTACAGAATGGGTGCCAAGAGAAGGGAAATGTAGTCGAGGACGGCAAAAGACTAGGTGGAGTGATGAAATTGAGAAATACACAGGTGCAAGTTGGAATCGGTTAGCGCAGCAAAGGGGTAATTCGAGATCGGAGGGAGAGGCCTTCGCCTGCAGTGGACTTAAATTAGGTTGATGATGACGACGATGATGATGATAAAGTAAATATTCATGAAGAGCCAACCGGGTTTCTATCCAAGAATCGTTTAGCATGCTTTGGGAGGTGGTTGTTAGGGGCAGTATGTTGCACTATGCGTTACATGTGGCGCTGCCCTTACCAGCGTGCCTTACCTGTACGTGGAAGTGCACTAGTACTTTGAGTGCATTTCTTTAGGGACCATTTCGGAACTGCACGCAGTGTATCAATGACAGTGTCTCAAAATGCGAGCTAGTTGGTGCTCATTAGCAAGCTGTCATGAGAAAAGGATGCGAGAACGCTTCTGTTACGACTGCGCCATGCAGTGCCGCATGGTACCGCCGATACCACCACACCGCGGTAAGGTATCCCTGTGCAATTTTTACTGTTGTTAGACTGCACTATATCGGATCAGCCCACAAAAACGGTTAGACAGTCACTAGGACATACAGTTATGTATAGTTGACTCTCTTTAAACAGAACGTCAAGGGACCAGGGAAAGTGGTTCCATTTATCAGGAGTTTCATTTACTGAGAGACAAAGCTGAATACAATTGCATGAATACAAAACCAACGAACCATGAGGATGGTGTTCCGCTTAAGCTATTTCCATTTATCGAGATTCCACTGTAGTTCCAAAAGAATGGTAAATGCAATAAAATTCTCAGCACCCAATGAGTAATCAAACTCTGGCGCTACAGACTGGCAGTTGAAGATTCTACCGCTCGGCCATTCCACTGATGCTGCAGCAAACAATCCTGCACCCAAACAACACTGTGTCTAGCCTCTTGAGCACTTATTAAAATGATTAGCTGATGCCATGCCCTGCAGCTTATTCGTAAGTTGGTGCTAAGGTGAAAGAATATAAACGAAGCCTGTGGCAAAAAGTAAAGGAGTAGCTAGGCAAGATAAAAAAGAAGTACAGTCTCTCTGCTTCTCCACCACCGAGAAGCACTACCCACAGAAACAAAGCCGACTCAGACTGGAGGCATCATAGGCTAAAGTTTTCTTCCTCGTGAAAAGAGGGAGCAGTAGTAATAAACTTTATTTATCAAACGAGCAGGCGACGCCCTTACCCTAGATGGGCAACGCCTTCACTCCAGGACGCTATGGGCACTGGCCGTCCGCCGAGCCCTGTCCACCGTGCTCGCCTGGTCCTCAGAATCCGCCTCTTTCATGTTCCTGTGCTGCCCTCTGACGCACGCCGCTGGAAACGTTTTGGAAGGGTGTCGGAGATTTCGCCTGTTGATTTGTGTACCTGCGCCCATGTTGAGTGTGCGTCGGTTGTGTGGTTCGTAAACCGCAATTAATTATTATTGGTTTCTCCGGGGCAGCATGTCGTTCACCCATCGAGTATAGTAGGTGAACATGCCCAAGTGCGCTGTTGTGGTAACAGCGCTGCTGATAAAGGCACGCTGAGTTCCGTCTGCCGACACGGCTGCCTTTATTTCGTTGTAGCTGATGTCTGCGATTGCACATCGCTTTTTGTATTCCTTTTACCCATTCAATTAACATTTCGCATATTCAAGAAACCTTCGAGCGCAGCCTTACACGTGGATTTGCTAAAGCGGTGAATTTGTTTACATCTACAGCTTCATATCGCTGTTAGCTTCGGTTATTGTAGAAACGGCACATCGCTGATGTGAAATAATCTCAAAACGTAGCAAAACATACAGACCAGTCAGTATGAGCGGCCGAGTCCCTTAAACAACTGCAACTTTGATCAATACACATATATATTACGGGCTGTTACTACTGATTCTCGGTTTTGTTTAACTTCACCATACTTACAGTTTGCGCGTGCTATGAAGTATTATTAGAGACAACTGTGCTCGGCATAAGTCCCCCCCCCCCCACACTTATATGCCGTGCAGTTCTCTCGTGAAAAGGCGGATGCCATCGCTGACACCGTTGGCAACCGAGCGAGTTTATGCTGCTGTATCGAATGCGCTGTCTCTTCTTTCCTGTTTGCTGCAGAGGTAAACAATGCTTCTTTGGAATTAATAAATGTCAGCATAACAACACACACAGACCCACCATTTACGGGAATCGGTGACCAAAGTACAAGATGTTGGCACAGCGCTGTGTCGCCGCTTGCCGCTTACTGTGTATGTGCCGTGCGAAATGAAGAGTAGATATCAAATCACTATAGGGCCGCAACCTAACTATAAGAGCGGTTTCTTTACGAAAGGAACTGCTTATTTTAAGTCCAGCTCCATCGGTAGCGCGTGCACGAATTCGACGGGGTCAGGCCTAACCCAAACTTCGCTAAACAGGATCAACATTGACTCAAACTTCACGCGCACGGCTTGAAAGGACTGAAGCTCGTGCATTTCAACTTCGAAGACATGTCGACGAATTTTGAGCGCGAATAATTATATGTACAAGTGAATGAGCTGCAGCTATCGCGTTGCCGGTTCGACGGCTGACCACGCAGGGTTCAATCAAGCGCTATCACTGTCGGCACGCTGATTTCGTCGGTGCTTTTGACACGAAAGCCCGTCGCGCTATATGACAACTCGCACCCATCGGTTGCGTCGTTGTCGGCCTATTACGATGAAATGGTCTCAGTGACACAGTGCTGAATAGTCGGCCAATCGTCGACGTCAGCGTCTTGTCGGTCTCGTATCGACCCAATGCTACCACGCCTTAAAAAAGTACATGAAGTCAGGCACGCGCTGCCACCACCTGCAACAGTGGGTTGACGCTGCAAGAAGACTGCGTCAGCAACGTGTTTTTGAAGTGTCGCCCAAGTGTAAAGCAGTGGTTTATCGATAAATTTGACAGCCGTCAATGCAAGGCGGCAACTACGTGGTCCATGGTGCAGTTCGGACCAAGCCCTGGCCCTTTTCTGTTTCAAAGTGGAGTTGCAGTCTTACGCACGTTTTCGGCACCGCACCGACGTCGAGCTACCAGTAGCGTTTCAACGAGGTACATGGCACGAGCGTTTGCAACAGCGCGCCTCCAAGCGCTTTTTTTTTTTCTGGGGTACTTTCCCCCCAATATCTGGCCGCACGGCCGCGCGCGCGCGTCCCTTCCAAAACGTTTTGCGACTAATCCGCTAGGGCAGGGCGCATGCGCCGTCGCGCCATGAAAGAGGCGGATCGGGGCTGGCCAGTTGTGCCTCCTATGATGAAAAGAGAAAACAAATTTTCTTTCAGATGACTTGCACATTTTTTCTTGCACAGACTTTCTTTACACATTTGTTTCTTCTGCGAGAAATCGGCTCCATCTGTGTGACAGAAAGAGTGGTCACAGTGTTACAAGTATGGCGCATGCATTCCATAGCAGGTACCTGTCCCTGCCACAAGATTCAGAATTCTTGCTCTTGGCATAACAGAAGTCATTTTTGCCACTACTGAGCACCCTGCCCCTTCGCACGGTCAAGTTACGAGGCATTATTGATAGGGTTGTGCGAATACCAAATACATGGTAGATTTAAAATCGAATTGTAAATCGGGCCCAAGAAGAAAGGCCGAATATCGTATCGAATATCGGAACATTTCAAACGAACCTTTGTGGTTACAAATCTTGTGCAAAAGAACACGATGCTGCACATGCGCAAGCGTTCTGCAACAAGAATGTTGTTTTGCTATCAGTAGCTTAGGCACCCAGGAATCAACTAGTATTGTCTACTCTTGTTAATTAAAGGAAATCTCAAATTAGTATGCGAGCACTGATAACTCAGTTTGTATACGAAAGTCTGGAAAATATCTTTTTATCGATAGAATGTCTGATGAATAGAATTACGTGCTTTTTTCTCTCTGAAAGTGAAGAAATAGAGAAGTTATGGCGTCCTGAATGGCCAGTGAGGTTATCAGTTTAATAGTGGGCCATACTGTGTTTAATGGCAATCTTTTACTGCTTAGAAAATTTTGCTTTTCAGTTTTATTTCAGAAAACGGAAGGGTATTTCTATCTTTGAAGCAAGTGGTTCTCCCCTCCCCCCCTCTTTCTCACTGAAATTTTTGTATTAGTATGGGACCTGCCGGGCCTTCCTCCCTTCTCCCTGACCCTGGTTAAGTGAATGTGCCCCCAGAAAAAATTTCTGACTATGCTACTGCTTTCGGTGGCTAAGTGTCCGGATCTTCGCACATGCTTTTATGCTTTCCATACACTCTGCTTTTGTTGTTCCCCTGTCCGTGTCATGTTAATCAATTTGATCAGTCCCGTCAACCTAACCAAACCTTTTACCAAAACAGATTGTACACTGTGGGAATGCTTGGCGGGTTAAGGCAAATTACCGTGACTGGATCTATATGCAAAAAATCAAATAGTAGGTATCGATTCATGAGTCAAATTATTCGAACATTCACTGTTCGATTCAAAATCGAATATTAGAGTATTTGCATACCCCTAGTTATTAAACTCAGGTGGCCAAACTAACTAGCACAAGGCCTTCCACTGTGGCGCGTCTCGTAGCCAGATTGCGGCTTTAGGAGCTAAAAACCCTGTAACCTCATTTTTTTGTTGTATGCTGGTCAGCCATAATGTTTCAAAGCTACAACTGTCTACCAAACTACCCTCGAATGTGAGGAACAGGAATGGCCTTGCATTCTTGCTGTCGTCATGTTGTCAGCTGAAGCTCTGCATAGCACGATTTCGGCATTCCAGTCAACAATTACACATTCTAATCTCTTTTTGTTGCCACGGTACATTGAATGGATGCTCATATGTTTACTTGCTGTTCTCGTTTGCATTATGCCACTGCGTTTAGTAAAAAATGCGTAGCAACTAGCCTAATCTGCAGCTCTTATGGTTCGTTGTCCACTTTATGTCGGTGTTCTTGTAGTGCTTCTTCATTTAATTTGCGTGTTGAGTGTTGCTGTGTGCTTTGTTCGACTGCATGCAGAAATTTCCTGAAGTCAGCTTGCGAGTACCTGAAGATGACCGGTGGAAACTTTTACGTCAATGACAAGTCGACCGGGGCTGTTGTTGGGCAGCAGCCATTTGGTGGAGCACGCATCTCAGGTAGGTTTCTGTGGTGTTCACTAGGCCAAAAAGAGCCTTTATCTGAATATATCAAGAACATATGCTTAATTCCATCAAATTTCTTTCTAAGTCTGGTTTCTCAAATATCAAAATATACACTGGAATCCCAGTTCTTGGAGTTGTGTAATTTCCATTCGTGGATGATGCAGACTCAGAGATGTGCTGCAGTTAGATTGAAGAAGCCTTTCTTCTCAGCACAATTGCATCTGACACTAAAAGCCGCACTAGGCCAGTAAATGAGGCCACACATGATCATACGTGACATTGTTTACTAAGGAGCTTTTCTATTGGTCCTTAGCATCTAGTTAAAACACCAGTGAAGCCTTAGCACTGTGGCCAACTAGCAGGTCCATTTGCCCAAATGGCTCTTTCACTATTTTTCAGGTCATTGGTATTGTACAAGTTGTTGAAATTGTGGCTTGTTGGAAAGCCAAGGGTGATTCATGCACTCGGGACCATGTGCGTCCACGTAGATGCAACTGCAAATTAAACGCGTTCGGGTTTCTTGGAAAGAAAGCTTCGCAGTAGACGAAAGAGTCTCTCTGGTTCTGGGACTGAACCCGAGACCACTGCCTGATCAAGCCAATAGCACTACCAACCAAGCTAACCAGTAGGTTAGCAGTTTTGAAATCACTTCTGAGGTTGTCTTATACCCATGCCGCATGGGCACAGGAAATGGCATTAACCTCCTAATGCCTTGAGATTTAATGTAATTTGTGTGGTGCCACATGGGTAAATCAAATGGCGTTCACCTTAATGCCATTCATCAGCGAAGGCGTTCGCCAGAACTCATTCAACTGAGAAATGCATAAGCTCGACACCATAGCTTGCTCAGTGTGATTTACTTAAAAGTATTTGAAATGACATCCTGCTTAGGCGTAAACAAATTTTTCAGGTGTTTAAGCCATACAGCAACCCGCCGTGGTTGCTCAGTGGCTATGGTGTTAGGCTGCTGAGCACGAGGTCGCGGGATCGAATCCCGGCCACGGCGGCCGCATTTCGATGGGGGCGAAATGCGAAAACACCCGTGTGCTTAGATTTAGGTGCACGTTAAAGAACCCCAGGTGGTCAAAATTTCCGGAGTCCTCCACTACAGCGTGCCTCATAATCAGAAAGTGGTTTTGGCGCGTAAAACTCCAAATATTATTATTAAGCCATACAGCACACATAAACAAGCGCACCAAGTTTTATGAAGTGCAAGAAAAAAAAAGGGACATTAGAAGAGAAGCTGCTGCTGCAAGAGGAGTCGCTTTAAATGTTGGCAACAAGCATGCAACAAGAGCAATTTCTTCGCCATCGTGCAGTTCCTTCTTTCTCCATGCCAGTGTGTCTATGATGTACCCACAGCCAACCCACAATGGAAGCCTCGTGCGCTCTCTATTCAGCACGATGCTTGGCATGGAGGCACACAAGTGCAGTAGTAAACAAGTGCACTTGGTGAACATCTCGAGCAGGTCGGCTCTGTGACATTTTTAGATGCGGCAGGCACCATTTTGCTTCTGGGCTTCGGATTTGACTTGTGATGGCATAGGCTGCCATGGTCAGTTGCAGTGTTGTAAAAGACGCCAACAAATTAAAGCTGGCAACGCTGTAGTGTGCTTACTTCTACATTTTACTAGCCTTGAAGACAGATTAAACTTGTAAATGCATGTTTATCTTTTCATTAGTATTACCCTAAAATTGCTGACTTCAGAAGACACTGTTATTGACATCATCAGGCGAAATGCCATTAATTTTGGACGTGTGGCAGCTCTGCCGAAAAAAGGTGTCATTCAGAAACTTAAGGCTTTAACTACTGAATGCCATTTTCTGGGCCCGTGTGGAATGGCTACTATACCCCTGTCATAAAGGGAGATTTAATTTTCATTTACATCAAATTACATTTGTAGTTGAACGAGTTAAACTAACTAATTCAACTGTGTTTGAGAGCGCATGCATACTCTCTGCCTAAGAGCACCTAGAAAATGTGCAGAAACAGCCAATACAACGCTGTGTATGAACAGAAAAAAAATTTGAATTCTTAGCCTGACATCCATATTTGAAAAATACCAAGCTTCCATGCCCTTTAGCTGACCAGTGCCAGAGAGAGTGCCTCTCCGCATTAATCTTGCCCGGCATGCTAGCTATATTGCTTGTTAACAGTTGATTGGATTTGTGCTTGCCTCAAGTCTTCTCTTGACTCCGATTGCGCAAGTGTTGCTCAGTTATGTAAACCTGGAAGTTTTAGATGGTTAGCATAAATCTCTCAAATGAATTCCAATTCAAATATGCAACTTCAAAATGCTTTGCACATACACTCAAATGAAAAAGCCAGAGAAAATGCAGAGAAGGTTAATTGCTATGTTTAATTGAAGTGTTACGAATAATAAAAAAAGTGAAACTGCTTGAGGCAAAGGTAACTTGCCACAGACGGGAGCTGAACCCTCATTTTCTGCATTACTTGTGCGGTGCTTTATGAATTATGCTACTGCGGCGGCCATCCTCCCACCCTATTTCTTGCTTAGTATTTCTGTTTGTGTACAATGTTAGCCCTGGGAGCATTATTTGGTGTCAGCTACGGCTAAGGTGGTAGAAGTTGAACATCTTTTTAACCACAGGTGCCACATAAAGTATGAGCTTAGGAGCAGGCAACTGGCAAATAAACTCTCCTAGCTACCTCGTGGCATCCAGACTGCGAAGTTCGAAGCCCTCGCTATGCAATGAGTAAGAGTATTAATAAGATGATCTGAAGGGCTTGATTTTCTCTCAGTTACAACCTTATTTACATCTATCATTTATATTACATCTCTTAATATTTCTGTGTTTCAATGAAACAATAAATTATCCCTCTGCTTTCTTGGCTTCCTTGGTTCTTGGTATATGGTTGTCGGTTGTAACAAAAAATCAAGTGCCTCAGATCCGCCTCTTCTTCTTGCACATTTTATGTACACTGTGACATATATTTTCTTTTATTTCACACGTCATCATAACCCTATGTGAACGGTATTAGTTTTTGCCACAAGAACCTAGTGTCATTTGATGTATCTAATTAAATTGTCTCAGGCTGTCTAAGGCTGGTTGACCACTGTTTATCTCTTCAAATTTCCACCTTCTGTGAACCTGTATCATGCTTGGTGTAAATTTTCTTATGTGAGAGGGGTATTAGCTAAACATTCCTCTATTTTCACACACACGGGCACACACACGGGCACACACACGGGCACACACACGGGCACACACACGGGCACACACACGGGCACACACACGGGCACACACACGGGCACACACACGGGCACACACACTTGAAGAGGAAGGGTAGGAGCTAGAAATTGCTCTTAAAGAGCAACACTTGCATTAAAAGAGATACGCGCGTGTGTTTTCAGGCTTTCAGGCTTCTGTTTACAATGTTGTCCCTTTGTTGTAGTCCCAAAATGTGCAGCAATGGTGTAGGTGGCATCATGCCACACAAGTAACAACTGCTACTGATATATTCACACCTTCCGCAGGCACCAACGACAAGGCTGGTGGTCCTCACTACTTGCTCAGGTTCAGCTCGGCCCAGACCATCAAAGAGACCAAGGTTCCACTGACTGACATCAAGTATCCCTACATGACCAGCTCTTAACGTTTACGCCCTTTGATTCAGCACATCATCCCACCTAGACAAAAGTCATCAACGGGCACCTTCGTCTGGGTGCCTGTTGTTTTTATCGAAAGCTTTTATACATTCAAAACCAGGCCTGGTATTCCAAACTGTTTGTTGTGACTTGTGCAGCAAGTGTTATGCCATAGTCTGTTGAAGTGTCTTGGTTTTGGACATATATTTGCTGTATTGCGAGTCATACAATAGAAATAATTCCTCCCAATTTCTAAGTCACACTTGCAGCTAAAGAAGGCCTTACAAGCGCGTTCCACATATTGATGCTCTTCAAAGTTGCAAAAAAATTTTTAGTCTGACGTTCATGTATTTTTGGCACCATATCTGTATGACAACATAGCTGCAGAGGAAAACAACAGTGCTAGTGGCAGCAACTTGTGACACTACGTTTATCCATGATGCCTTAGGAACATGCTCATGTCGCGAATCCCATCTTGTGGAGAAAATAAAAAATACCTTCATGAAAACAACGTCACTGCAAAACCTTAAGGCCAGCAAACGAGCTGGTTGTTTGAAGTAAAAATTCATTGATGTTAAAGTGCCCTTGCACAATTCTTGTCTATATCTGTGGTATTGTGTTGCTAACATGTTAATACTTACATGGCAATGTAAGGCTAAAATTCTGAAAAACACTGACTGTGCCATAAGCCAAGCACGTTGTTTCACCACGATTCCTTGTTCCATGTATATTGCTTGTTCTTGTCTCAGTTGAAGCATTAACCGACTTTCCAGCTTGTGTGAATTTCCTTACATGCAGGAAAAATTTAATTTCTCAAGAAACTCTTTAGAAATCTCCACGTACTGTGTTAAGAAGGGCATCAGGTAATGAGACAACTCTCCTCCAGTTTCTATTTAGTATATTAGAAAGTACATGCCATGGCCCTTTTCATCACTGCCAGTACTTTGAGAAGAAAGCTTAAAAAAGGAGCAAGGATCGATGCTGGCACCAAGCAAACTCAGCATGGGCTTGCTTAAGTGTGGTGCAGGTTCCTGAAGTTTGCAACAGGGTATACTGTTGTATGGAACACCCAACCAATGAACAGTAATAATAGCTAATGTAACTGGGAAATTTATTTGCATTTACTAGGAAGTAGTAGTTGATGCAATCAATTAGAACTACATTTGTACAGTCTAATCTTGATAATTCGAACTCGTAGGGGCCTGGAAACCTGTTCGAATTATAAGAAGTTCAAATTAAGGGAAGCTAATTGAATGGAAGGCTTTGGCACATGTGCACTGAGCTAAGACAGGAGTGGGAAGTTCCACAAGATTTATTCGCATGTATTTGCAAAGTACAGCGGCTATTAGGCGTATCGGTGCTCGTACAGCGATAGGAGACGGCGGGTGCACGCATGCATAAAAGGAAACGTACTGACAATTGCCCCATCAAACTTTTGGCATGCTTCACTGCGTAACACTTCTGTATCGGGGTGAAGCTGACCTTTGGAAACCGATTATGCAACGCTTCATGCTTTCCGCGCCCAAGACGGCTGCCAGCAGATCTGCATGCGAGAGTGTCGGCTTGAGGTGGCATGATAATTAAAATGGTGGTGGTGATGGCTTTGATTAATGCCATTTCAGACCTGCGGTCATGGCAGAAAGTCCGTAAAATCGGACGGCAAAGGTTTTTTTATGTCTGAAATTTTGGACCTTCTTATACGTTGACTCTATGGAGTAAATGGTGCTGCCGTGAAGGCGTCTGAGTTATCGGGCATGTCCAAAAAATTGGGGCTCCGGAAAATTGGTCGTCGGCTGTACAGAAGACCCGCCACCAGCAGAAGAAATTGGTGATGTGCGCTTGCGCGTGCCTGCGCGCATATTTTCACCATGTTTTTTTTTCTTTTTTTCATCGCGCGCTGCATTCAGGGGTTTCTCTTAAGCTTTCGTTCTATGGCGGGGTCAGTGGAATGCTGGTCAAAGGTGCCGCTGCGTGATTTGCTGCGCTGCTGAGAGCATTGTCGGAGTGCAGTATGTTCGAATTAACCGTCGCAAATGCTTGCGCATTCAAATTACCAGGCATTTTCACCAATTGGAATACACATAATTTTGACGGGACCACAGTGCCAGTTTGAATAAACCAAAAGTTGGAATTAGACGTGTTAGAATTAACGAGATTTGACTGTATATAAAAATGAGTTCTGTACTCGGTAGGTCATTGTGCAATATATGAGCGATAATCAGTGGCACTGCATGCAGGTAACTGTACGGTCCCTTTAACAGTAGCCCGCTATGTACTTTCGGTATAGGAGCCTTCATTGTATACCTTGGAGTTATACTCAAAGATACAAGGAGGATTCATAACTGAGTCTTGTCGGTTCATTGAAATGACTAGTGAAATCTGGCGAGATTTATAATGATATTGGCATGGTGCTGAAGTTCCATTCCAACTTTTTCTTTTCCTGATGTTTATACATTGGTGAACCAAAGAGCTTTCTTCCTAGCCGCTGTTATGTGGAGTGTATCTTGGATCAGCATGAATGTATCGCTGGACATTGAAAAGAAATATGTACGAAGCAGTTGCAAGCTATTCTTGGCCAAAAGTGACAGTTTATTTCAATATATGTGTGCCTTTGGTGCGGTTGAAGGTAAGTTTCTGTAGTGCTCTGTGCACTCTGCATGTTTAGGTAAATGGAAATGCTGCTATAAGAATTTTTAATTTGAGGCTGCTTCTTGTGAACTACAGATAGAAGCAATGTTACATCTGTGTGACTTCCTGAAATGTAATGTAGAGTTGCATAGCAAATCGCTTGTGAACTTTGTTTTTTCCAGATTTCATGTTTTAGCATACTGTTCTCTCAAATATTTAAAGTAGGCGGCGAACAGGCAATTCGAGAGTTTACTTGTGGTTGGTATATCATGGTAACAATTGCAGCACAACTAGGTACACTTCTTAGCATTGTTTGATGCATATTGAGAGTGAGATGTTATCTTCAATTTTTGTTCTCAACGAAATACGTTTGACCAGAAGTTCACTTTGTCTACAGACATTCGCACTCAAAACAACAGTCTTATGCATACGGTATTTTCGCAGAATATTTAACTTGACAGCATTTTTTACAAGATAGAACACTGTTTATAGATAAGAATTACTGCTGTTATTCTTGTATGTCCTGCTGGCTGCTTGACATTGCTCGTTATGATACTCTGCTTCTTACAACTGATTTTTGTCAGTCGGAGATATACAAACCAATGTATAGTATGCTAAACCTCATGCTAACTCATAAATATTCGGTGTTTCAATGCTACATGGCATCATTTCTTAAGCATTGTAACTCTGCGCTTTCTTGTCCTTAGTTATTCAATTCTTACATGTGCAACCATGCAGTGAAGAGTTCTCAGAATTTTGTGTAGTTGCTCTGTTTGAAAACTGTTAATATAACTGTCATTGGTGAGACTAATTTCAACTCCTGTACATTGTCACAATGAAGTGTGTGATCTAGTTCAGTGCAGTATAATACTACACAGTATTCAGAAACAAGTGCTCTGCAAAAAAAAAAACAGCACGAGGTTTGTTTTGTAAGGAAATGCTTGCTATAAATATGAATCATGTACGCTGCACATTTGTAGCTTTGTGTTTCGATTCTTTCTGCACAGGTGACACCGTTTCTAAAATATTACAGCTGTAGCTTCCTTGCCTGCCGGTAGCATAAGTAGAATTCGCACGCCTTGCCTAGTGAACATTCTGCCAAGGCGACCAGTTCACTTCATATGCGGAGGATTTATTTAGCGAATAATTTATTTATACAACTACACACTGCCGGAGTGGTGACAAAGCCTGGAGTGAGGGTTTGGCATGAGGCATTTTTTGCCTCATACCAGGCACCTTGTGCTGTGTTCCTGCCTCACCTCACTTGGAGCCTCTTCGGTTAGAAAGAATTATGTGTCCAATGGTGGGATTTGAACTAGTCTTCCAGCATAACAGATGATCTACCCATTAGGGCACAGATCATTGGCACAAGCAATTGGCACAAGGGAAGAGCAACCTTGTTATTGTCCTTCCGTTAAAAACAAGCTAGTGCACTGAGATTATTTGTGCGTGTGCCGCATCGCAACAATTTTCTTATAAAAGTGTGCACACACCCTAGCAGGTCGTCTGTATCCACAGTACGTGAAACTAGGCTTTTTATGTGGTCCAGTATTTTGCTGCATTTGGCCTTGAAGCCCTTGCTTACATAACCACTTTTAGCTGAAGTGTTCCTGGCCGATTCCCCGAAGAGCACAGACTCGGCCGCCCATAGTCTACTACTGCGCTAAACAGCTACACTGTGATGTACCCGTTCACATGAACTAGCAACCGCTACCATACAACCTATTGTAATGCTCACTTAAGTAATGGTACTCAACATTTTTCTTCACTTCTCAGTTCAAGTTAGCTGGGTTCCAACCAAGAAATGTAGAGGCGTGTGAGTAATTTTTCAGACCGAATTGAATACGAATCAAATAGTGCCAAAAGCGAGTCATATCAAATATCAAATCTTTTTTTAACAATGAGCAGCCATTTTCACAATTATGAAATGACGTTCAATTCCTAGTATTCAAAATGTTGGCAAGTTTCTATCATTGCAGTCAACGTTATGAACAATTTCTTACAAACACCATTGAAGCATTAGGAACAAGCAAATGTTTGCTTGCACAGGGCTGTTCAGAGAGTAACAACTTTCATTAAGTCCTTGATGGATCCAAAGGTGGCCAAAGGCATGGGAGACAGCCCCTCTTGCCCCCTCCCTTAGACGGCTGCCTGTCCTTGTAGTCTAACAGGGTCCACGGCAATCCGGACAACCCGGAGCTGATCCTCTGGGTCGCTGCTGAGCAGCATAGCCTCCCCTTGTCAGCAGTGGTAATGGTGAGTGTGGGCCATGTGCGTGACCTTTGGGCAGGCCCAGATAACGTGATGTAGGTTGGAAGGATGGTTACAGAGCATGCAGAGTGGCGAGTAAATTTCAGGGTTGATGCGATGGTAGAACTTGGTGTTAGGGAAGGTGTTGGTTGCATTTTTGGAGGAGAGCGTCAATCAGTCCTAGAGTCAGGTCCTCGTGGCCGCATCAGACAACCTGCACGAGTTGCAGGTGAGGGACCACATTACCGCTTACGGCGAGATCCTCCAATACTATCGCAAGGCATGCTTCAAATACCCGCCCCTCACCGCTCACTTAACAGAGCTCTTCAGAGAGTGAGTGCCAACTGAATAGCCAGTAAGGTCTGGCTCTTTGAGCAGCACGTATTGCTCCAGTGCGTAAGTTATTGTGTTTCGTGTGAATACTAGCCCACAAGTATAAAATTGATCATAGTCGTGTTCCATATTTTTTTTAGTGCTTGCACTTGACATTTTGAAATATTCCACAACTATTGGAAGAATATTTGTATTTATAAATAGTGACAGTGCTCCAACTCTTGTGTCGAATGCACAAAATTGTGCAAACAATATTTTCCCTGCCAGCCTTTTTCGCACGAAAGGTGAGGCATCTATTGTGATAGCAAATTAGTAGACAGCTATAAAAAGTAAGTATAATAGTTTTATCGGCTACATGAACTCGAAAACATTAGCTCACTAAATTAACAACCATGCTGTTACATGCGAAACGCAAACACATCACGCTTGATGAGCATGGATACTCGGTGTCAAAACGCTGGCGTGAGGAAGAGTGACAGCAGCAGTGAATAAATTGACCTTCGTTTCTGCCTCTTGCTTCACTGCGAACCAAGCGGCGAGAACACATCGCACACGAAGCTGTGAGACCTCTGTGCACCTGGATTCTGTACTCATTTGGGATCGCTTTCAAGATAAGGCCCGCGCGGTTTCGCCCAGCCATGGCCAAAGTAGAAAGCCATAGGACTAATTAGGGTGCCTCGATGTGTACGTGGCTTCCCGAAGAGCAGTGTCGAGACACCCTAGCTTTGATATAAAACCGCGGCGTCTAGCGGCTGAACGAAAATGCGCGAGGAAAGGCAGTGTTTTTTTTATTGCGTTAGCAATTATATGGACACTGCAGGCGCATCTATGCTGCCGCCGTGATGTTCCGTATAAAGTCCAAGGGCGATAATATCGTCCCTGCGCGCCGTATGCTGTATGTGCGAGTGAAAGCGTGGGTGAGCCGACGATGGCGGCTCAATCTCGCGCTCGCAAGGGGGGAAAGCGCGGAGGAAGCGCGTCGTCTTCCGCCGCCCGCAAGGCAGCGGAGGGAGGGGGAAGGAGGGGCCTCCTACTCCGGCGGCTGTTGCGTATGGCGCGGCCGCGCGGGCTATACCTCGAAACCGATGGGGACAGAGTATATGCGCACCGAGGGCCGACAGCTTTGTGTGCGCTGTGTTCTTCCCGTTTAATTTGTGTTGACCTTCGCGCTTTCTCACTTCTATTCGCTCGCTGCTACTGCCGCGCTTCCTCACGCCAGCGTTTTGACAGCAAGTTTCCGCGGTCGTCGAGCCAGATCTGTTCATATTTGCTTGCGCACACGTTACACCACGCTTGTTAGTTAGCGCATTTTTACAAGCTTATACTGCCGATAAATTATACTACTAGCTGTTGACTATAATTTGTTATCGCAATGGGTGCTTCGCCTTTCGGGCGAAACTGCTTCTTCTTTTCCGCGCTTTTCTTGCCTGGGCCAATTATTCATGCTCTCAGCAGACGAGTCCTAAGAGGGCGGTTTGCGCCGACGCGATGAAGAAAGGTAAGTTTTGATTCCGATACTCCTTAATCATCGCGTGTTGCTTGCATGTGCATGTTCGTGGCGTACGCGCGGCGTTGAGGAGTAGCCTTCGCTTTGTTAAAATCGCTGTGAAACCTAGGATTCAGCTTAAAATCGTAATGTGTGTTTCGTCCAAACCCGCACAGTCTTACTGTCGCAGGTGTTCGCGGAAGCTAGCACCAGCATAATCTATTAACTCGCTTCACGAGTCGGTTGATGTGGCACATTCGTTTTATTCGCGCTGAGGTTAACAGCTTCCGCAATATTTTGTATTTCTTTTAACCATATTATGGTTGTACTTTCGGATGAAGCCTCCTGTGCTGGAGTTTCGGGGGGAAAAAAACGTGGCGCCACCTACTGGCGTGAGGCGTGAAAAGAGTAGTACCGAGTCCCACTCCCTTGCCTCGGTTGGCTGCGTAGCTATCGACTGCGAAGCACCCCTATTTCACTTGTTCCTGGCACGTATATATACATATAAACGAGAGGAAAGGGGGTTAACCGAGGGGCCCGATTTTTATTAGTCTTATCATAAGAAGCCAACAAACACTGACACCAAGGACAACATAGGGGAAATTACTTGTGCTTAATAAATGAAATGAAGAAACGATAAATTAAGGGAAATTAAAGTGGATGAAAAAACAACTTTCCGCAGGCGGGAACCGAACCCACAACCTTCGCATTTCGCGTGCGATGCTCTACCAATTCAGCTACCGCGGCGCTGTTTCCTCATCCACTTTCTTGGGTATTTATGTGTCCTAGTAGAACCCTGGGAGTGTTAGCCAGCGCCACCACTCACAGACCTTGGCGGCGGACGTGGAACGTCGTCCTTGCCGCAGGCGTCACGAGAACGTGATCTTTTTGGGTGAAGGCAACTGGTCAATAAACCCACATATGCTAACTGAAGGCATCAATGTTGCCGGATTCGAGACCCTCGTTATGTTATAAACGAGAAGAAAGGGGGTTAACCGAGGGGCCCGATTTTTAATATATATATATATATATATATATATATATATATATATATATATATATATATATATATGTACTGCACGTCTTTATTTTGTGTGTCTGTATCACATGAAGAGCTAACAACTTGTCTTTCTTGATCAGAGACGTAGACAAGATCGTTCTAATACAGTTGATGGCCTCGTTCGCCAAACTTGCGATGCAGAAGCAAACGCTAAACCGCGCCGTGGCCTACGACGCCAGGTCATTATCGAGACTACTGTTACGTCATCAATTGTCACGAACAAGGACTGCATCACGAGATTCAGTTTTACCAACTCTCGTTTCCTTCGTACGAACCAGAGGCGAGAGCGCAGGGCACAGGTTCAACGCACTGGGAAAGCCAAAATACTTGTACTTCGCGATGGCCGCTCGCATGAGACGGAGCGCCGGGACAGCCGAGCAACAACGAAAGAATTTGCAGTCACAAATTTGCGATAGAAAAAAAAACAGCGTTGCGAATCATTCTCCGTATGCGACGGCCATATTTTTCCACCGCCCTAAATTTAGGTAGCATGTGATGCAAATTGTTATCGTACTCTTCGCAACAGGCTTGCGGTGTGCGGTCAACAAGTTGGTCGCACGTCGCAGCGATCGACGCTATTTTTTAGATGGCCGCAGCAAAAAATTCACCGACGATTACGATACTTTCTAATGCGAAATTTGAGCGCAGCTCTATAAGTGTTTTCATTTCGCGATTATTGAAGCATCGCACCTATTGCCGCACCGACTGGCAGAGTCGGGACGCGCGGCTCTATATATAGACCGGCCACTCATGCAACCGTAGTCTTTTCTGGGAAACCCTTGCGGCGAACGCTATGCGCGAAGGCGAGATTTCTGGTTTTTGTTACAGTGAAGCTGTTAAGGGCTAGTTCCCCCAGGATCGTGTCCATGTGCGGACAGAAAACTCCCCTTACGTGGGCCGATGCCGAAGGTAGTGCAATGCCGGGCCGACCCGCGGCGGAGGTGCAGTTCGCCATTCAGGGGACCAGATACACAGCTTCGCTGGTCATCCTTCTTCACAGAGTGGAAGGGAACTGAGTCTTTTCCTTTCCCCGCTGAGCCGGCGCCGCCGCTGCTGCGGATGCGCTGACGTGAGCGCCATTTGGTGTTGCTTCAAGGTGGCTTTCTCCGTTTTCCTCCTTGTGCTCTTTTCGCTATCGCCGACTTTCCCCGCTGCGCTCCGCGTTCGCGCTTTCATCCTTCGTTGTGCTCGTTCACTCGGGTATGATGGTAGGAAGAAGGGCGCCGATGCACGCCGACGCTCAGGGCAGAAACAGGCGCCTCAGAGCTGCGCTCTAAAATAAAAAAAAAGAATTAGAAAACAAAGACAGAAGGGGGATATCAGTCGGAATTGCGCCGAACGCCCCAACCAGACGTACGCGCTGCTACGCGGCCGCACCGCGTCTGAGCGCGTACGGCGTCAGGCGCGCAGGCTGCATCGCATGTCGACGCGCGGCGACGTGGAGACCCTGCACTGCTAGGTTTCTTGCGCCCGCGCCGGAAGCTGCCGCTCGCGTCACCCGCCCGACGCGCCTCATGTGACCACGGCAAACTAACGTGACTTCCGGAACGATCCTTCGCGCGGCGTGCACGCAAGCCCGGGCAAGCTGCCTGCGTTGTAATCAGAGTTCCACGCGGGTTTTGGTATTTTATGATGGCAGCCGCTGAAGTCTTCAGCCGTAACGGGTGCATTACTAGAGAGGTTTATTTAGCTTGTCCGGTATTCGGGTAAACGCAAGCGGTCGGGGCGGAGGTGTAAACAGGAGATGCTTGCATGGTGCAGCCACCTGGTGGCACAGAGCTCAAACAGACAGAACCAGCTAATATTGCAGTAAGCAATTGTATTTTACTTTGAAGTCGGTGTAAATTTTTGGGCAGCTACACGATTACGCCAGTGCCGAAAATTTACACTAGCAGCAAAGTAGAATACACTTGATTAAGGCAATATTAGCTGTTTTTGGTCTGTTTGAGCTCTGCACCACCAGGTGGCTGCACCATGCAGGACGCTCTCGCTTACGCCTCCGCTCCAACGCCCCATCCGCCTGCGTTTACCCGAATACCGGATAAGCTAAACCTCTCTATTAACGAAATGTTAATCGCCGAAGTTCGGGACATGACCCGGCGTGCAGCACGCGTGAGGCACAGAGCACGCGAGTGACGCTATGCCGACGTAGCTGCAAGTTCCACTGGGTTCGCAATACTGGGTATTAAGTCGCAGTTGAGCTGACTGAACCACTAGGGGTCCTGCGATATCGATCCTTTCTTAATATGTAGAAACAAATTTTAAGTTAAAACTTATTGTGTTTTATCGCCATCTTTAACACATTGCTTAACGTGACCATTATGCGAAGGGTGGGCTGCTTTGAAACATATCAACACTTCGCCGCCGCGACGAAACGCGCGGCAACTCTTGCATCGTTTGGGTGCGCGCCCTCTTCCTTCGCCGGGCGCATTGCGACGTCGACTGAGCGCGGCGCGTGCGGACGCGTCCCAACGCGTACGTCTGGTTCACTGGTGACTCGAACTCACATCAGCGATATACAGGGTGTTCCACATAACTTGAGCCAAGAATTTAAAAATGAATTGAATGAACTTAAAATGAAAGCGAATTGAACCGAACGTATAATATTCGCAATAGCCTATAGTAACTCAGACAATTTTTTGTTTTCCGCATAACTCACTAGTGAATGAAGTTTAACTACCCAGCCTTTTAATTATTGACTGAGGACCCCTAGCATGGCAGGCAGATTTGTAGAGCACTTTAGAAACCACCGATCGAGTTGTTTCCATTATGATACGTCTCACGTAGTTCTTTTCTTCGGGTTGCAAAAAAATCCCGCGAAATATGAAAAAAAAAAAGCCACGTGACGGAGCGTTTGCGCAGTGGTATCATGCTGGTTTCGACTCCACAGCGGCTCCACAGCCACCGTAGTCCTCCACAAAGAAAGCAACAAAATCCCTATAAAGAAAGGCGTCAGACAGGGAGATATGATATCTCCAATGCTATTCACAGCATGTTTACAGGAGGTATTCAGAGGCCTGGAGTGGGAAGAATTGGGGATAAAAGTTGATGGAGAATACCTTAGCAACTTGCGATTCGCTGATGATATTGCCTTGCTTAGTAACTCAGGAGACCAATTGCAATGCATGCTCACTGACCTGGAGAGGCAAAGCAGAAGGGTGGGTCTGAAAATTAATCTGCAGAAAACTAAAGTATTGTTTAACAGTCTCGGAAGAGAACAGCAGTTTACGATAGGTAGCGAAGCACTGGAAGTGGTAAGGGAATACATCTACTTAGGGCAGGTAGTGACCACGGATCCGGATCATGAGACTGAAATAACCAGAAGAATAAGAATGGGCTGGGGTGCGTTTGGCAGGCATTCTCAAATCATGAACAGCAGGTTGCCACTATCCCTCAAAAGGAAAGTGTATAACAGCTGTGTGTTACCAGTACTCACATATGGGGCAGAAACCTGGAGGCTTACGAAAAGGGTTCTGCTGAAATTGAGGACGACGCAGCGAGCTATGGAAAGAAGAATGATGGGTGTGACGTTAAGGGATAAGAAAAGAGCAGATTGGGTGAGGCAACAAACGCGGGTAAACGACATCTTAGTTGAAATCAAGAAAAAGAAATGGGCATGGGCCGGACATGTAATGAGGAGGGAAGATAACTGATGGTCACTAAGGGTTACGGGCTGGATTTCAAGGGAAGGGATGCGTAGCAGGGGGCGGCAGAAAGTTAGGTGGGCGGATGACATTAAGACGTTTGCAGGGACAACATGGCCACAATTAGTACATGACCGGGGTAGTTGGAGAAGTATGGGAGAGGCCTTTGCGCTGCAGTTGGCGAAACTAGGCTGATGATGATGATGATGATAATGCTGCTCTCAAGCGTGCGCTCGGTGAACAAGGTCGGCTGCATCGTGACTGGCGACGAGGAAGCGGCAGCGCGTTCTTTATCTCATCCGCCGCGCTAGGCCAGCAGCATGCATTTTCGCCGTCATCCGACGAGAGCCGACCTTGTTCACCGAACGAACGCTTGAGAGCAGCACGATACCACTGCGCAAGCGCTCCGTCACGTGGCTTTTTTTTTTTTTTCATATTTCGTGGGCTTTCTGTGCAATCCGGAAAAAGCACGACGTGAGACGTATCGTAAACAACTCGATCGGTGGTTTCTGAACGTGCTCTACAAATCTGCGTATCATACTTGGAGTCCTCAGCTAATAATTAAACAGTTGGGTAATTAAACTGAATTAATTAGTGAGTTATGGGGAAAACAAAAATAAAACGTCCGAGTTACTATGGGCTAATGCGAATAGTATGCGTTCGGTTCACTTAGCTTCCGACGCGCCTTTCATTTTTAAATTCTCGGCTCAATTTATGTGGGACACCCTGTACATGAAGCTGAATCCGCAATCATTAATTTGTAGCCGCGTGCAGATGTGTTTCATGCAAATTTCGGACCTATCAATTGCCGATGAGTGCATTTTAGCGTACCCCTCAGAGCGAGTGCATCCGTCGCGCGATAACACGAACTGAACAAACATTAATTGCTATGCAGCATCCTGCATGTCCTGGAAGTTTAATATGCATGTGTTCACTCGCAACTATAAAACATGTGCGTCATGCAAATCATTCACAAAAACATTGTGCATAGACAGCCTTCCTGTTTCTCGCCGGCGGTGGCTGACATGCCGACGATTGGAAGTTGCACCGGCGCGCACGTTTACTCGTGCCCCACCTCCTTTCTTATGATACAACCGTGAGGGAAACACGGCTGTCAGCTGTCTCGAAGACTTGCCGATAACGCGGTTGTAGGCCACAAGCAGCGGGTGTTGATGCGAGAATAACTGAGAGGCGAAGGTCGCCCTGGGCCATTTTCCCCAAATGAAGTGAGCTTTGTATAATTTGATCATGCACGCACTTCGTCGCTTTTCCATTATAGAGACACAAATATAACACAGAGAAATTCGGCTCGAGAGAACGTCGCAGCGCTTCCCTAGGACTCGATGTCGTATGACGCTCGTTGTAACTGTAGTTGCAGCATGCCCGAACACACGAAACTTCTTTGACAGCGTACATAGTCCGCCTTGCTATGTTTCCTCCATATGTGTAGTGTGGAAGGGAGGAAGATACTTTCCAGGTTCTTAGTATTCTTAAATCAGTGGCGCAAGTTACACAACCGAAAGTGGGGGATTTCGCTAGCGGCAGCTCACTTTGTACTGCTCAATGCTGCGATGGCGGGCGCTATAGTATAGTCACTTTTGTCACTGAGTCGCCTGGGTGGCGCAGGAGGCATATCGCGGAAGCTGGCACAACCGTGATGACTAAGCAGCTCGTTTTATGATTAATCCCGCGCATGAGGCGCATTCACGCAGTGCTTAAGAAGTCCGACACGAAAAGGTAGCGTTTGAGAGCGCTTATTTTTCGGCATGAAACGTAGAGTCGCCCTTGTGGCTCATCCCATGCTCCTGCAAATCTGTGCATTCTGCTACGATAAATATTTCACTTCCGCTTCACATTTTTAAGAACATAGCTAGGAAGTCGTTTTTACTCTGCTTTTTGTGCAGCTTGGCTGACGACTTTCAATGTGTCGCTATTTTCGCGACTCAAGGATTTCTGAAAAGTTCTCATGCGGTGACAAAAACTGCGTACTTATTATCAGTTGGACTGGTTCGACACCTCAGGCAAAAAAAGTCCTAGACGATGTTGACTGGTCGGATATGTATTACACCTTCCAAATTGAGCAAACGCCAAAGCCTGAACAACATGTCCAACAGCGAGGCAGCTAGCTGCGTTTTTATCACTGAATCAGAAGAAAGTCGTCGTCGAGTTCCTCGAATCCTTAAACAGTTACTATTCTTGTGGACTGCATTAGAAGTTTGCTGGAACTTGCAAAGGGCAAGTTACGTTGTTTTTTCTGGGATGGACCGAACACAATGAAAAGCGTAGGAAAGCTGAACGATGAACTAACCTTCAACATATTGAACGTGGGCGAGTCTCTCCACAAAATTTAAAACTCATTCAGCAAAGGTCTGAATGCTTTTGGAAGTAACGTGGAGCTGTTAGTGACCGATATATTTTCGAACATGCTCTTTTTTCTTGAAACCTTAAAGAACAGCATAAATAATTTGGCATTTCGTATGTCTTTTTACGGGGTGTGAGGAACATTGGGCTCACATATCCAGATAGCTTGGAATCAGGTACGAAGTACTGAAGGCATACTTCAGGAATGAAGCTGGACTTCGGCCAAGTGGTGCTGCTCTTCGGAACAGGCTATTCAGGGCGCTTTCGGACAAGAAAATGAGAGCCATGATGCTCTTCCTGCGAAGCTCAGTGGAACATTTTGTCGTATTTCAGGCAATTTTCGAGAGGTAAGAACCTCTGATCCACATTTTTCATTCAGAGTATGTGAGCTTAGTGAAAAAGCTGATAAGCCGCTTCACGAGACACGAGTTTTACTCTTCAATGACTGACGAACAACTAAAGCACCTTCATGTTGAGGCAACGGAGGACCACAAGCAAATGCCCTAAAATGGACTTGACACAGAACAACAAATGCACACCTGGGGCCCCAAAGAAGAGAAATTATTCAGGGTGGGTGTCCAGGAATGTTATATTAATTTCTGCTTCAAAGCACCTTGTGAAGCGCAGCTTCTGCTGGACAACACGCTGCTGATGTATTTGCGCGTTCTTGACCCATGCCTCTCTCTTCGTATGGAGCATTCTATTGAGTCATTGAAATACGTGGCTATTTGTATGCCCCAAGTTATCAAGACCGAGCAGGTATGGCATTAGTAGCAGATGATTTAGCATTTCCTTCACTGCCAGCCTGCGATTGAAGGCCTCTCTTTCCGCAACACTCCAGTAGATAGGTATTGGGATTCTATCTTCGCCTCTGACAGCCACTTGTTTTGGTGGGCGCAGGTTCGCCCAATAAAGAGTTAACGTTCTGAAACCACGCTTCTGACAGTGTGTCATTCTACGCCGTCATGACAAGGTGATAATATTGTCGGCAGACAATGTACAAGCTTGTCGCATGTACTTGAATTGTGCGCTCGAACTTTGAGTGCTCCTCGTGCATTTAGAGTCCCCACCAATCCTACTTGGTTAACCTGCAGTTAGAGTGCCTGCAAATGAAGGCTGCTCGTTCCGTTGCAAAAATTTTCATCCTCCAAGTATTTCCGCTATTAATAAAGAGTTGGGCTTCTCTCACTAGGTTCAAGAAGAAAAATCGCCCGCCCCACATTTTAGAGCGCAGCTCTTAATTAGGCGCCCCTGCGCTTAGCGTCGGCGTCCCTCTATGTCGTGCTTCGGCGTAACCGAGCGAACGAAAAAATTGCTCTCTTGAGGTTTGCGTCAGTTGGGGGCCAACGACGCTGCACCGTTAATTGTCACATTGGTCTCGAAAGACGTTCGATTAGGCAGCCATCATCTCTCAAAAACGGCCGTGCTTGGGCTGTCAACGAATTCGGCGAGCTCGTGGTCTGTGTGTGGGATACTTGTATCTACATGTGTGTGAGGAGCAGATGGACGTATATGTATGTTGCATGTACTGCTGACATTTGTATCAAGGTATGTATCACTATTGTATCAAATGTGTTATTGGCGTATCAAAATACACAAATCACAATTATTCATGCATTAAAAAGCTTACATGCCTAACTAGTGCTAAAGACGGTCTAATTTTGCAGTCGTGGTCGCTCGCTAATCGTAGTGGGCCCGTTTGCTTTGCAGAGAGTGTTTGGGCACTAGGGTAAAGAATTGTCACATTGGTCCGTTTGTTTTGCAGAGGGTGGTAGGGCACAGAAATGGTGTATCAAAATGCACAAATCACGATTATTAATGCATTAAAAAGCTTACATGCCTAACTTGTACTAGAGCTAGTGGATCTCTTACGGTCTAATTTTGCAGTCGTGGTCGCCCCCTAATCGTAGTGGGCCAGTTTGTTTTACAGAGGGTGTTTCGGCACTAGGGTAAAGAATGCCTCGCCCCCCCCCCCCCCTACTCCTAATGGTGGCACCTGAGACTGCCTTGTGCCGCTCGAGCCCGCCGCGCTCGTAGATGGTTGGGTCCAGGCTACTGGGCTTGCCTCAGTCTCCTGTGCTTGCCCTCCCTATGGTAACGGACACGTTGTGCCATGGTCAAAGAGGTTGCAGATCCCTTTGTCTCGCTTCCCGAGTCATTTCACGTCATTTCTGGACCGTACGTGTCGAACGGGCCATAGTAGAGAAAGCGTGAGATTTCTTCGACAAACTGCGCACTTGTAGGCCTTATAACTACTGATGAGCACCGCTATGAGTTTGTTGGATTATACGTACTATGACAGAGTGAGCTCTCAAGCGCGACTACTTTCACTCGGATGGACAAACGCACTGGCACATCTACGGCTCTCCGCACGCTGTGTGCGAGGCTAAATTTAGCTCCCATTGCATCATGCGTGGCGCGACAACGGCGCCATCTGCGCACGTGACCCATTCGTGATGGAGGAATGGCTTCTTTCTTTGACGCAACGATGCCAAAGTAAGGCGCGTGGTCAGTATGGTTGGAGGGATGACATAACAGCTTTTCTTTACATGCGGTTTTAGCAAGTGATCCCCTCTGACCAATTCTAATGACTTTTCACATCAAAAGGGGGAAAGGAATGCTAAAGCATTATGATGACTTTGGTGACTTTGTATCATTTCGAACGTGTAGTACAGCGCGGGTGAAGGTAAAGGCAAAAGATACGAAGGGAACAGCAAAACACTTCGTTGCCAGCTGCGTTCGTCTTTCTGCTCCCTTCCGCTCATTCAAATGAAGCAACGCTGTCCTAAAAGGAAAAAAAAAGAAATGTGGGTCACGAGTGTCAGCTCTGTGCGCACAGTTTCACAAAGCCAGTGTGGCACCCGCGCTCCGCGTTCGCTGTCCCGCGCGGCCCCGGATAACCCGCGAAGGCCCCGACATGCGCTCGGAGCCTCGCGAGGTAACGCGAAGCGGCGAGCCGAAAGAATCTCCCCTCGCGAAGGGCCCGGATTAATGTGACACCAGACGAGCCCTATACCCACATCACGTCAGACAAGGGGCTCCACACACACAACACGCTCTGGTTGCTTTGTTGCCTTCCGCTGGTCTCCCTTGACCAAACACGCTACGGTGAGGCTATTCGGCTCGGAGCCGATGGGGAAATTGTATCTCGGACTGCGACCGCCGTACTGCGAGCGTTGCACCACCGGCGCGCGATGCCGAACAAAGGTGCGGCTCCGGCAAAAGCAGACACTCGGGGCGCCGGTCTGTTGCGTACTCAGGCCGTTACTCAACGAACACGCCACCCCGAGTTTTACGACCACAGGTCGTTGCCGGCTACGGCCGAGCCGTGCGTACCGTATGCCGTCGTTTGGGGCGTTAGCATCGCAGCATATACGCGAGAGAGCGTTCTCATGTCGATGAAATGTAACCTGGGTAATAAAAGACTGAGGTTCCTAGTAAAACCAGTGGCAATGATACTGCCTGTCGTCTTTGTTCGTTTGTTTTACCTGAGTAAATTCTTTTATCGATTAATGGGATTTAACGTTGGATGTAAAGACTAGGGCGAGGAGAGACGCCGTATAGGAGAGTTTACTGTTGGGCTAGTCTGTTTGACATGCACTGCTATTTTCCAACTCTCAGACGGAGCAACCGAGTAGACAAGACAGTGCTCTGCCTTGTGTATTCAATTGTCCAGATTTTCTTTCGCTTGAGCAGGAGGAAGAGATATGAAGGGTAGGCAGGTAAACAAGACGCGCGTCCGGTTTACTACCCTGTAGACAGAGGGAAGGGTGTTCTAAGATGAAAAGAAAGAAAAGCGAGGAAGGGAGGAACTAGCAATTAGAATACATGGGACTGGCCATCGCGCAATAGATCACTGAGGCCGGCTGATTTCATAAGCTTTAGTAATGCCCATGTCGCTCTGTAAGCCTTTGACGCATGGGGCTACGGTCCGAGGTCTACGGCTGCGCTGAAAGCACAGTAGTGGAGCGTAGGGTATTAATTCGACCGCCTGGGTGGTCTCAACGTCTACCTAATTTAAGCACACGATCGGTTGTGTTTTACTACATATATATCGATCACACGATCGGGTTGTTTTACTATATATATATATATATATATATATATATATCCATACGTTTATTTAAAAGTAAAAGTGCAGAAAGCGAGTGGGTGGAGCCCCTAGTCCAGGGCTCCACTGGCTTGAGCGGTCCGCCGTGCCTGGTCGAGGAGCCCTAGTTGCATCTCCCGATCCTCGCTGGCGAGCAAAGTCTCCCACTGCTCCCTTCCGGAAAGTTTGCCGGTTATTATTGGTGTATTAATTTTGGGTGGTCTGCTCTGGCAATCCCACGTAATGTGGGCAAGAGTTGGCCGGCCTCCGCACCAAGGACAGCGAGCGCTGTACAGCGTCGGGTGAATGGCATGTTTCAAATAAAGGTTTGGAAATGTGTGCGTCTGTATTCGGCGCCAGTCATAAGAGACCCGCCTGGATGTCAGAAGGTTTTCACAAAATCATCTACTGTATACACCACAGATCGAGCAATACTGTCCTTGCCGGTAAGTACATATTGTGGAGCGGAGGCGAAAATTTGCGCTAGGAATCATGCAGAAGAAGAAACTTTTAATAATTGCTGAGTTTAAAGCGCGTGACCATATCGCCAGTTCGGAACCTATAACCGATATCATCGCAGTCTGTTGACCTTGCCGAGTGCTATTCTGGGCCGAGATACCCGCTGTTGAGCTTAACATTCAAAGCTGCTGTACTACTTACGCGTCCTGGAAGAGAGATGTCCGTCTCAATATCTACAGTCGAGGTTTATCGATACCGGTTTCGGTGCACAATGGTGCACTGCCGCCCTGCAACACCGCGGCTAACTCACAAGGGCGGGAGTTCCATGATGTGTTCTTATCAGTGGAACTCAGAATGAATAAAAGAAAAGTGGGAAAGAGGAGGTAGGAAGAAATGAGAGACATTAGGTGCTAAAATTCTAAATGTTTATTATACAATACCTATGAACACACACGCACGCACGCACGCACGCACGCACGCACGCACGCACGCACGCACACACACACACACACACACACACACACACACACACACACACACACACACACACACACACACACACACACACACACACACACACACACACACACACACACGCACGCACGCACGCACGCACGCACGCACGCACGCACGCACACGAGTCTTACCGACTCCTTACCGTCGAGCATGCCGTACGGAAAGTCTTTCCGTACGGTAAAGTGCGCGCATGCGCTCTCCTTGACCGGTACGGTATTGCCGCACTTACCGTACGGTAACATGGCACTGCTAAAAGTCCCTAGTTAGCCGCCTACGTCTTGGTGCTCTCATGGTCGTTTCGTTAATTTGGTATGTACCAAAATTGACATAGTCTGACAAGCAATGGCGTAGCCAGGAATTTCGTTCGGGGGGGGGGGGGGAGGGGGGGCGCTTACGTTGCAGCTCGGCCTCCTCCTTACTCCTTATAGAATTTGTCGAGGGATCAAATACACGAATAATAACAGCATTGGCATTGCCAAAGATGCTGCAAATGAATTCTTGAACGCTGCGCGTACTGTCATGACAAGTGAAATATGTATTTTTTCATAAAATAATATACTCGTATGTTCCAAAAACTGTACTAGAAATAACTGATATCAATGCTTCCATTTTTTCTGTCTATTTAATAAGTAAAGAAAATATCACATGAACTTTAGAACTAGATCAGTTCGAAACAAGCAAATGAACATAAATGATAGGTCATGACATGAATGCCATTACATGAAGGTCATGTAGGTAATGAAACAGCCGCGTCCATCTTGGTATGTACCAAAATTGGCATAGTATGACAAGAGTGTATGACGAACATAAATGATAGGTCATGACATGAATGTGACTACATGAGTGTCATGTAGGTCATAAAACAGCCGCCTACGTCTTGGTATGTGCCAAAATTGGCATAGTATGACAAGAGTGTATGACGAACATAAATGACAGGCCATGACATGAATGTCATTACATGAGTGCCATGTAAGTCATAAAACAGCCGCCTATGTCTTGGTATGTAACCCACCGTGGTTGCTTAGTGGCCATGGTGTTGGGCTGCTAAGCACGAGGTCGCGGGATCGAATCCCGGCCACGGCGGCCGCATTTCGATGGGGGCGAAAACACCCGCTTACTTAGATTTTGGTGCACGTTAAAGAACCCCAGGTGGTCCCAATTTCCGGAGTCCCCCACTACGGCGTGCTTCAAAATCAGAAAGTGGTTTTGGTACATAAGACTTCATAATTTCATTTTTTCTTGGTATGTACCGAAATTGGCATGGCAAGACAAAAGTGTATGCCGAACATAAATGATAGGTCATGGCATGAATGTCATGATATGCGTCTCATGTAGGCCATGAAACAGCCACCTACGTCTTGGTGCCCTCATCGTCGTTTCGTTAACTTGGTAGGCTCCGCGCGCACTGCTTCGCATAACATCGATTCCCACAGGGCGCAGGATCTGCCGGCTCTTTCAAGAGAAGCTGCGCTTTTTTTGTGTGCGATTTGTTGCTGTTCACTGAGTATGAAAGCAGCTCACAGGGGTCACGTTATACAAAGTTGGAAGCATGCGCCCTTCTTCATCTTGTTTTTTTTTTTCTGTTTGCCTTTTCGTACTCTTCTTTCGGGGATATTGATTTGCGCTTCCTTCAACACGACGTTCACAGAGGCGTGCGACGCGACAGCATTTCGGCGTCAATATCCGCGTTCTCCACAATATCTGCGCTCAGCATTTTCGTTGCAGCACAAATATCGTTGTGTATTAGTGTGTATTGTTAAAGGAGACGCAAAATATGCATTAAAGAGGCCATCTAGGGTCGTTTTCTGAAACGATCCACTTCGGCGATACTATCGCCTCCGCGATAGTTCACCGTCAGGCGCACGCTGATTAATTGTTTTGGCAAAATCGGATGATCTACGTCATACGATTCACGTCATCCGACACTATGTCTCCTGAGTATGTCGGCCTTCAAAGCGTCCCACCAAGATACTCCCGTAAGGGAAGGCTACTTGACTGGTAAATATTCACATATCAGCTTTAAACTCGCACGCCTTAAATAGCATTTAGTTTGTTTAAAAATGACATCAGTGTTCCCTTTCATTTACTCAAATGTGCACGTTAAAACACAAAACTCAATTGTATTGGCCTGGTTTAACCATTCCTTAACTCTCCTTGACAAAGAAGTAATGAACAATCTGTTCGTTCAATACAATAGACCGGACCATTAGGGACGCAGACGAAGGTGCCATTCTTTCAGCTGTCTCAACAGGACTTTGTTGGTCAGCACGACGTTGCTCAACTCGAAGCGGGGCCTTGAAGAATGCCCGTGCGTATACATCGCTTTCATGTTGCGCACTCTTTCACGCGCTTCCAACGTTACCGCTACTAGCGGGTGCACCACTGACAAACATTGAGCTCACTTTCCCGTTTTTACTTCTTGCTGCGCGTTACGTGGTGGGGGGTGGGGCAGGTCGCCGGTTTCAATAGCTGAGGTTCGCTGCCCGCGCTTTGCACTCTGAACAATAATCACTCCTGAATTTTTCTCTGCGTTTCTGTGATTTTTTAAATTTTTTTTGGCCGACGAAGAAGCAGAACTAACGTACAGCCTTTAGGAGGGGCGTAGCTGTCTTTTTGCATAAACCTTCCATGTCTACTGCACCATTCTTCCAGGGGAATGCGCGCGATGTAGGAAGGTTACGCTGCGCGTGGGGTCCTTTTGTTAATGTAGCTGAGGTGTTGAAGTTTGCTGCAAATGTATGAGGCAGGAATTCGGGCTAATGTTTGCGAACAAATCCCAGGCCTTACAGCAGGAGGATGATGACAGCACTCAACCTTATTCACAGAACAGACTGGCTTTAGAAAGGGATAGTCAACAGTACATGACGCCCGTGTAATCGATCACGTGAAGCCTATGAAATGTAACCAACCTCTTTTATATGAGCTTTGTAGATTATTCAAAAGCATTCAGTCGAGATACCATGCACTCATAGAAGAAAGGCGTAGTCACGGTGTAGAGAGACCTTGCATAGATGTGTTAGAAAATAAGGACACAAATTCCTCAGCAGCCTTAAGTTTGCACCAGAAAAGAAGAAAAATACCCAATAAAGAAGGGGTCAGGCAAGTAGATGCAATTTTTGTCAATGCTATTGACTGCATGCTTGTAAGGAGTAGTCAAGCTGTGAGACTGGCAAGGTATACGTGTCAGTATCACCTATCTATAGGAACCTATCAACAACGTATGGCTCGCAGGGAACGTTGTCCTGTTCGGCAACGGTGGAAATGACTTACAACTGATCTTTTAGAACCTTAGGATTAACATGCAGACAATGTTAAATTACTTAGCAAGAGATTCGTATGGTGAGCCTCTAGAAGCGGACACCGCGTATCGGCCTAAACGAATGTGGTTCTTGGTTGCTTGGGAGACAATGAAACGTATATAAATAAATACTAGTTGCGAGTCCCTAATGGCTTTTGCCTTCATTCATCTAAACTGCGAGGCCGAAGACCTCTCGAGTAGCCGCTTAACGGAGCTATTTTTGAAACGGACCACGTTCCTCGAACAGCGCTTGTCTCGCTGGACACACGTTGTGACTAAAGGGCGCGCTTTGGCTGCTTTGGAGACCTAAGCGAGCGCGGACGGACAAGTACAAGATAGCACTAACCACTGCGCATTCGTGCGCGAGCCCGTAATTATCCGGCCCGTCTGCAGCTAAGTTTCGTTACAGCGTCTGATTCGGTCCTCTGTTTTGTCCTTGTATAGAACGCTGTGGCCCTGGGTTACGGAAAAGGCCGCGGTTGTACTTTCCGCACTTCCGCCACCGCACACGTGCGGTCGACATGTGGCTCGCTTTCGTTGCAGGTCGTAAGGTAATCGTGTACCATCTTTCCCGCGGCGGAATAGCGCGGCTCGGAACTCTTCTGCGACGAACCTAGCTGCTTAACTGGCACTACCCGAGGGCGCGCTGGTTAAAGCGCGCTGCCGACGTTCGTGGCTTCTCGTTTCGAAGCAGGGCTCCCCTCCGGGCTTTTCAATCGCGTCGTTCCAGGGCCATCCTGGTGCTCCAATAACGCCGGCGTTGTCATTATCGTTCTTTATTTTTCCTTTCTTTTTTTTGAAGGACTAATGCTAGAGAAATCACTGCCTCTCCGCTTCTTTTATTTCTGGCGCGTACATTCTCACTCTGCCTTGAGGCCGGGCTCCGCTTCTGCGCGCGACACCGAAGCATGGGTGCTGTAAAGACGCTAGTAAGAGAGGTGTGAGCTGTTCCCGAGGACTTGCAGTGCGCCCAGGATCACACCTATAGGGTTCCACTTCCAAGTAGCGTGGAGCCCGAAGGACAACAGCCCACCATGGCCGCTCTGTCGTTTAAGCGGCGCCTGCAAATGTCTACGCAATTAGGGGAAACCCGCCAGGTGGAGGAAGTTTCAAGAAAGGGAAATCAGTCATCCTCCCAGCAGCAGAGCGTGAAGCCAGAAGGGAAATGCGTACGAGTTCGACACGTACCCCGAGTTGTCGACTAGTTCGCTATCGACCTGCAGCCATCTGCTGCCCTCCGCAGTTAGAGCGGTTGGTAGAGTGAAAGTATCGGCATGGCATGGGAGTGAAAGTATAAACAGTGATGAGCATGATACAGAAACTCCTCCTATAACTAGCGATGAGGTCAGTAGGGCCTTGCAAGACATGAAACGAGGAAGGGTGGCAGGAGAAGAAGAATTACAGTCGATTCAATCAAAGATGGAGGAGACATAATGCCTGGAAAACTCGCGGCTCTTTGTACTAAGTGTCTATCTACTGCAAGGGTCCCAGAAAACTGGAAGAATGCAAACGTTATACTAATCTACAGAAAGTGAGACGTTAAAGAATTGCACAATTATAGGCCCGTTAGCTTACTCCCAGTATTATATAAAATATTTACCAAAATAATCTCCAATAGAATAAGGGCAACACTGGACTTTAGCCCAACAAGGCTGGCTTCAGGAAAGGATACTGTACAATGGATCGCATCCATGTCATTAAACAGGTTATCGAGAAATCCGCAGAGTACATTAAGCCTCTCTATACGACTTTCATAAATTACGAAAAGGCATTTGATTCAGTAGAGATACCAGCCGTCATAGAGGCATTACGTAATGAAGGAGTGCAGAACACTTGCGTAAATACTCAGGAAAATATCTACGGAGGTTCTACAGCTACCTTAATTCTACACAAGAAAAGCAGGAAGATACCTATAAAGAAAGGGGTCAGACAGGGAGACACAATCTCTCCAATGCTATTCACTGCCTGCTTGGAAGAAATATTCAAGCTATTAAACTGGGAAGGCTTAGGAGTAAGGATCGACGGCGAATATCGCAGGAACCTTCGGTTTGCCGATGACATTGTTTTATTCAGAAACAATTCAGACGAGTTACAACAAATGATTGAGGACATTACCAGATATAGTGTAAGAATGATAAATAGCCGGGCGAAGGAACAAGAGTTCAGGATCGCCAGTCGGCTTCTAGAGTCTGTGAAGGAGTACGTTTACCTGGGTCAATTATTCACAGGGAACCCTGATCATGAGAAGGAAATTCACAGAATAAAAATGGGTTGGATCGCATAAAGCAGACATTGCCAGCTCCTGACTGGAAGCTTACCATTATCATTGAAAAGGAAGGTGTACAATCAGTGCATTTTACCGTTGCTGACATATGGGGCAGAGACTTGGAGACTGACAAAGAAGCTTGAGAACAAGTTAAGCACCGCACAAAGAGCGATGGAACGAAAATTGCTAGGCATAACGTTAATAGACAGAAAGAAAGTGGCATGAATCAGAGAGCAAACGGGTATAGACGATATTCTAATTGACGTCAAGAAAGAAATGGAGCTGGGCAGGCCATGTAATGCGCCGGTTAGATAACCGTTGGACATTTATGGTTACAGAATGGGTACTAAGAGAAGGGAAACGCAGTCGAGGACGGCAGAAGACTAGGTGGAGCGATGAAAGTAGGAAATTCGCGGGCGTTCGTTTGAATTGGGTGGCGCAGGACAGGGGTATTATAATTGGAGATCGCAGGGAGAGGCCTTCGTCCGGCAGTGGAGATAAAACAGGATGATGATGATGATGATGATGATGATGACGATGATGGGCATGGCGGTGGTGTCGGGTTGGATATCCGGACGAGCATGAATTATTCTTTAACTGCAAACCTTTCTTTGTAAGGAGCCCGTACGAGCTACCACTATATGCTCCTACTAATTTCGGGTGCGTGGCTATTGCAAATGTCTGCACGAGATAGGTACCTCACTGGGTGATATGTGACCGAAAGCAACGTCTTTTACGAAGTAGCAAGCCCTGCCAACAGCCGGAATAACATCTTAAGCTTTAATTAAATTAATTCGCTATCTCTCTCTCTCTCTCCTACAATGTGTTAGGTGAAATTTTATTACCAGCCGCGCATTTTTTGGTGTAAAATCAGATTGCCAATTAAAATGGTATTAAGAGACATGATGTACCTCAGGAGCTGCTATCCGAATACATGGGAACGCATATATCGTATTGCTTGGCATTCGCTGCATCAATTTTTGGTGCTCTTCGTTGCATTTAAAAGGTAAAATCTACCAACTGGGAGCAGGCGTTTAATTTAGGTCATCAATGTGGCGACAAAAATGTTAGAAAATGGAAAATGTAGAAACATTTAAACGTCGAGTGTTCAACTACGTAACTCAGCAGTATATAAAAACGATATCACCAGTGGCGTAGCAACAGGTGGGGCCGGGGGGCCGTGGGCCCCGGGTGCAAGGGGCCAGTGGGGGGGGGGGGGGGTGTCATATACGTCTGAAGACACTCCTCTTTCCGCCGGCTACAGCTGCGGGGGGGGGGGGGGGGGGGTTACAGAAAACCTATGGGCCCCGGGTGCCAGACGACCTAGCTACGCCACTGGATATCACACTTACGTTAGCGGCACTTATTGAAATGTCTAAAGCCGACAAAATTCATGTTATATATGTATACCGTTCGGAGATTACGATTGATTTGAGAGCAATACTTTTGCAAAACCCTTGCAAATATTGCAATCGTTTCATGTAAGCTCTAAACTAATGCAGTTTATAGAGAACTGCGACGTCTTTCTTGGCCGCAGAGAAAAGAATTTGCGAACTATGTGGCACAATTTTCTTTACCGATATTCGGCGAGCTTTATAAAAAATAAACTACGATAGTTTAGAGCAATGTGATAAACTGTGACAAATTTAAGTGATCTCCTCGAAAATTACCGACCGAAATTACGGCCCACGAAAAATACGAGGAATCAGCAGATATAGCACTTGGAGAGTCTGCCAGAAGCAGCATTTCACAAGGAGGCAAACCGTAAGACTGCACGGCGTTTACGAGCCGGAGGTAATGCGGTGCTCGGCGGAAGGGGTTCTTTTCTCCTGCACGCGCAAAAGGGCGGGATGCCTTGGTCGTATAAAATGTTCTTCCTTCCTTCTCCACATACTTGAAATCAGCCCCTATATGACGTGGAGTGTCTAATAACTTGTTCTACGCGTTTTCTATTTGCTATAGAAGAAACCTCCAAACGCCTATGTGACAAACACACCTGCACGCTTCGTTTTCTCCGCCCGTCGAGGAGGAGTGTTTTTCTTTTTTTCTGTTCTTTTTGTTGGTTCATTTGTTTCAGGTGTCCCTACAGTGAAATAAGTCTGCAGTTCGCGCGCCGTTGCTTGGTCCGTGACATCACATCCGCTCAAGAGGGAGAGAAGAGATGGGGAGAGGGGAGGATAAACTTTACTTTTAAGTCGCAGTCACGGTCTGCATGCTGTACGATCCCACGTGGAGTGAAGACGATGCAAAAAACGGCATGCGTCTTCCGCAATTCTGCCGCTATATTCCGCGTGCTTGCGCCGGAGCGTGAGTTCGTTCCGGAAGATCGTGCCGGCGTCAGAGGCACGCTTTGTTCTCTCCGCTTTGTTAATCCGGTAGGGACCGGGTACGCGGTCGAGCAACCGACACACACACACGTTGCGCACGAACTCGGTCTCGTTATCCGCCGCTGGGTTCGAAAGTTGTGTAATCTGCACGGGCTCTCTCTCTCTCTCTCTCTCTCTCTCTCTTTTGTTCTCGCTCTCACGGGTTCATTCACACAGGAGGATAGAGCGGAGAGCGTGGAATTCTAGAGCGGTCCGGCTCTGCGAAAATGCGACAGAATCGACCACGATAGGAGCCTGGGCTAGTTGGTTCGACATTATAGGAATCGCGAATAAGCGTTAGGAATGGTATAGCGGCGCCTCTGTGTGGTTTTACGTCTTCTTTTCGTCCATGTCTTTCGCGCTGCTTTGGAGCGTTCGCAAAGGCAGAAAAACGAAGTTTAACCGTGATTCGCTGGCTATGTGAACCGTGGCTGAGGCGCACGCGGAAACAATGCGATCACTGCGCGGCTGAAAATCATGGCAATGTAGTGCGACGAAGGGTTGGAGGTCAGGTAAGCAAGCGTGATGGCGTTAGATTGCGCGGCCTCGGCTCCTCGGGGCAGCATACCGTCCCGTGCCTGGCCAGTCTGAATTGCTTTTTAAGAGCGAAGCCAGCTTTCGTGACCGTGGCTGCGGCCTGGCTGTTCTCATGCAGAACAGGCCAACCAATCACAGCGGAATACACGCGTCCCGCGTGCCGCTGGGTTCCATGCACCACCATCAGATGGCGGTCGCCTCCGCGTAGTGCTCGTAGTGCGGGGAAGCGAAAGAAGAACCAAAAACATCGCATTCGCGCGTCCGCGCTTGCACGGTAATGAGGAGGTAAACGCTTCTTGCGGATAAAATGGATTCGAATCGCGCTACGTACTTATGCGCATGCTGCTTCTGAAACCATGGTGCGTTCAAGGCGACCGTCGTACTCGCTAGTACTAGTCAGCAACCCCGCTTTACGAAAGGTTCAGTATGATTTGCGTGCGCCCGCTCTCGTGCGTGCGTGTGCGCGTGTCTGCGTGCTTCGGTGCTTGTGCTCATGTTTCGACTCTTTGTGCACTGACATAAAGCTTAGTTGTATGTAGGATCCAACTCGTTAGATGAGCTACATTTTTCTTACTTCAGATGTTTTGAGTTAGGGCTCACCGAGCAGTGGGATGTCGTTTCCGCTGTACGAGAACTTCGCAGCAGGTATTTAATCGTGTTGGATAGTTCTTTTCTTTGTCTTAACTCATTTCTGTGCGCGTGGTGCGGCTACGTGGGCGAACTCTTTAAGGAGTACCAACATTTAGGTATTTTCGAATTCATAAAATCTCATACCGAAGGATTTCAGACATTGCCCCCGCAACCATCTGTCAAACTTCACTGCAATGTACCAGCGTAACTCCATGGGCAGCTTTTAAAAAAATAGAACTATATTTAAAAAGGCCACCCGAATTTCCACAACTTTCATTTAGCGACATCGAGTGGGTACGCCCTTCTCGTAATTTGCGTATTTTGCATCACTTGTTCGTAACTTTCCTGCTGCGTTATAGCAGTGCGTTTATTTTTACCAAGACAACGCTGTATTGAAGCAAGGAAGTTCGGACTAAGTACCATAACTGTTCATGTTAATAAAATGACGTACCCCTCGAAGTTGCTAAGCGACAGTTATTGAAATTTGGGCGTTATTTTTGAATATCGTTTTTTTAACTGCTTTTCATTAGGCTACGCAGGCATACTGCGGTGAAGTTCGACAGGCAGCTGGATATGTCCAGAAATTCCTGGACATGTTACTACATGGTTCTCTCGCGTAATGGGATAGCACTTGGGCAGTTTGAAGGTTGCGAAACGCTCGTAGAAGATTTTAAGTGGATACTAACGGCATCTTCAACTGATCGCTTTCGAGTGCTCTAGAGCACTCTCGCAGTGCGGTTTACATTAGAATGGCCCAACTCGAGCGCTCGGAGGCGTTCTCAGCTTCGAGCTGGGAGCGCGACCGAGATCCGACCGAATCCCGACCACGTAACTCCTCCGATTGCTCTCCACGGGAGCAGCTAAACGTTCGGCTTGTGTAGCCTTTCTCTGGCTCCAGTCTGGGCCGGGATCGGCATCGGTGTAAACCGTGTTGGAGCGCGGTAGGAACGAGTTGAATGTGCCAGAAGATTGGCATCGAAACGATGAACCGTCGTCGTCAACATTACATATCGTGACGTCATGACAAAAAAAAAGCAAATTTTACTGACGTTGTGTACCATTAAGGTTAGGTATGACGGCCTTGCTCACAAAAACAGGAAGAGAGAGAGAGGCAAGTCTAACATGTCATAAGGTGTAGAAGTGGACGAGTTGCTTGATGTTCATTTTAACGGCAGGGTGAAGGCAACACACGCAAGAGATGCACATAAGCACAGGGCACGTGTGCATTCCTCCTGTGTGTTGCCGCCCCATTTCCTCTGCCGTTGTAAAGAATCGAACATGTCATATCAGTATGAGTTTAAGCATGCAGACACGAGCTATACTGCCTATACCCTACGTCTGTGTGTGTTTTGTTGGAATCCTCTTATTAGGGAACGACCGACATCCTCGGAGGTGCCTGGTAAGCACACCGCGTAGTGAGGTATAGGTGATTGGTGTCTTTTTGCTCATTTGGACTTAGTCTAGCTCAACGGACTGTTAAAATATATTTGCGTGCATTGACATAATTTTTTTTAACATTTAGACTCCACGTTTTCTCTCTACTTGTCGGAAAAGAAGAGTCCATCGTGTCAATATTGTGGAGGTGACCATCGAGTACATGTTGTGTACCTGTCTTAGATATGAGGTCCGGTGATTCATTCTGCAGACCACGTTTTGTCTCTCTCTCTCTCTCTCTCTCTCTCTCTCTCTTATTTTAAAAACAAAGATGTTACAAAGGAAATCCAGACCAAAAGTCAGGCCTACAGGACTCCGGAACCTATTCCGAGTCTAAAATAGTGGAACCGGGATAGTACCCTACACCGTCGAAAAAAAAAAAAAACGAAGAAAGAAAAGACGAATCACAGCAAGGGTGCAGTTTTGAAAAAAAGTACCTGCCCGCATGATTGTTTGCCGTACTCGATGCATCCTCTTGAGTGCACGCAATGCACACTTTGTCCCCCATTTCCTCTTTATATTCCTCCCTTTCCATATGTCTCCAGGATACGAAGGGTATGCAGAGCTGGGGCTCGCCTGGTTGACCTTTTCGCCTTTCCTGCCATTGCTTTCTCTCTCTATAAGTGAAGAAAAAAAATTATAATCGATTACATTTTCGGAACCCTCAATTTTTGACTATTCATATTTGATTCCAAATTTTCGGTATTCGGATGCCCTTTCATCTTTTGCAATGAGTGTCAAGCTATAATAAGTTCGTAAACATTGCCACGCGGCACACACGACGTGATGACAAAAAGAAAAAAAAAGACATGAGGAAAAAAAAAACTGGGAAGGAATAAAGGAGGAAGGGAAACGCTTGGAAGCAAGGCAACGAAAATATATAAAAATGAATGAACTGGGAAACAGCGTTCTGTCCGCACGACATTCATTCGCGCTGCGCGTCCGCGTCTACGACGCTCGGCGAGGAATTTAAAACAGTGCGGACTGCCGATGTCGCGCTTGGGTCAGTAGTAAGCATCAGCTGCACACACGGGCTAAACGCGCGGGGTACATGCGTCGTAGGCTGCGCGTTGAAGGAAAATAAAAAAATAATAAAGAAGGATGCGACGGGCCTTGACATTCCCTCACGAACAGCACTCCGCTTGAACTAAAGTAACGGAGCTTTTACGTCTTTTTGGGACCAGTAAAGTGCGGCTGGATGTGTATGTGTTTATTATGCGCACTTGGAATTCCTCCCGTAATGCGTGCAGGCCTGACTCGAACGTAAAACATTTCGCGCCGAAGAATTTTGTAAGCGTGCCAGCGTGCGCTTTCCAGCAAGGCCTTATCCACGCCCTTTCTGTTTTCTCGGAACGTTTGCAAGAGTGCTTTCACTCGAACCGACCTTTCTGCAATGGGCAGCAACGCTCGAACGTTTAGTCCTTCACAGTGCGAGATGCGTTTACATTCGCCTGGACTTCCAACAGAGCGGGAATGTATCTGCAGTATACGGCGTCCGTGGTTATAGGGCTATAGAAACGTTACGCAGCGCGGGAACCGCGAGGAGACGCAAATCGGTTACTGTAGGCCCCACTGGTTCGGAACGTTCTTTATACCGAATGAAGCATCCCGATCGTCGTGCGTTTTTTCAGCGTCATGCATTCCCCCCTCCCTATATTATGAACATAACTTTACTCCTATCATACTCCCATCATGATGGAGGAGTTTGCCATTGTCGGTCCGCCGTTGTCCGTCGCATGAATTCGAAAGATTTTTGCTAGCTTTTACGTAAAAAAAATATATGTAAGAAATACGCGCCGCCTCGAGTGGATACGAACCTGGGTCCTACAGTGTACAGAGCCGGAGGCTGTACCTCTCAGCCATCCTATATTTCTTTTATTTACTGCATGAAAAAAAGTACAATAGCTCTCTACACGCGATAGGTTTCAAGTACGCAATATTTTTTTCCGTTTTGTAGAATCGGCATGAGGGGCTGAGTATTAACCGTGTCAGACAGTCAGTCCCTCCCCCGATGCTGCAGAAGACGAAAATATTTCACCTGGAAGGTCGAGTCCCGACGCTATAGTTGCTGCGATGAGCTGACGCCACGGCTCTGCAGCTCACCTTTTCACCAGCACTCACGTGAAACAACTTAAACGGAGCCAGCGGCAAAACGGACGAAGCAGAATAGAAAAGAGGAGGGAAAAAATAGCCGCGTTTTTCCATTTCGCCGCCGGGGAATGCTTTTCCGACGGGAAACAGCTCTGCGCGCCTCTCTAATTGCGTATACTCTAGCCGATACAGCACGACACTGTGCCGCGCTTACTGCGTATAGAGTAGTGTTTCTGTCGATACGAAAAAGAAACAAAGAATAATGCACCCGAAGAGAAATTATTGGCTTACTCCGCCCGCCCGCGGCTGATCTCCAAACCAACCGACTGCTTAATTGCTCATTTATTGCTTCTCTATAGTGCAGCGGGTATCGAAGTACGAGCATCTCGGGCTCCTTTTTTTTTTTTTTTCACCACGAACTCGTCCGTGTGTAGCCGCGTTGACCTTAATTGCCACGAAGCCCTGACGAAGGTTGGTTGTCTAAATTGTTCATTATGAGTAGAGCCAGAGAAAACAACATTACTGACATACAAGACTCTCGTAAGACCAATTCTTAAAAACGGTGACATTGTTTGGAATCCGCGTAAAATTGTCGACATAAACAGAATGGAATTCGCAGAGAAGAAAGCCGTTCGCTTCATCTGCCACTGCTGCATTATTTCTCTCATTTTCTCTCATTTTATCTGACTTATCTCCATGGTTCTTAACATAACGAAGATGCGGGAAGGCCCATGTAGAAAGCAGCAAATTCGCTTGAACGAAGACTATACATATAGATGATATAAGACGACAATTAGCCAGAGGATTTCGAGGATTTCGCTGTCTTGATGAAGAAGGATGGCGTCAGCCGGTAATGCTGCTGCCCTACTGGAATTTTCCTCCGCTTCGTTGGTCATAGGTGCTCCATATTCCTCCCACATTCACTCTATGCGGTCGACTTCTTGCAGGACCCGATTTGAATGCACATAGGAACGGCATGAAGAAAAGAACAGTGGCCGTACGAGGGATGCTTATATACAGAGCCTAAGTTTCCACATGTGTACTTGTCTTCGTCAGGGAAGCAGTCGCATTTAGACGCATATGTATACGGACATAGTTCGCCAGAGCAGTTGGCAAACTGAACAAGCTGGCTTTGTCACAAGCATATCGCAGGCGAGCTGCGCGGTGACTTGTTTACTTACTTGTTTGTTTGTTTCTTTCTTTTGTTATTTTTTTTTTGTGGTGTGCCTCAAATGGAAGTTACGTGGTGGCAACCACTTGGCAGGTGTCGCTAAACTCGATGGCGCTCGCTTCGCCGTCTTTATCGACTCCTCACTTTGCCACGCGTTTGTTGCACTTCCGCAGCAGTTTTACCAATTTCGCTTGCAATCTATGGCCTGCACTATCTCCAAGTAGCTCAAGTAGTCTTCATCGCTGACTGGCTTTGATGCGGCGAGCCTGCTCTGAAAGGGTAACGATTTTGTAAACTTAAACGGGCATCGTCAGCCCTCCACATTTTCCTTTCGAGGGCTTCTTCCTGAGAGGGTTCTGGTTTGCCAGTTGTTTGAGCGTTACATTACGCATATCTCGACCGAATAAGCGTCTTCAGTAACGAATCGAACACTGATGGAGTTTTTCACGAGCGCACTAACTCACACACTGCAGTACCTGGAGTCGCTTCTCTCGCTTAATTACATATGTGCCCCTTTAGGGCTACCTTGTCATGAAAAATATAAAATATAAACAAAGAGGAAATTACAGAAAATGAAGAAAGAAGAGGAGGAGCGGCAGCGACAGCAGAAGCAGCAGCAGCAATAGCGGCGGTGGCAGTAGAAGCAGTTGCTGTTTCCTTTTCAAAATCTAGTGTGAAAAAGAGCACTTTGCGCACCCATGTGCAAAACCTGTAACTTACCCCCCAACTTGGCACTTTGGCCACACGTCATTCATACCATGCCTCGCTTTTTCAACGAATGCGAACTCATTGTCCGAGGACATTAGAGAACATTGCGTATAATCGCTGTATAACGCTTTGGAGCTCTTGCATGGATTACTGAAGATGTCTTAATGAATCGACACACTTTAAACTTTGCGTCTACGTCAGTGGTCATGTGTTCGTGTTGTCCATTAAACTTGAATTCGGTGCCTGTTATAAATTGCTCAGCGCAGCGAGCCAACATGATAAGGGATTCGTAAAAAATAAAATAATAAAGAAACGCTATATTGATGCGCTGGAGCGCGCTTGCATCAGTAATTTCTACGAAAAACTGCAATTAGCGCACACACACTAAACTTTGGTTGGCTCGTTTACGGTATTTGAGGCACGTAATGCCATACGCAACTTAATGCCATGTCAGCTGGGAAGCTTGTAAGTACCCGCCATGGCGGTTTATCGGCTACGGCGTTGCGCGGCTAAGCACGCACGACGATCAACTCCCAGCCGCGGCGGCCGCATTTCGATGGAGGGAAGGGGGGGGGGGGGAGGGGAATGGAAAAAGAACGATCGTGTACCTTCCATTGGGTGCTCGTTGGAGAGGTGGTCAAAATGAACTCGGAGTCCCCCCACTACAGGGTGGCTCATAATCGGATCGTGGCACTGGCATGTAATACCGAGGAATTTATTTAATTAATCATGTGAAGGAAGAACAAATGAACGTATGGTCATATCCGGGGAAGCACGACAATGAAAGTAATGAAACCAAAGAACAGCACGTCCCAGACACATGTAGTAGAGTGCAGTGCTCGTTGAAGGACCTAAGGGTAATATTACTACGTCACCGGGCATCAGTTACTTCGAAGGAATTAAAACGTCGTGAGATTGGCCAAATAATAAATTGATTTGTCTAACTAGAGACAGGGAATGCGCAGGTTGCCTAAGGCGAGACATGTTAACTCAACTGCTGGTAACTACGGTGCACGAGTGATCTCCTCTATGTGATCAGGAATTGCATGGATCGTTTGCATCTGTCTTTCTCCCTGTAGACTCAAAGAAATGTAGTTTTCCTCCTGGGTGTTCGAAAGAATTGAATATGCGAGAACTTTGAATCATTATCGAGTCGAATACAAATCGAATAGCAAGGACTGTTGGATTCGTGTTCGAAATTTCGAATATTTGCCCGCCCCTTGGTAAAGGAAATTAAACGTAACAGAAGAACGGACGATGTAAAATATGTTACCAAAAACAGAGCGGAAATGAACGTCACATAAGTGTGACAAAAAGGCAGAATTTTGAAATGTGCCAGATAAGATTAAAGCGAGAAAATATTCAGAATAAAGCAAAAATACGAACACACGCGGGATGTAATCAGCGCACATACATTTTGGCACAGTACCGCTTATTACCTAAAAGGAACGCATGGATCATCTGTGGATTGCAGACTTTGAGTCGTGCTTGCCTGAATATGGACAGTTGAGGCTAGAGCAAAAGTTCTTTGGCAGGTCTTCATTACAAGCCACGTAGTTTTCTCTCTTACGTGATTGCATCACAACACTAGGGCGACAGGAGATAGTAGAAAGGTGACGGGACATTTATTCAAGTATGGATCTGCACCATTTACCCAAATGTTTGTTCACTGTACATTTGTCGATGAACGCGTCAGAATTAATTTAGCCGACTCCTCAAAAGGAGTTGTGCCTTTGACGTGCAGAATAAAGCTCCAATGTTTTCAGCCGTAAATAGTCGTTGGTTTACGCGCAAGAAAGTCAAATGGGTATCTCTTAAGAATCATAAAAGTTACCTATGCTAATCGCTCCTTATCCTGGCGCGCGCAACTTTGTACAACTAATTAAATAAGACAGGAGTGGAATTAGCTCAGCGTTATCAAACGCCATACTTACCATTCATCATCGCAATCACTAACAGTGAAAAAAAGTTTACATCATACGTACAAATACGCGTTTCTCAAAGTTCATCGTCATCATCAGCAGCAGCAGCAGTAGCAGCAGCAGCAGTAGCAGCAGCAGCAGCCTGGTTACGCCCACTGCAGGGCAAAGGCCTCTCCCATACTTCTCCAACAACCCCGGTCATGTACTAATTGTGGCCATGTCGTCCCTGCAAACTTCTTAATCTCATCCGCCCACCTAACTTTCTGCCGCCCTCTGCTACGCTTCCCTTCCCTTGGAATCCAGTCCATTACCGTTAATGACCATCGGTTATCTTCCCTCCTCATTACATGTCCTGCCAATGCCCCCATTTCTTTCTCTTGATTTCAACTAAGATGTCATTAACTCGCGTTTGCTCCCTCACCCAATCTGCTCTATTCTTATCCCTTAACGTTACACCCATCATTCTTCTTTCCATAGCTCGTTGCGTCGTCCTCAATTTAAGTAGAACCCTTTTCGTAAGCCTCCAGGTTTCTGCCCCGCAGGTGAGTACTGGTAAGATACAGCTATCATACACTTTTCTATTGAGGGATAATGGCAACCTGCTGTTCATGATCTGAGAATGCCTGCCAAACGCACCCCAGCCCATTCTTATTCTTCTCAGTATTTCCGTCTCATGATCCGGATCCGCCGTCACTACCTTCCCTAAATAGATGTATTCCCTTACCACTTCCAGTGCCTGGCTACCTATTGCAAATTGCTGTTCTCTTTCGAGACTGTTAAACATTACTTTGGTTTTTTGCAGATTAATTTTTAGGCCCCCTCTTGTGCTTTGCCTCTCCAGGTCAGTGAGCATGCATTGCAATTGGTCCCCTGAGTTAATAAGCAAGGCAATATCATCAGCGAATCGCACGTTACTGAGGTATTCTCCATTAACTTTTATCCCAAATTCTTCCCAGTCCAGGTCTCTTAACACCTCCTGTAAACACGCTGTGAATAGCATTGGAGAGATCGTATCTCTCTGTCTGACGCCTTTCTTTATTGGAATCGTGTTGCTTTCTTTATGGAGGACTGCGGTGACTGTGGAGCCGCTATAGATATCTTTCAGTATTTTTACATACGGCTCGTCTACACCCTGATTCCGTAATGCCTCCATGACTGCTGAGGTTTCGACAGAATCAAACGCTTTCTCGTAATCAATGAAAGCTATATATAAGGGTTGGTTATATTCTGCACATTTCTCTATCACCTGATTGATAGTGTGAGTATGGGCTATTGTTGAGTAGCCTCTACGGAATCCTGCCTGGTCCTTTGGTTGACAGAAGTCTAAGGTGTTCCTGATTCTATTTGCGATTACCTTAGTAAATAGTTTGTAGGCAACTGACAGTAAGCTGATTGGTCTACAATTTTTCAAGTCTTTGGCGCCCCCTTTCTTATGAATTAGGATTATGTTAGCGTTCTTCCAAGATTCCGGTACGGTCGAGGTCATGAGGCATTGCGTATACAGGGTGGCCAGTTTCTCTAAAACAATCTGTCCACCATCCTTCAACAAATCTGTTGTTACCTGATCCTCCCCAGCTGCCTTCCCCCTTTGCATGTCTCCCAAGGCTTTCTTTACTTCTTCCGGCGTTACCTTTGGGATTTCGAATTCCTCTGGACTATTCTCTCTTCCATTATCGTCGTGGGTGCCACTGGTACTGTATAAATCTCTATAGACCTCCTCAGCCACTTGAACTATCTCATCCATATTAGTAATGATATTGCCGGCTTTGTCTCTTAACGCATACATCTGATTGTTGCCAATTCCTAGTTTCTTCTTCACTGCTTTTAGGCTTCCTCCGTTCCTGAGTGCATGTTCAATTCTATCCATATTATACTTCCTTATGTCAGCTGTCTTACGCTTGTTGATTAACTCTCAAAGTTACGCGCATTATATTACGCGTTGCCAATGCCGTTTTGTGACCCGCTTCACGGTGGCGATTACTTCGAAACTTCCTGCACTACCGCGTTGTTTTCCTCGTCCGAAATGCTGTTTGTCTCTCCGAACCCCGCAAAACGATAATTCAAGAGAGCCAATAAAGGATATCGACCTGTGAAAACGAACAATGTCATTAATTTTTTTCGGCAGTCAAGTATAACGAATACCGAGGAATTGCTCGTAAGATAACAGTTAATGGAAACGTAGAGCCAAGCAGAGGCGATATACAACAGTACCGCGTGGAGGACGGCAGAGACAAGAAAAGAAACAAAAAAGAAAGCTCAGCAAAGGAGACGCGACCAATCTCGCGGAGCGAGCGGGCAAGGCGCTGCCGTATATATATAGCTGCGCGGGCGTCTCCCATATGTACGCGAGCACGGACGGACGCGCTAGGCCTCGTCTGGCCAGGCGTGCGGCGAGATTCCTAAGCGAGGCTTCCGTTTTTTTCCGCCACTGCGGGCAACCAGAGGCAGCGTCGCGAGGGGCAGACGCGTATCGCTAATTACGTTGCAGTGCAGCCGCTGGAGCGGGTTTCGCTCGCTATCACATTCGGGACGCGTGCCAGCCCTTGTGTCTCGAGAGGAGCTGCGAGCTCCTTCTCCGCGGGCAGTGGTCGATCGGGATGTTTATGCGAATATCGCGCGTATACGCTTTGACAGTGGATATATTTCGCCATTTTGAAGCGAAAACGACCACTTCCGCTTTTTTATAGGCGGCCGCTCTTTTGCTTGTTTCGATGAAAACTCGAAGGGTTGCTTCCAGGCTCCACAAAGACTGCTTTTGTTACTTACAAACTTCTTCGGGACTTTTTGTCATTACGTGCTTGACCGATTGATCCGTTTGGTTCAACAGAACGCTGTGTGACGTAGGATTGGACGGTGACACTGCGCAACACTAGGAACGCCTTCGCAGACTGCGTGACAGTGCCCACGGAAACAGTTCGTGTGTATCGTGTGCACGTGTGTGTGTGTGTGTGTGTGTGTGTGTGTGTGTTTATTTCTTTTTTTAATTATGTTTCTCTCTCTAACCTATAGCATCCCTTTGCCCTTCCCCGGTACAGGGTAGCCAACCGGAGATGATCTCTGGTTAACCTCCCTGTCTTTCCTTTACCTTTCGCTCTCTCTCAGGTTCAACAGTTGGCAACCAACTGCACACACACACACACACACACACACAGACACACACACACACACACACACACACACACACACACACACACACACACACACACACACACACACACACACACACACACACACACACACACACACGCACGCACGCACGCACGCACGCACACGCGCGCGAGCGCGCGCGCACACACACAACCGTTGCCGTGTTGCTGCCCGTACCGCAGTGAGTCTTGCAAATATTATTGTCGCGAGCACAACGAAAGCCACAATTTCTGGCCGAGACATTATTGTATGTGCATAAAACGTACAGTTTCACTTCATACGTACAGTTTAATTTCACTGGCGTGCATAAGGCCCTTGTTACACATATCTTTTGATGGTAACCGCAAAACAAAAACAACATAAGAGAAATTCCGAGGACACCCAGGCACTTCTTGTCAGTAGAGAATGCGAAAGCACTGATGTGCAATTGAACGCCGCTGATCGGTCCTTCGAGTTTTGCACTGCAAGTAATGTTTTCGAGTTTTGCTGCGGGGTGTATCGTATCGAATTTTGCGATTAAATTCAAGCGGGTAATATTTTCTTACAGTTTCTACGTTAGCACGTTCGCCATATATAGACAGGAACCATTTGCACGATATGGCTGAGAAATCAAGTCAATTGGTTTATTATTTATTACTCGCTGCGCACGCGGCGCAGGCGACGAGAGACCGCGGAAACAGCAGCGGCCTAGCTAAGCTCAGTAGGAGTGAGAGCGCGCCCGGCCTTCAGAGAGTCCTCTCCTCTCAAGCAACACATGACGCGCTCGCGGCACTTTCACCCCCTTTTCACCTCCATTCACCAATTTTCACCCCCTTTTTATTAAGAATCTCCTTGCTATAGCAACAGCAGGCGTTCCGCTTCGCCCGCTCTGCTTCATGGAGGCGCGCTCGTGACCTGCGCAGCAGCCAACGGGAATTTAGGTGCCATTCGCTGCTACAGACACCAGCTTTTTCGCTCGACGGGCCATTTGATGTTTTCGCATCAAAAAGGAAAGAAAGGGAGACACATAACATAATATCTAGGCCTCTCTGAGTAGCCCGAAAGTTGTGGTTCAGGAGACGATTTTCTTCCCTTCTGCGTCGCTTCATGGTATGCGTGTAACTACTACAAACCTGTGCCATATATGTTTACGCTATTAACTTCATGGCTTTGCCATAATGGAGGAATGGCGTACTCCGGTTGCGCGTTGGGTTTGTTGGCACGTCCTACTAAGGCCTTAGGCGTAGCGCGAGGTAAACAGGACAGAAGGGTGACAGAGAACTCACACACTCGGCGATCTCCTGGCGTGCGAGTACTCTTGCTTAGATTAATAGTCCTTCTCCACATTGACCTGCGACTGCGATGGTGTCACCCGTGGGACAAAAACCATGGGTCACAAGCTTACTCGTAACAAACAGGGCAGACGCGTTGATTCAACGCGAACCTTGTATACCATAAAAAATGATTCTGTGAAATTTCAAGCGTGTAGGCACCTCGACGCAACGGCCATGCATGTAAAATTAGAACTTAAAGTAATTAACTTATGTGCTAAAACATTACAAAAGAGCCACATTGGGCTTTGGGTGTCCTTCGATCGCAGGTGAGTGTGTACCTGTAGAGCGTTCAACATCATAATTAAGTTTAATGTTATTTTCGCGGAACATGAGCGTTCCCTCATTCGACCCCGCATAGAAATGTGCCTCCACAGGAAGTACGCTAGCCATTTTCAATGCAGCCTTCTTTGAATTTGCACACGAAGGCCCGCTTTTTCCCTTCAAATAGAGAAAATCCTTCGTCTTGCGCTTACTTCTGGCCTTTTTCAGTAGATTTTCAGTGTGCTTATGAAGCAAGCTGTCATCAACAAAATGAAAGGGAAAAATTTCACCCACCTGACACTGCCACGAAGCTCCCTTATGAGCTTGCTTTGTAACTTCGTGCTGCTACCAGGTGGGCGACAATTTCCTCTTGCCATCAAACTTGCTCCATGTGGACTTGCGGATTTCCGCATTACTGATGTGCTAAAAGAAAAGAAGTGACACCAGCAGTAACGTAAGGTCCTCATACGAGTGACGCAATCACTGCTTGTTAACCCGGTATGGCTACCAGATGGTCGCATTTTTCTTTGTTTTCTCTAACGTGACTCCCCCTCGTGAGCATTTCAAGCGTGAGCGTGAACTGCGGTTCGTTTTCTGGCCGCTCGGGAACGTCGCTGCAACGAGGTTAGGAGTTGCGTGATAACGCACAACGTCTGATAGCCGGGCCGCATTCGCACGTTATTTGCGCTAAATACTTTCGCGCGTTTTCTGATCCTTGTTCCTACAGAAATAAAGAGAAATACATCGGAGGAGAAAGAGCAGGGCGTCCCGTCGGCGGAGAGATGTAGTGCCGCAAGCGAGTAGCGGGCATCCAGGAAGCGAGGGAGCTCGGCGGCTGCAGGAGAAAGCGGCCGGACTCGGAAATCCCCCTCCTCTTCCTCCGACGAGCTTCCAGCCTCCTCTAGCCCGGAGAGCTGCTCTTGACCGCCTTGATTCAGGCAGGCGCGCTAGCGGTGTCCCCCTCGCCCGCAGCGCTACCGCTAACGCCGCCAGCGTTGTCTCAGCCTACACCGCACTCTCCGTTTCACTCGCATCCAACTGCTGTAGTAGCCAGACAGAATTCTCTCTCTTTTCTTTTTTGTGTCTCTTGTTTTGCTTTGCCGGCGGTTTCGCTCTCTTCCCCTTTCCTTCCTGCTGGCTATAGCGGCCGGAACTGCGGTGTATGTAGACCGGCGCCACTGAGAAAACCTTAAGGGGGGCAGCCACGCTGACAACTCGAACCCCCCCCCCCCCCCCCCCAAACCAGCACCCCCCTACCTTTGAAGGCGAGGAGACACTGGCTCCTCGAGACGCCGTTCGTGGCCAGTGCAGCGCGGGCGGCCGAGACTGCTGCGTCTCGGAGGTCCTTCGTACAGTCCCGTACGTCTATCCGTGCCCGTGGTACAGTGGTGGTGTCACCGTTGCCGCCTCCACCAGACGTCGTCGTCACAGGTCGCTCACAGGAGGAGCGTGTGCAACCAGCCGTGAGTTGTTGACGGGGTGCCATCTCTTCGCCCCGTTTCGGTCGCGCTTGAGACGTCTCGGAGGAAAAGAATCGGGGACTTGGTTCGGCCAACCCACACGCCCCCAACGCCGCCGCCGTCGCGGTGCGTTGAAAAGCGCCAACGCCGGCCGGTACCTGGGCTCACCACTCGAGAAGGTCCGCCGATGAAGATGACTACGATCCCCGTGCTCCTGGTAAGCTTGGCGCTGCTTTGTGCACGTGCAGACGCCGGAGTGTGGCGCGGAACCGATCGCGAACTCCTTGTCGTTACCGGCCAGTTCTTTCTTCTGTGTTGCTTCTTTTTTGCTTTCTGCCTTACAGAGTGGAGCAAGGAGAACCACAGATAATATACGCTAAGTCCGTTACTTGTTGAGCACGCAGCTCGCCTTCTAACGCGACGAAGGAGACCAATCTTACTTAAACGAACATGAGCATTTAGAGCTTGCACATTGTACACGCTTAAGCGACAATTCTGCGTTATAATTGGCTAGACCCAGACATTGAAGATTTTTACTTCCCGGGATGTTTGACATAATAAAGCGTTTTCTCTTCTTATATAGAATAAGATTATGAGCGATCGATATCCCATTCAATTTCATTCATATTTTTTTTTTATTTGGATGAGCAGACTCCTTTGGTTATATACATGTGTAGCTGTCGTAACTCGAGCCAGTTTACAAGACGAAACCCGACGGTATACAGCTCAGACTGGCCTGAGAGAGGTACATTTAGGAGTATGTTTTAAAACGGGGCTGGAGTGTGAAAACGAATGTCGTAACCACAGCGCCGATTTGCCTGAGAGAATGACATTGCGTAATTCCGCTCAGGCTTGTTGATCGATCTCCGTGCTGACTTGCTTGTTCTCACTCAGGTAGGTGTCATACTTCACTTATCTGCTTAAAAAAAGAAAGGAAAATGAAAATGGCAGCATGAAGTTGAATTCTGCCACAGCGCTAACTGCTATAAATAGGGAACTGTTAGAATTTAAGGTATCGGCACGACGAAACATTGTGTGTTGCTTCAGCTGTCAAGAGCCTCACTAACGCCACTGAGTAGCCGGTGTGTAAATACATAAATGTACCACAAAAGTGAACAAAGATGAGAGTCATCTTACTTTTCCTATGCGCAGTCAGGGATGCTATAACGTAAAGCTATTCCAAACTTTTCTATTCCATTTCTGCAGTAAATCCTCGATGATTGGTCAAACCATTTTCGGGCCACCCCCACTTCGCCTGTCACTCACGCGACGTCACGAAAACCGTGAGAACGCCCCATCTGATATGATGTGTGCGCACTGATTATGTATGATTAGACCGAACGAAAAAAAAAATTATTTCTGATTCGCCGCTTTCTTCACCATAATGATCTGCCATTAATCAAACGTTTTCGGGCTGCGCCCACTACGCCTGCCTGTCACGCGACGTGACAAAACCGCGATAACTCACCGTGTCAATGTGACGTGTACGCGTTAAAGACGCATTAAGGTGCCGAGAAAAAGTGAATTTTTTGTCTGAATAGCTGGAGACTGCCCGGCTCCGAAAGGAATAGAAGATGGCTGCCCGCCGATTGCTCCGGGTACTAGCTACTACGGTAAATGGCACTATAGCAACGGCAAAATAAACATTTAACCGTGGCAGTATTACGTTATCGGGTCCTTTCGGCACGCATAGACATCACTTTGTCAACTCATCTTTGCTGATGATTCGTTCTAGCAGCATTTTAAATGTTCCGTTGCACGACGCTCCGATTTTCGACCAGCCTCCGCAGTCTAAGCAAGGGAAAACGGGCCAATCGCAGACCAAGGCAATCAAGGCAGAAAGCTGGGCTAGTTGGTGTGTCATCATTATTCAAAAGACTAGCGCAAAATATCAGGGACAAAGACAGAGAAGACGACAGGACGAACGCTCGTCCTGTCGCCTTCTCTGTCTTTGTCCCTGCTATTTTGCGCTAGTCTTTTGAATAATAATGACAATCGCAGACGCCGGCACCACCCTCCTGATCAGGTTATCTGCTTTCACTGTGCTGGCTCGACCTTATCGAACACTTCTCCACTTGAGCGTGCGCCTCGCCTCTTGTCAACCAATCCTATAAGAAAATCTGCGCAATGTAGGCAATGCTATTCGCTTTGAAAAAAACAAACAAATTATTCCTGTAAACGAGGAGCGCGTTTGATTGGCCGTTTCAAACAACGCATCGGGTAACCGCCTGATGCTTGCGTCCGTGGTTATGTAAATTTGACGTCAGGAGATTGGAACATGAACAGATTGGAATAGTTTTACGTTATAGGGCCCAGTTTTCTTATTAAAACGACGGTAAAAAGACGAAGTATTACGCAATCGTGGTATACCGATGTTACATGAAGGAAGTCATGTTGCTCTAGGTTGTTTTATTCTATCAACTCGGGCAGCCTGCTATTTAAATGAGTTGACTGCTGTGCTAATTTGTTTATCCAAGAATTAATTGATTATTCAGTTACTTTCCGTTCTTAGGTATTCTTCAGAGCTAGAGGCTTTCTGTATCCTCCCTCGCCGTGACATAATTTTATTGAGTGACGCTCACTGATGAAAAAAAGAAAGCTGTATGCTCCCAAACCCCCATGTATACATGGCGCCAAACCCCTATACAATCTGTTACGATGACATGGAGGGCTGCGCAAAATGCATAGGATGATGTCGGAGTATTAAAATATGAACATCATGGGGCATATCGACGTTTTCCTATAGAGTCGGGTTTTCTAGACGATTGCCCTGCAAAAGAAGAGAGCCTAGACAGCCACTCGTTTGGTGCATAGTTGTTATTCTTCTTCTTGTTCTTCTTCTTCTTCTTCTTTTTCTTCTTCTTCTTCTTCTTCTTCTTCTTATTATTATTATTATTATTATTATTATTATTATTATTGCGCCTTCCCTTCTTTTCACAAATCGGGCACAAGATCGACGTCCAAAAACAGCGGCCATAAATCTTCGTAGTCGTAGCATATCTTCTCTCCCTATTTCTCAATAATGGTCTCTCGCAGTTATAAAACTTTCACGATTGAATTTTCTTTTTTGTACTGAGGGTCGTTATGGTAATTCGCCCTCACCCCACGGGACTACGTCGCGCACTCGGTTTCATGCGGCGCACGGGCTCGTATTTACCGACTCCCTATCCTCTTAACGGGCAACGCTGGACCTGCCTCAGTTCCGCATAATATATCCGCGAGCCCTTGGGCGTTCTGCTCAACTACTATTCTCTGCGCAAGTCGAAATGCCTTGTGTCCGTTCGTCGCTATCAGCGCCAATGAGTGCCAATGGGCCAATGCGGCTGTTAATGCGGTGAGGCATCAACGGCGGTCCCACACTCTTCCGTGTCCGGCGAGTGTCTAGGTGTCAATCATATCCGGTGCTTTTGATGGCAGGCGATGGCCGCGAGTGCATACAAAAGGGCTCAAAGCGCATCCAATAAGGCCACTCCTTTCATATGACGAGCTCACCCATGCGCCAATTCCAACGCGCAGCTGCTCGAGAATGTCGGGTGATGTAATGATTTCATGGCAATAATTTTCCTTTTCGCGATTCGTCGGCGGTCTGAAAGGCGCTCCACTTGCCTTTTATATGATCAGAACTGGCCAGTCGGGAGTGGTGGATGGTATACCGGATATGGTTTTCATTCGACATGGGGAATGAACGGATTTTACGACCATCCCATTCGAAACAGTCTGGTAGCATGATGGTGCCACCGTTATTTTCCCTCTCCTGCTGCGTTTATTATCGGTCCTTGAGAACCCTTCTTCGTGTAAGCAGACTGTCGAAACTTAGTATAGCCATAAAAAAAGTGTATCTTCATTCTGGATGTACGCCAGCGACTTAATCTCACTCGGGTTGCGCTCAGCGATTTCTTATTTGTAAGGGACCGTACTTCTACTGTAGATACGAGGCTCAAACAGCGGTACTATATATATATATATATATATATATATATATATATATATATATATATAAAGAGAGAGAAAGAGAGGAGAAAGAAAGGAAGGCGGGGGCGTCAACCAGACACACGGGCAGCTTGCCACCTATACACGGAGGGCATGGGCTGTACTGGAATTCTGCTCACCCACGGGATTTAGCTCTCGTCTTCAGTGCTAGTACTTTGCGTGGGAAGTGAAGTGTTGCGGTGTGCCTTCCTTCTCTCTTTCCCTTTCGTTTCTCTCCTCTTCAATCGGGTGGGCGTGGTGTCCCTAGCTTTCAGGAGGCAACGGCTAGCCTGCTTTTCATTCTCTCTCAATGGTGTTGATATACGTTTATAGGATTAACAACAATCCTACTACTACTACTACTGCTACTACTACTACTACTACTACTACTACTACTACTACTAATAATAATCCATCCGTCTTTCCAACATTCTTTCACATCATATCAATTATCACTAAAAAGTAAAAGACCGCAAGCAGGACAACAATGTCCTCATTTAACTTTAGATGTACACGACAGATGTGGGCAGTCTCATTTTACGCATTCGCCTAAAACCATTTGCCTGCGCCTACGTGCGTTCTGGGGAAGGCAGGATCCTAAAATAAATGTGAGGGTAACAAAAAAAGAAAGAACGCTGGCGTATCGCGGAGATCAACGCGATTGGAGGCAGCTTTCGGATGGCTTCGTTAAGCGCTGCTATTGCGGCAAACGGAAGCCTGCACAAAAAAAAAAAAAAAAAAAGAGAAGATAATGAGAGAACAGCGCCGAGCGCGCAATCCACTGCTTCGCGCTCTCCGTGCTATTATCTCGGTTGCGCCGCTCCTATGCATGCGAGCTCGCTTCGGCTGCCTGGCCGACCATGCTTGCCTGCGGCGCCCAGTGGCTACTCGACGCGCGTGGCCGAACGCGACACGATTCCTTTCGCCCCTATACGACGACAGCGGTCCTCTCCGGAATCGGACGGACAGAGGGTTGCTTCCGGCCTCTTCCTTACTTCCGCCCGCTCCCCCCCTCCTCTCTTCCACTTGACTTCCTCGCGTCCCGTGGAGAGACACACCCCGGATGGAAGAGACAAGGAGCCGACCCGGTTCCGTTTCCTTGCCGCGTATCTCCGCGCGCTCGCGAACGCGAAGAAGGGTTCATATCCCGCCGTGAGTCGCGCCGATCGTCTCTGGTGATAAGCCAGCCCCGATTAGTGCGTGGCCCTGCTTACAGTACTTTGCGCTGACGCACTGAAGATACGCTGTATGCGGCGTTGGACGTGAGAAGGCGCTCACAGCCTAATCGTGTGATGCTATAAGGTGAGGCGCCGATGCGGACGATACGCCCGCTCTCCAACAACGACAATACGCGACTCTTGCGCGACAGAGGGAGAGAGAGAGAGAAAGACGCATTCCCACGTAACGTTTCAGGGAGACATCTCTAGTCGTGCTGGAATGCTTTAAACGTGCGCTGCTGATATAAGGAGCGTAAATGTAAGGCCGAATATAGCTTTAAAAAATAAAAAAAAAATGAAATGCACGAGCTTTTTCTTTTTGACGTGCCAGGCGAAGTTAACCTTGCGAGAGGCCGATCGGCAGAAAGGATCTTTACCTTTGGATTACATGCTACCAGTGGTCGATTCTGTAGAACGCGATAAACTTGATAGCACATTGGAGGAACAACGCAGTTTGCAAGCAGAAAAATACGACAAGGAACAAACAACAGACAATAAGTTCACCAATGCAACGTTTCGATGTCTAAACTAGCCTACTTTAGCTGGCGATCGGTATCCCCATTGTGAAGAAATCGGCAACAACGCAGGGAAGGCCACAGCGCAATCGAATGGCTGGAGAAAAAATTGTTGCGCTCGCTTTACCAATGCCACGGTATACCGGAAAAGAAAAAAAGAAAGGGCGTGGTTTCGTGGTTGCACGAAACCGACGTGGCACGACGTGTACTTAAGGCTCGCTCACACTGTAGGCCATCTCGACACCGATTCCGGTCTACCGACTGTCGGCGACAGCGTTTTTTACCTTCGTGTCGGCGCCTCTGTCACAATGTACCGACTCTGAGCTCTCCGCCGACCGTAGGCAGATTGTCAGCGTCGGTACAGTGTGACAGAGGCGCTGACACGAAGGTAAAAAACGCTGTCGCCGACAGTCGGTAGACCGGAATCGGTGTCGAGTGGGCCTACAGTGTGAGCGAGCCTTTAGGGTTCTTCGTTTTCGGTTTTATATTTTCCAAATTTCAGCGGGTAGAAATCGGGTCTTACTTTTAAATAAGAAAACCGGGGAGAAATTGGCGTTTTGCTGTCTGGCAGCCCAAAGTTGGGGATTTGCCTGGCAACTTAAAATAAATAAATTATGGGGTTTTACGTGCTAAAACCCTTTTATGATTATGAGGCACGCCGTAGTGGAGGACTCCAGAAATTTTGACCACCTGGGGTTCTTTAACGTGCACCTAAATCTATCTAACGGGTGTTTTCGCACTTCGCCTCCATCGAAATGCAGCCGCCGTGGCCGGGATTCGATCCCGCGATCTCGTGCTCAGCAGCCCAACACCATATCCACTGGTCAGCCACGGCGTGTGGTAACTTTCACGAACGATTAACACTTGCAATGGTCTCTTTTTGGAGACAAGCGCATTTAAACAAGCGAAATCACTGACAAGGTCATGTAATGACCGACAAAATGATTCGCGAGTCACTTACACAAATTGTCGTTGGCATCCAATATTTATATTTCTGAAAAAAAAAACACACAGACAAAAACAACAAATGGAGATGTGTTTGGGGAATAGTTCTATTCTTTGCTTTCTTTTTTGCAATTTATTTAACAAAGAAAAAAAAAGCATAGCAGTGCACACGGGCATGCTTCGTAAGGGGTAAGATGCTTTTCTAACAAGCCTTTGTTGATGTGCGTTATCATAAGCATTTTGATCCTTTCTGTGTCCATCCTAGACGTATTGGGCTTGTTCGTCTTTGTCTGTTGTGCTGTTTTACTGCTTTGCGCCATACGGTGTTGCAACGAAGTAGCTGTAATACCAACTAAACCAATTCCCACGTTTCTTAAATGTAACACAGTTGAGTAAACGTCCTCTGAGCGTCACAGCTACAGTTCGCAGTGCAGAGCTCTGCACTGTAGCTCTGCACTGCTTCACTGCACTGTAGTCAGCTCTGCATTCGCTTCGTAGCGTGTTAGCCACGCTTACGCGTATCCGACGTGCGGGAAATATGATGCGATGGGTCATTGTCGTATTCGTGTAAACGCGGCTTCTAGAAAAAGCAACTTGCTTTCGTTCACTCAAGGCTGGCAGGTGCTCAATGTATTGCACTGAAGCAGGTCGGTTTTCGCTTGAGCGTTTAGCAAGAGGGAAGCGTCCGTTATATTTATGCATGAATAACGTTAGTACTACGACATATCTTAACCACTTCGCCACAAAAGTTGGATAGCCTTCTGACACCTGCACTTATTGTTACCCTTTACGAAAGGAAAAACTTCAGGGAGAAATAGGGTCGGACCCGGTTTTGACAAAGCTTCTTCGAGGCGCAAAAAGCGGAAATTATGGGGCTTTAAACCAAAGCGAAGTAGCCCACGTACGATCAGCCTGAATTATTGCAGGGATTTCATTGCCAGGTGTACTAAACTGGGGAGAATAAAACTATTGAACCGCAGTATAATGGCGTCACACAGAGGGCGTGAACCATTTAGCCTGAGCAGCAAATTGCTCAAGCGATTAGCTCATGCCATTTCGTAAAATTTTTAATAAGAAAGAGAGAGGGAGCGGGGAACGATTTCATTCACTCGATCGAGTTTGGGTCTCGCTATTCACACTCTTCCGAGGTAGATGGTGCCATCTTAGAGCAACGTTTCCACCCCCACCCCCCCCTCTCTCTCTATTTACTAACTCTACTGCTTTCTTTCCCCTCAAGCAATGACTGACTGAATACTGAAACAGCATCACAGGCAGTTTCGTGTTGACTTTCCTAAGCGCCTGCGTGATCGCTTTTGGCCACATTATATTTATTCCAGTGCGCGCATGTGTGAACTTTCTATTTCATTTTCTCTGTCATCTTTCTATTTCATTTTTTATTATTATTCCACCCTGTAACCTAGCCAACCGGACGCTCTTCTGTTTCACATTCCGTCACCTTCGTCTCTCTCTCTCTACGCGCCCTCAAAATCCTCCTGTAGCGCGTGTTTCACTTCGCAAACGATCGCTGACCTAATTTATCTAGCTTTCGGCGTCAAGTCTAGAACGTGCGCTGGGACAGCGAAGTGCGTCCGCGGAAGCGGTCTGCTCCATCTCAAAGAAAAAAAAAAAAAGACACAGCGATGTAATTTAGAGAATAACGTAGAAAAATAAAGCGTAGCAGCCCGCACGCAGGGGACCCGTTAGTGATATACGCCGTGCCATACGGAAGTTCATTGACTTTCAAGACCCGAGCGTTCTTATTTCTGGAGAATGCGCGCGGCCGTCGCGTCTCGCTTGTCGCCGTTTCCTCCGGGCGACAACGATTCTGGGTGCGCGTCACTACGCGTCATTCCTCCGCGTCCGGCAATGGAGGCTAACAAACGAATTATTCGCATTCTGGCCTCGTTTAATGGCACGACGCGGTGTCGCTACATGACAGCTGTCAGCGGGCTACACATTCCCCCCCCCCCTCTCTCTCTCTCTTTCGCCAGTCTCTCGTTTCGAAGTTGTCGTTCGACGTCGTGAGGCACCCACGTGCCCCTCCTCTTTGAAGTGTGTTATAATGTGCTCGAATTTAACGGTGTGTTTGTTTTGCGTTCAATTCTCTATACTGTCGACGATACGCTACACACGTACATTTTTTTGTTTCAATGTATACGCTTTTCTTCTTTCTGTGAGCCTTAGTACAGGCAGACCCTTCACGCAGGTAACGTCTGGTAAGTGCTGTGCCGATATTTACTTCCAGGTTTCACTTGTTTTTATCAGTCCCAAATGTTTGTTTCGAAATATGTGCTTAATAATTGATCCGGAGTAATGAAAACTTGGTTTTAAACCTTTACCTTCCAATTTCTTTCGTAAAGAAGTGTACGAAACTTACTGTCTTTTTTTATTCCAGAAAATTGTTACACATCATAACTGGATTCGACAAGCGCAGTACACGCGCGGTATGCCCATTATATATATATATATATATATATATATATATATATATATATATATATATATATATATATATATATATATATATATATATATATATATATATAGAGAGAGAGAGAGAGAGAGAGAGAGAGAGAGAAGTGATAAGGGAAAGGCATAAAGGGTAGCCAGGCTTAGCTCGGTTAGCTACCCTGCCCTGGTAAACGGGAAAAGAGCACTAAAATATGAGAAGAAGCTAACAGTACGCACGGATACAAACACATGAAAGCGTTCATCAAAATATCGTTATAAGACGTTTGCTCTGAAAGATAGACTTTTGCTCAGCGCACATGCAAGGTTTCGGCGCGATTGTCTGAGCAGATGGTAAAGAAATGAACCGATGCCTTCGAGGAAGTGCCGAAGCTCAAATGCACGACGCGAACCGAGTCGACGAACGCGGTTCGGCTGCGGCAAGCCAAGCGGAAGAAACTGGGACATGGAGGTGTACGGCTCGTATTTGAGCCCATTGGCACATACAGCTAGGACAAGTACAGCTCGGGCTGGGTACGTAAAGGGTTAGGAAGAATATTAGTCAGTGTTCTTTTCTTTTCTTTTTTTTTTCTTTTTTACGCGTCCTTTCCCCGCGTATGCCTCTTCATCGTCGTCGCTGCTTGCATAAGTTTATTGGACAGCGATTAGGTGCCGGAAGATGTTGGGCCTGTTGGGCTGCGGGGTCACGGGGTGCAAGGCACCGGTGAACGCTAGTGATAGGCGCGTGCTGAAATCGTCACTCCCTCTCCCCTCCCCCCCCCCCCCTCTACCCCCAAACCTGTTGCGCTAACATCAATAAACGCGCGCCTTGCGCAGTCGATATGCCACGCCATATCCGTACTATATTCACAGTAAACTCGCGCGAATCCAGCTTATCGGGTGCTTCAGTTCAAGGTGAGAGCTAGGTCACCCTCCGCACCGTTATAATTCCTTGAGTGTATTTTTTTTTCTGGATCACCAACTGCGAATCGTAAGCTCTTCCGATTTGCATATGCACGCAAGTGGCCGTGTGTGCTACCGCTTGCCGCTGTCGCTGGCGCGCGCAATGTGCTGAACTCGAGCACGCCGTCTCATTCGGTGAACGGCTCGTTGCGATCGATCGCGTAAAGGTCGTCCTCCTCCGATCGAAAACCGGCCGGTAGACATGCAAAGCGGAACATGGCCTACATTCCCCCCTCCTCACGGCCCTTTTCTTATTTTCCTTCTTCGGCGCTTTCTACAGGTAGTGCGCCTTTCGGCACGAATTCTAAGCGAGTTGCTAAGTGATCCCCGTCACCAAAGGGCAATGACTGTGCTTTCACTTCAACTATTTTCTTGGGTTGGTTTTTCAGATTTAGAATATCAGTGCATGTACTAATGCTGGCGCGTACTGTATCGTAACGCTACCTGACAAGATATATTTTCTTTATCTTTACAAGAAAAGTACTTTTCGCAAACATTAGTTTGCTCGAAGGCTCAAATCAATGGCGAGAGAGTGATTTTTTCGACGTCTATATAGGCTTGTACACAAGTCACGATTAGTTAGGACGGTAATGGATCACTCGAAAAGACACTATAAAAAGCAACGGTAAACAAATTTAGACTGGCGTTCTCAAAGCCCCATTTTAATTTATTTGGCGAATAAATGTTAATTTTTTACCAAAGAAAATGAAGGCCATAATAAGCACTTCGAAATTTTGCGCCGAGACCTCTTCCTCGCTGCTGGGTGCGTCAGAGTAACATCGCAGATTTCAAATTATTTTCTCGCATTTAGGTCATTTTAGTGCGCGTAAGGTTCTCTAAATTTGACAGGTCTTGTTTTTTGGTTTATTTTTAGACGCAGTGTATTCTCACTTTACCGATAAGGAATCAACTAGACCCAAGCAGATGCTGTCCGAATCTATGGCGTCACAGCAAAGTGGTGCAGAAACTTCGTGGAAGCGTCGCCACCTGTGTTTTTCTTTTGGGTCTCCACCGAGGCCTCCTCCCTCAACAATAGCGGCAGTTTTGGTGTAGCTGATGCGCATAGATGCAGCCAACAAACTGAATTAGCCAGTGATTTTCATTTGAGCATCCAATTACGGAACTTTCCAAGTTGCTTTGGACATTATAGTGGCGTTGCTATATCCATCAAGTCTGCAATAGCTTTTAATCAACGCCCACGTGGCTTCAATATGCCCTGAGGGGCAACGAGAGAGAGAGAAAAATTTGTTATTCAGACCGAATGAAATGACAGAATTTCGAGTATCGCATTAGCAATCGAAAATGCAGTTATGAATGCAGAATATACCAGTTAACGTTGAATTGAGTGGGACCTCGCTAGCAGGGACTGATATTACTTTATTTTTATCAATGGTGAGGACCAAATCTAGGCAATCTTGTGTAAGAGGAAGTGCGCGGCTTCTGTCCAATGCTCCATTTAAATGAAACACCCTCACACAGAAATCCCAATTCTAACAGGGCCTTCCTCTTACGTTACACCCAGAGAGGCGTTCGCGAACACAGTGTAACGCAGATCCGGTGGTGCAACGGCGTTGCCCCCAAAAAATCACAATTGGAACGAAAGCGTATTAGAATATAGTCTGCTGAAGTCTGCGCCTTACAGACTACCTGATACATATGCTAAGCCACTAATTACTGCGTTGACTGTCGCGGCTCTAATCGCCATCTCTTCTATGTTAATCCTCCTTCCTACCTTAAGCGAAAAACTTTCAACTTGATTGCACCCGTTGGGCCGGAAGTGACCGGAATCGCGCCTATACTGGGCGCGCGACGCGTATTTAACTAATAGCCGCCAGTAATCGCGACTTCAGCGGCGGCGGCGGCGACGGCGGCAGCAGCGCTATCGCCGGCGCTGTTGGCAAACACGAGCGGTGCGAGCCCGAAGGTTGGACTCGTTTCCCGCACACCCTGCCTTCGCGTAGCTGGCGACTCGCACGTCAACGGATTTGCAACGAGGAAAATACAAGGTAAACAACCATGAACATCCTGCGTGAAGGATAGGAGCAGTTCGGGCAGCCATACGCAGCCTCGCTATTACGGTGCACCGTCTGGGATCCTGTAGAGGGCACATGTGTCGATCAGCCTTTACACTGACGACGTCGCTCGTATAAGAAGCCGTTCCCGTGCTCCGGTTGATACCAGGTGCTTTCACTTTCCGGAGTGCAAGGGCTTGCGTTTTTGCGCGTGTCTTCATTCTCGTCCATGCATCTGCACATAGGAGACTACATCGCGATCGAAGCTTCCTGTAGTTGTATTTGTCGCCATGTGTTCGATTTACTGATATTGTTAGTTTTTTTTTTCTTTCTAACAGTTTTACAACAAGTACTAATACTGTTATTTTTACCAATACTACCTCTGGTAGAAATAGTAGTGGTGGTGCTATAATAATGGTGGGAAAAGTTTCAGCAGGATTTATGGGCGACTAACACGATTCCACCCGAACATGTCAGATATCACTGTACAAGCCTTGATAGCTAAACCCTCCTCGAGTCCACTTTCCTCTTCCTCGATGCACCGACCTCCAACGGGTCTCGAACAGTAGTAACAGCAGTTACTTGTAATAAGAGTTTATGCATAGTAGTAATTGTAGTTTCATAGTCGCAGTAGCTTATGTACCTTAACATTCCAAAGTGAAACGAATCTGCCGTTACTGTAAAGCTGCTTTCCTTGTTTTACTTTTAGTAACAAATACGGTTATTCTCAGGCCGACGCACTGACATATGTGTAGTGACGGGTATTGGGATTTGATCAGCTGGCCACGATCGTTAGCCATTCATAAAAATTTTCCGTCGTATGCGCTTACGGTATGGAAAATACTGCGTCAAATTCAATGACGTACAAACTGCAGCTTCCACTGTGCTGCACTGTTTTGCGGAAACGCGGTATGCACAAGCACTCTGCCATAAGAAGAGAGGAAGAAAAAGAGAGGGGGGAATTCAAATCATAGGAGCCGAACAAGCAAAATGCGCCGTCGCCAAAGCACGCGGCCCGAGCGAAGGTCGTTCCCTGACGCGAGTAATTGTCGGCACCGCAGACATCGCACGCGATCTTATACGCGCTGTCGCAGCGCGCCGCAAGGATGATTGCGCATAAGTGGAGCGCAGCGGCGCGTTGCGCGTCTGTCTATACACTCACGCGGGCGTAGCGAAAGCGCTTGTACGCCGTATTTCTTGTTTTTATGGGCGTAACCACGCAGGCGACGGCAGCAGCGCAACGCGCCAGTTTGTCAGCGCTGCTGGCATAAACACGACACGGACTGCTGCCCCGCACAAGCATGCCCGCGTAGGGCTCACAAGTCCTACGTATAGTACACGTCGCTCATGGCTCAGTGTATGGCACACTGATCGTGTGACGTATGTTGAAAACCGGATTGTTATGTAGTACTACGATACTGCGGCTATACACCATTGTTGAATGCATGACGTTGCCGCACCGTGGTTACGTCGCGATTACGTGAGACGTTGACGTAACACTGGTTTCTAGCGCTGTCGTCTACTGGTTTGTGGCGCGGTTACGCTCATTCAGTCGGCGAGGCGTTGTTTGACCATGGCGCGTGCGCATGCCGACGAGCTTCGCAGCAGTCGTCGTTGCCTTCTGTTATATAGTTCGATTTCACTACCACATCGATGTACTCGTCCGTCGTTTGGTTCGGTTCGAAATGACGAAAAACCAAGACGGGAACAAGAAAGCAAATCGACGACCATCTGCACGATAGTACGCAGGAAGTTGATCGCGAGCTGTGGATTGTCGGTGCCCTACTTCACTTATGCTTCGTATTCGCTGACGAGGCATTCGGAACTCTGATCGTTCACTCTTCGCCGATCGCTTCGTTCAAAACCTGATGGCAAAGCGCGTAAGTACAGCGTAGTTCTTACGAGCAGACCTGGAAAAATGCATGCGGAAATAGGCTTCCCAGAGCTTGTCGCCTGGCGCTTGCAAGAAAAATACCTAGCGGCGACCACTAGACCGGAGTCGCCAAACTCGGCGACACCCACCCTGCCGTCATGGTCGCTGTGCCATGCTCTATCCGAATTGTGCCGCTTTCACTCGCAATCTGTGCTGTGGTTCCGCTGTCGCCGTCGGGTGGCTTCGGCATGACGACGCTCGCTCTTCGCCAATCAACGACTGTAGAGGTGCAAACGGCCGACCTCGGTGCATACTCGACTGCGCTAGAGCTCTCTCCTTCATTTCATTTCAATTCGCGACTTGTGTTAGCGTTGACTCGCCCTGCTCCGAACACAACGCCCACCTTCGTGAAGGAATGGAACGCTGGTCACATGGTGCGCAGGCGCACGTGCTAACTTGCAGATAATTTCTGCTGGGTGTCTGCAGAACTACGCGCAATATTCTTCCTTCCAAATGTGGAAGGAAGAATCTAAGTGCATATATTCCGTTCAGTATAAGTTCTCTGAGCGGATAACTTCAAAGTCAACACGAAGACACTTGCGTCAGATTACGGCAACTGTATGCAGCTACATCTTCCGCTGACGATTCGAAAGCTTCCTGCTCGATTAAACGTCTTAGTGAAAGTGAAACGTCTTTCAAAATGCCGGCCATCGAGCTAGACGAGTCATAATAGAAGGCGTTCTTCATTCAACAGTTTGCTTGCGTTTGTTCATCCACGCGTTTGAAAAGACAATTCGCTGCTTATTTGCGGAATACTGGAAACGTCTTTAGGATGTACCGCCTAACCTACAGAGGGCAATGTCGTAAACCTTATTGACGCTAAGTAGACGCATATGCGTAATTCAGGCTACACGTCCGTGTTGTCTATGTGGCATGCGGCCATTAAAGCTGTTTCGTCAATTGCCTCGGCATGCTAAGGTCATCGGACTACCGGGCTGCATTCGAGGCGTCGCTTTCTTCCGCCCGCCGTCTGCGCCTTGAGGAAAAAAGGCGCGGCGGCCGCACCGCTTGTTGCCGAGGCCGGTGCCGCAGCCCCCTTCGGCGTATACAGCTTGGCGCTTATGGGCGTGACCGGTGGTGAAACGCGAATCCACCGTCAGCGGAGCGATCACGAGAGCTGTACGATGGCTGCTAGAGCGCTTCCACGTCGAAGCACCGGTTGATCCTGATTATATGGACGCTGCCTTCCTGCCGCATGTTCTGGCGATCACCAGCCTCGGAGTGGCTTATGCATGCCTTAGCGGGCGCACCGCAGCAAGTTGCCAGCAGTTTACAACGACTTGAAGGTAAACACAAGAACAGCGCCAGCACGTTTGCATAATGAGTGGTTTGGGGACCATGAAAGCAGCGCGAGCGGATAAGCGCGGTCACGACTGGCCGAACGCGGCTGTGGTTCACGCCCGATGGTAACGAGGAAGCGAAGAGTCCCCGAGAAGGGATTACGGGCAGGTAGATTAGATCTGACGAAGTCCGCGATGTGTAGGCTTAGAATCACAGGCCGTGTTAGCGCCGTTAAAGGCTGCGTATTCCGAGTAACGACTTGAGTTTCCACGCGATCTATTGTCAAGCCGACGCCCGCTGCACAGGAAAGTGATCGCGTTTGTCGATAATCGCAGCGATTTGTATTTCTCATCATCAGTTTGGCTTTTGATTCTTACTATTCCGACGTCTAAACTAAAGTGCCTTTAATTGGCAACCCTCAGTCCACCTAGCTGTTTAAAGCGAGGCACACTCCCAGCCATTCCTACTAAAGGGTTTCCATCAAAACGAATCTGTAGTGACCTCACGCTCGCCTTCTACGACGCAGTAGCGCAATTATAACTACGAGAAAACGAAAGTAGCTGACGACGGACCACACAGTGAGCACAAATGTATTCATTCTTCTTTCTGCAAAGAATTGCTACACATTCGGCGAAAGACGCCGAAGACAACTTATATATGTATTGCCTTCATATATAAGTTTCCACCAGGATACTGTGTTTTTGCAAGTTATATGTGTATTCCGCGTTACATTATTGACGTGGGTGCTGCACATGTATAACCTCTACGTCTCTTACAGCTTTTCACGCTCTTTAAGAAGCAGTGTAAGAGCGGTCTCTTCTCCACACAATATTTCGGTGCTAGGACATGGCGTATAAAGGTCGTCAGGCAGCCTGCAGGTCATTCATTCTACTGCTATCACTTCGAAGGCAAAGTTCTCCGTCCGCAAGTTTAGAAGATTCGGGACATGCGTACGAGCGACTTGATTGCTGGCACAGTGGAGATACTTTGTTAGCTCTAAAGGGGGGCGGCCGACTCCAAAATATTTTCTCCTCCCCTCCACTCATCCCTGTCTCGATCCCTCTTAGCGTCATGAGTGCCAAGTGATGGGGTACGTCCTGCTGTGTACGAAAATGGGGACTCATGCTCTGCCCCCTCCCCGCAAAAAAGAAATTTCGGGCCCTGCTATTGTTTGCTTAGCAGACAACATCAAATAACTTGCATGTCATTATTAGGTTGCTTGGACGATTGAAATTAAAGAAAATTAAATTACTTCGAGGTCCGCGTTTCTGACAGCCTTATGGCGCACGCGCATACGTCGTCTGCGGTTGCCTACACGTCTCTGAAACGACCAAGCCTCGCCTGTAGCTCAGCCTCATTCGGTCTTTTCGTATCCGCGTCGTCTCTGGGAGAAAATAATTAAAGCGCGTCCCCTTTCAAATGCGCTGCAGGGCTAGGGGGTGAGAGAGGGCGCGGTCTTATAATTGTATCGACTGGCACCACCAAAGCGAGGGCGAAGACTGCTTCCTCGTGCCGAGATCAGGCACGGAGTTACGCCGCGTTTCTTTGTCGCCCCAAAGATTAGGTGACCGGAGCGTCGACACGCTTTGGGCGTCCTTTCCCTGTCCACTGTGCGGACGGGACGAAAAAAATGCGAGCGAGAAAAGAAAACGGAGTTACGGAGAAGGCGACCTGTTGAAAGAGGGAGTCCATTTTTAGTGGAATGAACGGCGCCACTTCCTTCCGGGGGGCGGCTGCGCATATATCCCTGCGTAACGGTTTCAGCGGCCAGCTATACGAGCACGTGTCTATGTGGTCACGTGGCGGCATGCCGACGCGTGTGCGAAGAGAGCCTGCCCTACGCGGGCTACTATAGGAGGCTCGCGTCAGCGCGTGCAGGCGGGGCTGGCTGTATAGTATACTTGCAGGGCAGCGATACCCCGAAATAGATGAGGCGCGCACGTTTTCGTACTAGCTCAGGCTTGGAGGGCCACTCGCATTGTAATATATCTATGCGCAAGAGCGTAGGGAGGTTTGTGGAGAGTTAGAGAGAGGCCTAGACGTTAACGAAAGCAGCACTAGCTGCACTACCCTTATTTCTTGTCTGGAATGCTGCTCCCGACCCAGTGCAGGACGAGAGAAGAGATGCGATGCAACTCACTCACTCACTCACTCACTCACTCACTCACTCACTCACTCACTCACTCACTCACTCACTCACTCACTCACTCACTCACTCACTCACTCACTCACTCACTCACTCACTCACTCACTCACTCACTCACTCACTCACTCACTCACTCACTCACTCACTCACTCACTCACTCACTCACTCACTCACTCACTCACTCACTCACATTAAAGCGTCAACTTCGATGAATTCTGCGTTAGGTCTGCAGGGGGCTCAGCGCTCGCCATGCGTTGCAGATGAAGTTCATCACTGGTAATCCGCACCGTTAAGACACTAATGACCTAACACTTGTAACGCCCCTCCTACGAGTGTATTCCGTTTCGACCAAAAGAACAATGTCCTTATGGTTGATAACGACAACAGTCAGAGCTGGTTCAGCTGGCCTGCCCGACAACCATATCCACCATTGCGCGTGTCTTCTCGGGCTGCTACTAAGTGCAATGCCGTCCGCGTCCGCAGACTACTGTAATGGACCTGCTCCTCCTGTAACAGCAATAGCTTTCTGACTCAATCTTCACTAAAATAGAGCGATTAATGAATACCAGGAGGACGTTGTTTAAGACTCTTCACTGCATAACGCTTTCTGGACGGCTTGTCTTATCTAATTGGCTGACAAGAGGCGAGGACCACGCTCAAGAAAAGAGGGATTCGATGGGGCCGCGCCACTGCACTGAAAATCGCTAATTGGATGAAGAGGGTGGTGCCGGCGTCTGCGATTGGTCCGCTTTCCCTCACTTAGCTTGCGGTGGCTGGTCGAAAATCGCGACGGGATCCAATGGAAGCTTAAGAATGACGCTAAAACGGATCCTCAGCAACGAAAAGTTGGCATAACGAGGTCGTAAACGGGCCGAAAGAGCTCTAAAACGTTACACGGCCTTTCAGAAAGTGTTATAATACGCAAATAAACCCATGTTCTCCGGCAGCTGCGAGTAGCCAGTGCCTGAGCGATCGTGGCAGCCATCTTTTATTCCTTTCGGAACGGGGCAGCGTGCGGCTATTCAGAAGAAAATTCAGTTTTGTTCGGCATATTAATGCATCTTTAATGCGTACACGTCCGTTTGACCCGGTGAGTTTTTGCAGTTTTGTGACGTCGCGTGCCAGGCAGGCGAAGTGAGTGCAGCCGGAAAACTTTTGACCAATAGCCGAGGGCTAATGGCGAAAAGGCGTCGAATCAGAAATAACAATTTTTATTTTGTTCGGTCAAATCATGCATAATCAGTGTGTACACGTCATATGAAATTTGGAGCTATTGCGGTTTTCGTGACGTCGCGTGACGGACAGGTGAAGTGGGAGTCGTCAAAAATAGTTTTTGACCATTCGTGGAGGGCTGATTGCAAAATTGGAATAGAAAAGTTTGGAATAGCTTTACGTTATAGCGCCACAGCTCACGTCATCACTAATATATATATATATGTCTACTTACTACCGAGACCGTATAGCATACAGGCCAAGAAGTCCAAACCGTAGCGGAATGTCTGTTGGCTGGTAAAAACTTTTGCAATGCGATTGAAGGCAACGTTTAATCGTTACCGATAACGTCAACGCTTGACTATAGTTCATTTTTTGGATGGTGCCAGCGTCGACTTGCCCCAACCAGTCAATGGCCTTAGCGCTCGGCCGGACGCACGGCTCTAGGACAGCTGTGTAACGGCGCAGCGACAATAGAGGCGCCGATTTTGCCTCCTTCCGCGAGGTTAACCAAAGGGAAGGGCGGGTAAGAGGGGATCGCTCGAGGCGGGCACACCTTTCCAGGCTCTTTGTAACGGAGCGGACAATAGGGCGGACCATTATCGTTCATTTCGTTGTTTCTTTTTTCTTTTTGATGATGATGGCGCCAGTATACGGCTGCTAGAGTTGCTTCGACGCATTCGCATAGGCAGCTTGTCTCAAGGTGACTCGAATTGCACGCGGTCTTAATGGGCGTGAGACGGGCGTAGCGCGCATTGGGCGTGTAACGCCTTTGAGAGACAGAGCGGCGTTTCTTTGTTTCGCTATAGTGGGGCCTGCCTTGCGACGATGATCGGTTCCTTCGTGTTAGTTATTGGCATTCCGCGGGCGTGCTTCTGCGAAGCTCCGAAGCGCGCAATCACGTATGTCGAAACGCCGCTACACATCACACTAGTCATCCCGGGAGAGTGTACACTTTACTTTTATTCATGATGCATGTTTCCCAATGCGAAAATTTTCACCGTTAAAGGAGGCATGTTTCTCTTTTAGGAGGCGCCTATGTTCCTTTTAGAGGCAGCTTATAGTAGGAGCACTATGAACAATTTTGTTGCAGTGGCAGTCCTGACCAGTGGGCGCTAGACAAGCGGAGAAGTATGAATCAGTGTTTGACGAAAGCACGCGATTTGTACCACTGTGTAGTGAAATTTCGGGCGTGTTCATACGTTTGCTAAATATTTATGAAAGCGTCGCGGTCGAGTTGTAGATGGGTCAGTGGTCTGCGGGCGCACAGCCAACCCTTATTTTCTGTATACGAACTGCCTTTTTGGCAACGCTGATTTTCCGTTCTGCTCGACCTCCCTGGCTTTATCCTTCCTTTCTTTGGACAGCTTTCTCTCGCTTCCACCCCCTCCCCCCTTCTCTGTACGTCTTCCATTTCATTAACATCATGTTGTCCTAGAATGTTTCCGTGTGCAGCACACTAACTGCCGTCGCCGCGCTATATGGAGCTAGCTGACGATTCGATTATGCGACCAAGCGTCATTCACCCAGGTTCCTTAAATTGTCGGTTGGTGCACTCGAATATTTCTTTTTCTGTCGGCGAGGAAATCAAAAGCTCAAGTTAGAACACAGGCTAAGAATACGCAACACGTTCGTGAACATGGCTTCAACTAAAACGTGTGTTTGTGTGTGTGCGTGTGTGTGTGTGTGCGTGTGTGCGTGCGTGTGTGTGTGTGTGTGTGTGTGTGTGTGTGTGTGTGTGTGTGTGTGTGTGTGTGTGTGTGTGCGTGTGCGTGTGCGTGTGTGCGCGCGCGCGTGTTATTGAGATCGTTAAATCGGCGTGGTTGGTGGTTGTGCAGACACCAAGGACACGAATCTAACGCTACAAAACTGCTAGTGAACTCGGAAGGGAGGAGACGTGAAAAACTGCATGAGCTCCGTACGGAAGGAGAGATCACAGAGGAGTAGCCGGTGCTGACACGCGGCGAACAGCCACGCCACCCACTGCTCCCGTCTCCCGTGGTCTTACGGAAACGTGCCGCCGGTCTATCTGTCTGCGCCCTTCAGTTAGGTGAGCGGTCGATGCCTGCTTTCACGTGGCTGCGCGTTAGCGTGAGTCGTGCCTACACGAGGAAGGAAAGGGGCTGTTACGGTGCACGTGCCAGGATCTCAGAGTCGCGCAGCATTCACGACGACGGGGGAGGGGGGGGGGCGGCAGCGAAGGGTATACAGCGGGTACAGCTCCTCACGCCGCCGCAGCTGTAGTTGGTGCGGCTTCAGGAATGCGACCAAGGAGCGTTCGGGCGTGTGCCTTGCGTGGAGGCAGGCGAGAGGGAGAGAGAGAGAGAGAGAGAGAGAGCACTTTCTCGGTTCGCGCTTGTGCGCACGGGATGGGAAGGAAGGTTCGCGTGTACGTGCACGCGTTTTCTCGCACGATCGCGTGCCCCGGCGACGTTGGCGGAGGGTGGAGAGTTCGATTCAAATCAGGCCGATATTCCTCGCTCGATCGTCGGGGCCACGCCGAGCCAATTTTCCGTCTTTTCGCTCGCGCGGGCCCGCTACGCCCATTGACTTCGTGGACCCGGGAGATTAGCGATCTTTTCCGCCCGTGTTCGGCGCGGGTGCGGCTTGGAAAAGCGCCGCGCGCGCGTTCGCCGCGTTGGGGGGATTCGCGGAATCGCGGTGTGTTGGGGAAAACATTGGATGGGCTGTTCACGCACGGATGCCTTTCGGAAGGTCATGCGAGGGCAAAAGAAAGGGGCGAAGTGAGCGGAGGAAACGGGAACTTTCAGTTCCTTTCTCGGTGTGGTCCGTATACAAAGAGAGTCAAGTTTTTTCGCGTCTGGAAGTCCCCCGGCGTTGTCGTAAAGGCGAGAACGGGGCTCAAAAACTTGATGTGTAACTCAGAGGCGATAAGAATTCACGTCGCTATGGCTAACAGCTGTTTGTAATAAACAGCCACTTGGCGCATGCCCACGCTAACATCTGTAGGAAATTATAAATTTGCCACTAGGCAGACGTACATTGCATAAATTTCACAGTAGGCCTCCCCGCGGAACACCAATGTGCTACTTATCTAGTTCACGAAAGCGGCCAGCCCATTGCTTCGTACTATGCGAGGTGGAAGAGCGCTACATGGAGTTGGCTCATTCATGAATTCGGAACTGTAAGAGTGGTCCACGACATGACAAAGATTTAAAAAAAATGCAGTTACGCTTGTGTACATCTTTGTAATCGTCGTCCCGCCTTCGAGTTTTTCCTCGATTCAGCACATGATGTCCAGCCCCAGTTTCCATTCAGTTATTAGTAATTTCCTTACATCCAACAGAAGGAATACTATAGCGGGAACGCCATACTTGTCTCTTGGACAACTTACATGCAGTTTTTATTTCACCCACTGCCGGGCTGTGTCGCTAATGATATACCTAGTCATTGCAATGATATACTTAATCATTGTCTGTATGCTTTCGTTTTTTATTTTGCCCTGAATAAGGCGCATAACATGCACGCCCCCTCCTCCCCCCCCCCCCCCCCCCCCCCCCTTACGACCGCGCGAAGGACATGCCGATCGACTACGGAAGAGAAAGTAATGGGACAGCGCTGCCATTCCCGTTCTCTGCTCTTTCGTTTAGTAACGTTTTATTGCGCTGTTTCTTTCGTGTACAGAACAATTTACGACTAGCCCAGCTCTTCAACCTATCTACAATTCCTTGCTTAGTCTTTAATTTGCTCTTACGTCGGGTTACCGATCGTTCGTATTGCATTGTATACTGTGCCCACGTATTAGGCTACACTGGTGACAATCGCTCAGCCAATCACATAGGCGAGCGAGCAGATACACAGGGTTAAATGAATGCTCGCGCGGTTGGAAACGTTTACTTCCCTGTTACTATGTTTAGCTGCTGAAAGTAAATGAAGATCATTCACAAAATTTTGCGTATTGCCGTGTTTCTCGCCCTAAACGCAAGTGGCTGGATTTAGGCCCGCCCACGTGAAAAGCTTCTATTCGATAAACCCTATATAGAATAGGCTCGGATCAATTTTCTTTTCCCAACATACTGCAGTCTTCGGCTGAAGACTGAGCAAGTGGTCTATATAGCTGCTGACGGTCGTATAACTTAAGAAGGATAAATTTAACTTTAATCATAGGGGTGACTCGCTTGCCAGGAAAGAATGTTAGTGGCAAAAAGTTCAGTCAGTCTTATACCTATAAATATATACGGCAAGCCGTGGCAGTGTGCATCACACGCAACGTGCCAGACGCTGTAAGATCAGCGTTAGCGCAAGTTTGTTTCGGCCCTAATATCGCTCCATATAGGTGCAACTTGGAGAAAACAGAGAGCAAGAAGTGGAGCACCTTTCAGAGTAAAACGGCTTCCGAAACTGCTTGCATTCTACACATGGACCTTAACTGGCCGACGATCTGGAATGAAAAAAGAAGAAAAGGGCCTCCATTGTCTCCCTATTGTGAGCCCGTTATATTATTTGAGGCGGCACCATGCGTTTTCCGTTAGTCGTCGTCATTGTCGCCAGTCCAGCGAGTCTTTGTTTACCGCCGTCAAAGGCGTTCTCGTTCCACATCCGCAGCCACCTTGGGGTACGGACAAGCTCGATTTCTTTTTTCCCGCTGAGCTTTTTTACTTTTCGAATACTGTGCGCACTAAGGCGTCGTTCGTCGGCAAGCAGGAAAACGACAGCGAATGTGCGACGTCGGGCAATTTCCTTTATTATTCTTCGGTTTACTTGTTTTCGTGGTGTCTCCTTCACTATACTTCACGAACAATGAACCCGATTCTTGAACGGCACAGCTGGGATTTGCCCATACTCCATATATATATACATACATAGTCCCCCAGTTGTTTCGTCAGGTCCTGGTCGGAACAATCGCATGATCGCGACTCGCTTGTCCCCGAGTGTTTTTCCGGAAATCTACACGCTCTATAGGCGTCGGGTAAGCGCGCAAGGATTTGCAAGAAAAGGGCCTTCTTGTCGCTGAAATGAACGTGAGGCTATGACCAGCAGTCTTGTTATGTTCGCCGCTTCTTGGTCATCGCCAAAAGTGTCTTCGTACAGGAAATAATAATAAAAATAAAACAACTTATATAAAAAGCACGTCGATACAGACCGTGCGCAGCCCTCTTTCCCCTGCTCATTTCTGAAATAGACAAACTGAGCTGAGCTCTTTTAATAGACGGTCCTTCCGCGATACATAAAAAAAAGCCACTCTTACTGCGAGAAGAAGCCTGATAAGCGTGAAAAAAGCGCAGAATGCAACGAAGAGCGCTGACACCGCGTTAAAAGCTCCCTCCCCATCTCACAGTGATGTCACAAATATTAATGACATCTACTCTGGCCCAGCTAATTTGACATCAGTGAAGACAAATTACATTGTGCTCTAAAGAAGCGAGAGACGGAAGTTGGCAAGTTTCACGAACTATTACAGCTTCACAGGGGCTAAAATATGGAAGGTTCCCCGAAAGTACTTTTCTTTATTGATACGTGCGTCTATTGAAGAAGTCCGGAACACAGTTGTCCTAACGTTGACGACGACGACTATCGGGCCTCGTGCAAGCTATCACCTAGATTGGGTAGCATTTTTTCCATCTGTTTTGTAAATGTACCTTGTAAACAGTGCTCTGTTTGCTTCATTCGCGACACAGTACACTTATGAGGTCACACTGGCTTAGCAGTGTGACATCGCGAAATATAAATAAAGCTTGTCATTTAATTTCTCTTCTACCAATCAACTTTACCCCGCGAAATTAATGAAAATACAGTTGCAAGAGAATACTTTATCAGTCTAAACTGGCTTAGCGTTTTTCTTTTAGCGTGCCTGTAAGATGACGAGAAAGATGACGGGGCTGGCGCGCCGCTGGCCTCGGTATAGCCTTGTGAGGTGAACCGCTGGCGCCTGCTACGTAACAGAGGGTTGGAGAAAGAAGGGGGGGGGGGAAGGGAGGAGGAGGGGGAGTTATGTAGTTTCTCGCACAGTGATCTTGGGCAAGCAGGTCGGACAGCGAACGTTGCCACCTCGCTATGCGGTGAGGTCGCGCTCAGGTCATCGCGTGTGTGACCCCCTCCGGTCTCCCGTTGCACACCGCTTCGCTGGCTTTGCTTGCGACCAAGGACATGCCCTCCGTGGTCCTTTCCCGAAAGCGGTGCCGCGTGATTCGATTTTAAGTGACCGCTCCTTTGTGCGTGCGGCGGCGAGGCCCTTTGACTCGCCGCGGCGCTCGTTACGCAAAGCGCTCAAGTTTGTACGTTTTTACGTTTGTACGCAAGTTTGTACGCTCGAGTGCTCGCGCTGATTTCGCTTTCGAAAGGTTGCGTGCGTTTTGTTGGCGCTCGCAGTCCGAAGCCCTCTAGCGGGCAACCCAGTCGGGTGCCTTATTGATGGGGAATAGCAGTTTGGTTCCAATGACGGGGTTCGTAAAAAGCGGACATGCCGGAAGGCGGAGGAACCGGCTCTGAGCGGACTTTCAGACGCCGTAAGGATTCAAGTCAGAGGTCGAGCCCATATTCACGACGCCAATAAAACCCGTGCCAAGGTCGATCGACAGCTTTTGTACTGCCAGCTTCACATTACCCGGGCTTGTGCGCTCTTTACATGTTAGCCGAACGGGAACAGCTTTTGAACTATATATGTAATCATGGCAATTACGGTGGCGTCCCAGACTGTACAGTTACGGTGACCTAAAAAAGCTAGTGAGATTTCTTTTTCTTTTCTCGCAATTACTCTATTTCTTTTATTCCTCAATTACATAGTAGTTCACCGGGAAATGAATGTATAGAAGGTCATAAGTTCAAGCCATGCATAATTTCTCGGAGTAAGAGCCGAGTTTGCAAACCTATTTGTTCGTAAGAATTGTTTGCAAATGGCCGGCCGCTTTGGCTAATAATATGCACGACCTCATAAGTGGCTGACATTTTGTATTACGAACAGTTCTGGCGTAAGAACTTTATTGCGATTACGGGGCCAGTTTTTCTGCACTGAAATGAAAAACGGTATTTGGAGGTTCACAGAATGAAAAGTTCACAGGGCAGCCGTGAATATCGCGACGCAACGACAATTTACGGCGCTCATTCCTTCTAAGCTTTATTTTTGAAGATACATATTACAGAAGCGCTATCTAAACGAAGCGTTCATTCTTTCAAGAATTGCTTCCTGTGTTATGTGAGCATCTTTTAGACCTTCTGACAGAGAAATTAAATGTGACGTATTCATGTGGCAGCAGGTAGGCAGCGCCGCCAGAATCCATCCTTCTGCAATTTCCGTTGAGCTGTTGGAGGGTCGGTGGTGATGACGTTCTCTTTTCCTGAATGCATAACTGCATAACAATGCATAACTTTCACGGGACGGAACGCGAGATCTATGGTTTCCTCTCTTAAATCGCGAAAAAAAAAATTTGCCTGATCTTACGTCATTACGTCGACCTCTTTCAATGAGAAGTAATCGCTTAACGACATATTGTTGCGCGGAGGCACAATTAAAAAAGAACGAATAACACAAGTCACAGGCGCTGTGACGTGCGTCTGCGTATCTTCTTCGTAGTCGCGCTTTCGCGCTACAATAAGTCGTTAAGCAAGCACCAAGCAGCCCAACAACAAGTCCAGCTGCAGAAATAATCGCTTACGTTTCTTACACGTAGGCCCTTTATTGTTCGTATTGTATGTGCCGTGGGCTGGTTGTCCTATCGGCTCCTGCTGTAGTATGCACGCGTTCTCCGTGGAGCTGTTCACAGACAGAGCGCCGACACAGTAGCGGCTCTAACTCGGCTAAACCTCGCGTGTTTCGCAAGTACCGTTCCGCAGGTAAAACGCCGTTGTAAATGCCTTTCATCGGTGTGCGAGCAACCTGCGACGTCATATATCATTCACTCGTCGACAATAACTTCATTACACCAGCTCCCGACAATGGATAATGCGCTACTGTTCGACCTCTATCGAGGAAAGGCAGCGCTGTGTCTAATTCATGCGCGTGATCACATCCGCAACACACGGAGAGCAAGCGGCATGCGGTTTGGTGGCGTGCCACGCGTCCACTCTCGCGCGTTCCCGTTCTCCTCGCCAGCGGCACGCGCACAAGCTCGCTCGCGGTGTCTCCGCAGCGGCATTCATCTGGAGCACGACTTCCGTGCGGATCGCGACACACACCGCGGGGGCACAGGGACCGACCGGGTCGACGACGGCCATTACGCGCGCGTCCATACGCGCGATCGCCGTGTCGCACGCATCGGCAAATCGGGCGGCGACGGACGCAGTTCGTGCCTGCGGAAGAGCCGGAGGGGACGGACGGGCGCCCGTGAGGCTCCGAAAGCCTGGTTCGGGAGCGGTCAACCCGGCAGCCTACTTCTGCGCTGCGAGAGCGCTGCCGGACACGCGGGGGACGCCTGTGAGCGCGTGCTCGTGTGCTGGGAACGCGGCCACCCCCATGCAAAGCGCGCGTGCGCCGCGCAAGGCAGAACAACACTTTCGTTGGACTCCACGGACGAACGCGTGTTGTCCGCTAGGGAGTTGATCGCCGGAGATCGTTCGGCCTGTAAGGGAGATGGATTCTGTGGTGGGACGGGGAGATAAACCGTGGTCCCAGACGTGAGGGAGGAAGTGCGAACGGGGACGCAATGAAAAGATAGAGAGATAAGAATTTCGACCAGGAGGAGAAGCAGATAGTCCAATTTGCATAGAATTATAAATCGTACTCGTAATCACTCGGGTAAAATAAAACCCAAGACCAGAAACCCCTACGAGCAAAAGAGGTGCACATACGCAACAAGACGACGAAGACGGTATGACAATTGCCAAAGTGCCCTGCATAAGGACGTCGTCGCAGAACAAGAACAAAGTCTAACTACCAGACAGTTGCGTTTTGTTTGCATATGTATGAGTTCAACAATGCTGACAGAGACGCTTCAGATCCACGTTAGCACCCCGGCTTTGCGAAGGAGTCGTGCGCCGCTTCTTGTACGAGTGCGACGGTAGCGCGTTGAAAAGACATCTACGTTGACGCCTATATGCTCAAAGTAAACAGCGCATGCTGTGTTTGCGGCCGCTGTCATCGCATGGAATATGCTTGCTTTTTTGCCGGCTGCAATCCCGGTGAAGACACGGCGGGACGCCCACGGGTCTATTTGAATGTGGAACTTCCTCCGACGAGCCTTGTCTTAGTTCAGTATAATTTCAATGCGTTCAGACCTACACTTGTATACGTTCCATGAGAAATAGCAAGCTGTTGTTAAAGAGATTAGAGAGAAAGAGAGATCGGGTAAGTATTGGCCTAACGAAACCGCGTGTGGACATGCTGCATAGTCTTTTTTTTTTTTGTTCATTCTGTAAACTTCCGGCTGTGACGTAATATGAGTGGGAACTTGCAAGATACGCTACTGGGACAATGTGGGAAGGTGGGTGGGAGGGGGAGCGGCGACGTGCCGCGTCTGACCTTTGAGCCTACCGGTAGCGATGTGTCACGTAATATGCCATGCAGTTTCTTGTCTGTGGTACCACGACTGCGATGTCTGCCGTCAAGGTGCATGCCGCGTGTCTTCCAGTTGTGGTCTAGCCCCATAGCACTGCGCGGTGTGCGAGGTAAATATTCGGTAGCTCATGAGCTGCTTCGCTATTCACGAAAATTGTGTAAGACCTCCCTGTGTCAAGGAGGTAGGACTTCTGGTCTCGCCTATATGCGGTGGGATACGAGGGTCAGCGCAGGGGAGGGCTCAGGATTAATTTCGACCGCTTGGGGATCTTGAACGTGCACCCTAAGCAGGGGGACAAGCAGGAGGCACGAGCGCCACTCTCCCCCCTCCCCCCCTTCACCCTGGAATCAGAATGTAAATTGCTGTGGTCAGGAATCGAACCAGCGGCATCATGTTCAGAGTAAGAACCGGTGGGTAAAAAAATGCAAGTTTTAAGAAACCTCCGGACGGCGCGCAGAACGATGACGCGAAATTATCAGCGCGTCTCTCCTGGCAGTTCATGCCAACGCATATTAGCCTCCGGGACGCCACGCTCAAGGGGAAGCGGTGCGAGGCCGCGATAACGACCTTCCTCTTCTTCCGCCTATTCCAATCTCCGAGTCCGGCTTGTCTGTCTGTCCTACGCACCACGTCCACGATGGAGTGAAACGGCGTGATGGGCGACGAAAGCGTGTCTCTGCAGCTGCCTCGAGTTTTTTTGCCTACCTGCATGCCTGCGTTGCCGGGGAACGGAGCTTGCTCACCCCAATGACAGCGAGCCGGCGAGCCACTGCAGTCAAGTGGTGAAGCCACTTGCGTATCTTCTTGTTCCCCCCCCCCCTTTTTTTTTCTTCTTGTTTCGTGCTTCTTGACGCTCACGTAGAAAGGGCGGCCAGAAAGTATTAGGCTCCGCATACTCGGCGCGTGTCGAGGTCGGTGCGTACGGTGAAAAGATGGCACGCTACGCAGCCTGTACTGCATAAATTATGACTCCTGTGCCAGAGTCGTGTTGCATTTCATTTGTTTCGTCTGCGACTGTGATCACGAGTAAGAGGAGCACGTGTGTGCCCATTCAGCCAGTGAGACAATATTTTCAGTGAATACACGTACACGTGTGCGTGCATTCGCGTGTGCGTGCCTGCAGGAACCTGCGTGGAGGACATGTGGAGTCACGTTCATAACGACTACAAGAACATGCTACTGCGTTAACGGCCAGGCTCGAGCTCCAGATATGTCGCTTTGCTGTCGGCAACGGCGATTTTACCTGCCAGAAATCAGGACGTCGACGTCAAGCTCACTCGATAAAATCAATGTCGTTAATACAGTAACCACGCCAACCATGTTTATGTTATCGACTTGATCTAGGGCAGCGAATGAAGGCTCACACCGATGCATTGTCGATCAGGCGTGCCGCGTGCTTCGTGGATGTGCGTCGGGGGCGCACCCTAGAACCGTGTCTTCGCACCACCTCCTTCCCTTTTTCGTTTTCCCTCGAGGACCACTCCCAGGCGATACACGAACAATGTTTCCAGGTACAGTTGGGCCGCATTCGTGATCGATTGCTTCCGGTGACATCACTTGCAGGTAGCGTGAATTGCCTCAGCCAGTGAAACCGTGGTTGACGAATAAAATGGCTTATCTCCCATCAGTGTTATTTGCATGCGCAGCACAGTTCTCGGGTGCATGCAAGAAGCTCGTTGCCTCAGCGTCGCCGTGGACGTTACGCGTTACATCACGTTAAAGGGAAGGTATGCCCGAAAGTCTTTTTTTTATTAAATTATGCGATCATGGGAAAATAGGCCACCGAAGGGTCGGTCATACCTATGATAGAAGATAAGCTCAAATGATTAAGAAATGCAAGAAAACAACGAAAAGAAATGAAGAAAAGGCAGAAAAAAGAATATGGGCGGGAAAGAGCATTACTAAACACGGGTCTAGCCGTGCATATATAGCATGCTGCATCGGCGTCATGTGAATGCCCAGTCGCAGGTATGTGTTATCAAAACAGTCACCATGTGTACCATCCCCGCATGGAAAACAAAACAAAAAAGAAGTTTGGACACCGTTAAGAATAAACGGCACAAATAAAAAGGATTAGTTTATGGATACTGAGCATGTTCGCAGTCGATCGCTTTTCAAAGAGAATATCTGTCTATCTGTCTATCTATCTATCTATCTATCTATCTATCTATCTATCTATCTATCTATCTATCTATCTATCTATCTATCTATCTATCTATCTATCTATCTATCTATCTATCTATCTATCTATCTATCTATCTATCTATCTATCTGTCTGTCTGTCTGTCTGTCTGTCTGTCTGTCTGTCTGTCTGTCTGTCTGTCTGTCTGTCTGTCTGTCTGTCTGTCTGGTCTGGTCTGGTCTGGTCTGGTCTGGTCTGGTCTGGTCTGGTCTGGTCTGTCTGTCTGTCTGTCTGTCTGTCTGTCTGTCTGTCTGTCTGTCTGTCTGTCTGTCTGTCTGTCTGTCTGTCTGTCTGATCGGAAACCCATGAAGCGCTTTGACAGATTCTCTGTCTGGGCACGACGAGAGACCAAGAACCTCATCCACACGTCAAGGACTGAGAATACGACCCTTGCTCTAAGCGGACACGCAGCCTTCATTCTTTCAGAAGATAGTTGAGAGCGCTTCACAGCAGACGCAGAAACGCGGCGTGACGTATTATTTTTTTCACATTACATGGGCTTTCTTGAAAGCACGAAATAAATAAATCAAGAACTACGCAATGGTAACGTCATGGACATCATGAAAACAACTTCCTTGTGGGTTTCTAAGCATCCTCTACACTTTTGCGAACCTTTTCGTGCCCTAATAATACTATTTGAAAATTTCGAGGACTGAAAATTTGCAATTACCTATAAAATTGCACTTAGCCTATACCCACCTATCAAAGTATACTTACCACATTATTATTTAAATATTTAAAATGCAGGTAGTATTCTGCCTGACGTAGACCCTGTCACTCGCAATGAAACAGCATACATACAAAATAACCTTATACATTCCATAAAATAGGACACTCTAGGTTTAATACAGTGACATATGCAATAAATATGGACATTGTTTCACAAACCCAAGATGAATCTGGCATAAGAGAAAAACAAGTGCAATGAAACATGCACAGAAAAGACTTCGGGAATGTAATCGCAGAACTTATCGGCATAATCTCAACCTGAAAAAGAAAGTGAACGAGCTTTCATTATATTTTAAAAGCTATTCAATTACGTGGACCTTTGCGCAATACTGATCCTGTTTCGGTGTGCATTTATGAAGGTGGGAATTATATACGTTATATTTGTAGCATAGATCGCCAAGAAAAATGTCACTCTAAAGTGGCAGTGAGGGAAACTGTATCTTGAATGACTTGATAATCAAGCAGTCTAAATATATTCCCTTGTATATGGAGGAGTAGACATATTGCAATAATAAAGTTTAGTGAGAGTCCTCTAAGTAAATGTATGGTCTTCAATAAAGAGCTCTCTTCCCCATCGTAATAAGCGCGACGGGCAGGCGCCTCGTTGGCAGTGGAACGCAGGGCCGGTTACACGCGTGTGGAGCAAAAAAAAAGAAAAGAAACATAATGAGAAAATGAATGAAAGCACCCCGCTAGCATGGGAGGTCGCCCGGCCAATTACGCATGCTGGCGTTTAACGCAGGACAGCGTCCTCGCACTGCCGGAATCGCTATGCGTGACATGTGGCCGCAAGGTCGTGCTCTGGTCATCCGGGGTCTGCAGGTTGGCTTCTCGTGGAGCGTCTACGCTGCTGTCGGTAGATACATAAAATGCAGCCGACGACCTTATCGCGCAAGAGTGACTGCGAACGATGTTAAGCAAAACGGGGTAAAACCGGAACGCGGGGAGTTACGTCCTCGCTGCCCTCCGCTACGTCGCTACTCCGTGCACCGAGCACATCCATAAAGGGGGAGAAAGAAAGAAAGAAGGCTAGGAAAAAAATGCAGCAGGTCCAACGAGTTGGAATCTGTATACGCAACGAACCTCGCTGTGAGTGCACGAAGAGTCGAAATACGAGATTGTGGTTATTGAATGTCCGCACAAATTCCGCACGGAAGGCTTTATTTATTCAGGCATTGTAGAGAGGCTATAATTCAATTCCACAGCCGCTGCGCGAATACGAGCTTTCTGGATCTTTCTTTTTGTTCCCGCGGCCAGCGCCGCCGCTGCCGCGGATGCGCGGAGGCGAGCTCCATCTGTTGGTGGTGTAAGGACCCACGTTCACAAAACCGGGTGAGGTTGTTTGCAAGAAGGTTCGTTTTTAAATAACAAGAGGAGTAGAACGAAATAGGAAGTAATTATAACAAAAACAGTTAATCTAGGATCGTGAGACTGCTCGATTTTGTTCCTGAATAAGTGAGAGAGAAAGATGGAGATAGAGAAGGGAAATTAATTTTTCAATTTACTATCCTACATGTGGGGAACGGAGGGGAACGTTAAAGGCATATGGAGAAAGAATAGAGAGAAAAATACACTACTACTAAAGACGAGGGAATACAGTTGCTACAGTCGAGAAACTGCAGCAACAATCTCGTATCGCCCTTCATCAGCGATGTTACAGGGGCATGCCGGCAATGCTGCGAAAATGTGTGCCTCCGAAAGCAGTCTTGAGTCGTGATTGGCTTGGCGCTGTCTTCAAGAACGGGGGGGGGGGGGAGTGGTCAGCGTGAGGCACTTGAAGAATGTTGGCGTAGGCACGTAGATAGGAGTGCTTGCTGCCGTAAGAAAAATTACACTGCTGAAAGCAATGCAGATAACACTGCGTTATCACATCTAAATATCCAAGCACCAGATAAAGAAGGAACGTTTCATTTCATTTCTACGTAGGAGCACCTCCTATTAAATGAACACCATAACATTTTACCGGACGTTAAAAAAGTACGAATGGCAAGAGTTTAAATTGTGTGCAGTATTATAGAATGTCGCTTCACCTATATACTGTATACAGGCAATTTTAAGCGATCCGAAAGCGTTTTAGAAACCGTACGTCGTTCAACCTTGATCAGGTGAAAACGAGGTTGTACTAGGCCAGATAATCAGAAGGCCGGCGCCTAAACGCCAGGATTCACTGCAGGCGTGTTAAGTGTAGGATAACAGTGAGGCGTGTGTACTTGGTTGTATTTTTCCGGTTACTGCGTTTCACCGGCAAACAAATGTTAAAAGTTATAGCTCAGCGCAAGACGCTCCTTTTTGTATCGAAAGTATATCGAACGTTGTCACTGGTTCTATCGATTGTCTATGTTGCCGCCGCACTTGGGGTAATGAGATTGCATGCGTGGCGCGAATAAGGTTGTAAGTACATTCTGGGATACACGCGAGCGCCAGCGATTACGCTGAATCTTCGACGAGTCATCTATAAATGGCCGACGTATTTGACCCATACTTCAGGCTTTCGACAATTGCCACCCGCCGTGGTTGCTCAGTGGCTATGGTGTTGGGCTGCTGAGCACGAGGTCGCGGGATCGAATCCCGGCCACGGCGGCCGCATTTCGATGGGGGCGAAATGCGAAAACACCCGTGTGCTTAGATTTAGGTGCACGTTAAAGAACCCCAGGTGGTCAAAATTTCCGGAGTCCTCCACTACGGCGTGCCTCATAATCAGAAAGTGGTTTTGGCACGTAAAACCCCAAATATTATTATTATTATTCGACAATTGCCGGCTGTGTTCACCGCTGTCGTGGTTTAATATAACTTGCTTTTATGGGCACAGGCTCGCCCAACAAAATTTCGTTTCGTGATTGACAGTTTTCGCTACTGCGCTCTTCGTCTTCACTACAACTTGACAATACGAGTATACTGCGATAATTGATATAAAGATTAAAAAAAAAAGCTAAAGTGACGTCTCATAAAATTTAGCGCCGATCCTAACAAAGTGGGTATAGGTTATATGCGCTTCCGCTACGCCGAGGTAGGTAACAAACAAGCGACATTTATTGATTTTCAGGTGCGTGAGTGTGACAGTGACTTCACCTCGTCATAAGCGCGTCACATGGCCAAATCGGTTATACGTCTGCAAAAATAAGGCCTTTTCGGCATCCCACGTCACTGTGCATAAATTCTCACAACCAATAGGATAATTTTTACAGTAATCTGCTCAAGCATGTCACCCAAGCATTGCTTGGGTGACATGGTTTTCTAAATTCGGAATCAGGTTAAAAAAAAAATGTTTGCTCGTCGGTGCAGTCTTGAGCAGGTCGTCGTGCCTCTCCAGCGAAAACTGATCCGGTTCTAAGGACAACGATGCATCTTGCCAGAGAAATTTGACAACATGGAAAGCGAAGGTCGTTATTGTGAATGGGACAGATATAATGCTGGCTTGCATTCGTTCTTTCCTTCCTATTTGTTTTAAATGCAGCGGCCGCTTCTTGGCCGATCTCCCGTTTTGGGTACTTGCTACAGAATGGAAATCATCATCATCATCATAACGTGGTGATCATCTCAAAGAGCTAGTTGACGTTCGGAAGATGCGGTACCACCCGCTTCTCGGCCGATGCCGCGTTCTGGGCATCGGTCCGCAACGGGACATCACGTTCTGTTGAGATCATCATCACGAAGTAGATTCCAACTTGTGCGTTGGATCTCCATAATTGTTTCAGCTTAAATCTTGCCAGGGGGTGTAGCCGTGCATTTTTGTACTCCGTGAGACGGAAAATTAATCCTCGCCCGATTCATAACTAATTCTTGGCGAGGATGCTTAAACCTTTCCGAAACATTGCGTAAGATTTCATCATTAACGATTCTTCAGTTGTACTAAGTTCATGGTTTCAATGTTTGTTGAATGAAAACCTATGGTTAATTTTCCTGAATGGGGCACGACAATGTTATGGGGCAATTAAATTAGAACATCTCGCTGACTTCCAATCAGGTAATGGCCGCAGTAATTAAAGAGCTAAAGATCCAAAATGTAGATAAATGCGAACAAATGTGATGCGAAGGACACATATAGGAAGTTAAAAGGATAATCATTTACATTGAGGAGACAGCTTCGCATTCACCGCATCGTGCGTCCGCAGAGTGATCCCTGTATCGCAGGAGCAGACAGTCTTTCGCCTAACTTTCACTGTGTGCTGTGACCTTGTCCACATGAGCTGCCACAGCGGCCGAATATCCTAACCCATTTCAATTAGTCTGGCGCGGCGACATCGCTTCTGGCAGAGCCGGCGCACTCGTTTCATCCCAGACGCGAGCACGTCACAGTTGTCGTAATTCTTATCAGACCTCGAATGCATCAACGGGATTCGTACGTATCTCTTGTTCTTCCAAAGCATTCGCTCTAGTACCGTCAGCAGCCGCACAGTCAATATCTTCAACGCGGTCCTGAGATGTATTGTAAGTCTTTCCTTGACGTGCGCCTGAAACTCCTTTTATTTCGGACAATGCGACAATTGTTAAGCCAGGCAACGTCGTTCTGCGAGCTTCTCACATAGAGCGTCCCAGCTTTGCGTGCGTGAGAGGGTCGGCAAATCTCTTGATTGCAACCGCTTAGATCTGATGGCACCAACGCATACGGGTCGGGCCCGCGACCCCGAATGCCTTTTCTTATCGAAAAAGGATTCGTCGAGGCCTTCTTAGCGCACTCCGCTTGGCGCTGATTGTCAGCGGCGTTGCTTTTACGCATCACGTCTCGATCCCATTTAGCGTCTCCTTGGGTAACAGCCTCCACCACGCGCCTCCACCGGGCGCCTGAAAGGCGTCGTGGTCTCATACAGCATGCAAGTCCCAGCCGCCTGCTCGGGAAGTGGGCGGGTTGCACACTGCATTTGGAGGGTGCTTCGAACTCTCAGCCTTGAAGGCGCGCCGATATTCGTGTTAAGTGCATGCTGTCCGGATCGCTCTCGATTCATCGCCACTTCTCGAGACAACCGCGATTGAAGCATTCCGCGTGTACACATTCAAACAACCTTGCTGTGTTTTGTGCTAGCTCTATAGTCATTTTTGCAGCTGTTAACCATGCTGCAGAGTAGGCATCAGGTGAGTCCATAGGCGCTCCTGTAGTCTAGAAAAGAAAATACGCGATGTGAGCGCTTTTGAATACGCTTTGGCTTGTTATTGCAGTGGTGGGCTTGCAGCGTTACGCTTCTGTCCCCTTGTACTCATCCACACGCATTTACCGAGCCCTCCAAACGCCCTGCACGAATTGATGCTGACGTAGAAGAGACAAAGTTGAATCTCGCGGGCAATTTATAATTTTCAGGAATTACAAAATTTAAGTACATGTATAGTGCGCCGTCCTACCAATGCGTCCTTGCTTGATTTTGTGCTATATGCACAGTCAACCCGGCTAGCACTAATGTGTCAACTACGTAGGCCGCCACATGCAATGCCGTAGTGCAAGAGCCTTTTGTATCCTCCGAGAAGGCTTCAACGTGCTATTGGACGAAGAGGCAGGGAGATTAAATTAGCTTTTTTTTAGCTGGGTACTTACCATGGCGAGGGTGGGTAGGAGCTAAACAGAGAGAAGATAGTGGGCGAGTTCAGGGTTTACGTGCGTCAGGCAAGATATTACCTATCTATACAGCCGGCACTCGTCTGTTTGCTTTAGGTGTTACAGTAGGGCTCACATGACCATCTGAAGCGACAAGGGGTCAGGCCAGGCTCGCAAGAGCTCCGCTTCGTTGTGAAGCGAGTTTTCCGGTTGGGTCAGAGGGCAATTAACGCAGAGAATGACATTGTACGTCGAAGCAGGAACAGTGGGAATTGAAGTGCCCGGTACTCTCCTCACATGTTCACTGAGTTCACGTGATGGTCAGTGAGTGCTCAGAGGAAGGAAACAAGTGCCGTCAAATGGTCATTCCCCCCCCCCCCCCCCCCCCGAACTTATCGTGAAGATTAAGAAGGATGAGCAATACATTGCTGCTGGGATCTTAGGATGCAAAGAGAAGCCCCAAGTCCCTAGAAATATAACGTCCGCAATTGGAGCACTGTTTCTGTGGTGCCCGCATTCGTCAGCCCTGATAACGTCACACATCGCGACTTTTGCATGCGCAGTGCGCGCATCACGAAGTTTTGAAGGCGCCGCGCTACTGAGTGTGCGAGCGCTTTACAACATCGAAATCAATCTGCAGGCACCGTCGTGACCTGTTTCACGCAACGTATCTTGTTCACGCAGCGTAGCTTTGCGGTTTCGCGCAAGCTGCTTAGGGAGGCCGTAAAGAAAGAAATGAAACTCGGAGGAAAGAAGCTCACCGTTCGCTATAGCAGTCCACGGATGATGGAAACGATTTGCACCCTAAAGCATGCTGACGGAAATGCCATTTCTTGCCCCGTTCAAACCGCAAAATGATTCAAACTTAAAAAAAAAAAAATCACGTCCCCATTCGGGCAGCCGTCTGCGACGACACGCGCCCCTCATTTCCATTCTGTTTCACTTTTTCTCTCGCGAACACGTGTCAGCCGTCATGCATCTACAGTGCGTGCGGGATTGCAGCCACGCTTGCAGCGCAGCCTAGCACTGTCGCCGCACAGGCAACGAGCGCGGCCGTGAGCAATAGCGCTGCGCATTTTGTCGCGCGCCAGGGTAAGAAGTCTGCTGCTCGTTTCCCAAGGCCTAAGCCTATATCGAACCGAACTGTCGACCGCAGTCCAAAAAAAGAAAAAAAAAGAAAGTAAAGAAAGAAAGAAAGAAAGAAGGAACTATGGATGCATGGCGTGCATTTGTGCCTGTGAGAGAGCGTGTTGCCTCTGTGCACGCGCGTGCACGTGCCAGCATGCGTGTGTCTGCGCGCGTGTAGGGGGCCGAGCTCCGGGCACTTCCGGCTGGCCCACCGCGACGCCGCGCAACCTCGCGTGGGCGCACATTGGGGCCGGTCAGCGCGATCGGCAGTGATCGATACCCGCCGGCCAGAGTGCTGGCTCTGCGTGCCCTCCGCTTCGCTTCCGTGGAACCCTCCACCGTTTAAGTCCAGAATGTTTCGTTTTTCACCGACGGGTGCGTTAACGCGAAGAATTCCAGGCCGCCGTTTTGCACAGTAGTGCGCCGTTAGTTCCAGACTTCCTTGTTTTCTTTTTGTTCTCGTTTTATTTATTTATTTCATAATACCCCTAAAGGCCCCCGAAGGGGTATTACATAGCGGGTACCGATATCGACATGAAAAAAATGTGAGCTACAGAAAAAACAACTGAAGTACACAAAAGTTATAAAAAATTTTTACAAAAGAAAACACGAAAGTTATACAAAAGTACGACATTTAGCAAAATACACAAGTAAACAATATACGAAACACAATATACGAAATACATTAGGCAAGTGAAACTCAGATAGAAAATACAAAACTGTCTGAGAAAATAAATTAAGGGAATTAAATAGGTACAATGTAAAAGAAGTAAAACGGGGTGTTGCTCTAAACTGCTTCACTTGTCACGTTAACAGATTAATGAGACATGAATCCACTTGTACAATGTGCACGCAGAATGGTAAGACAATGATCAAAACAATATATACACTGAACAACGTATGAAGAAACGGTACATGATGGATATTTACATGTAACTATTGCGTAAAAGTTCCTGAAGGTTGCGAAATCGGTTTCAGTAGCAATGTGTGATGGTAGGTTATTCCATGCAACAATTCTTCGAGGAACGAAGGAGTTAGCATAGTTAGCTGAGCGACAACTGATGCGTTTTATCTTGAAGATATGGTCTGTGCGTGGAAAGAAGGCTGTCGCTGGTTCGAAGATGCGGTGAAGGTGCGCATGATGATAAAGTTTGTGCAGCAGTGAGAGGCGGGCAATTCTGCGGCGATGAGATAAATCGTCAAGCTGAGCGCGATCTTTTAGTGCTGGAATGCTATTATAGGGTAAATAATCAGAAAAAATGAAACGGACCGCACGGTTTTGCAGTGATTCGATTTCTTGGGTGATATATGTTTGAAAAGGATCCCAGATGGCTGATGCATACTCGATTTTGGGGCGTATTAATGTGATGTATGCTAGTCTGCGTAGTTTAGCTGGAGCATGCTTAAGGTTGCGTTTGAGGAGGCCTAAAGAGCGGTTAGCTGATGCCAACGTCAGGCGGATGTGATGATGCCACGTTAGATCAGACTGTATGTGAACACCAAGGTACTCATATGAAGTTGTAAGTTCAATTATTTGTTTATATATTACGTACGATGTTGGAATACGGTGGTTGCGCCTAGTAAATGATAGTAACTTCGTTTTAGCTGTATTAAGAGTCATCAACCAAGTTGAACACCATGTGTTAATAGCGTTAAGATCGGTTTGAAGAATATCTTTGTCATTATCGCATGAAATTAATCGATATATTACGCAGTCATCGGCAAAAAGTCTGATGCGGGAAGACACACAGTTAGGCAGGTCATTAATATAGATTAATAAAAGTAAAGGGCCAAGAACGCTGCCCTGCGAAACACCGGAGGTTACTTTGGTAGAAGAGGAATTACTGTTGTTAACAGACGTGTATTGTACTCTGGATGAGAGGAAATCCTTAATCCATCCAATAACGGTTGGGTGAATGTTAAGGTTCATTAGCTTCAGTATTAGTCTATCGTGAGCAACGCGATCGAAAGCTTTCGAGAAATCCAGGAAGATAGCATCAACTTGAAATCCTAGGTCTAGGTATGAATGCAAGTCATGCAAAAAGCCGGCTAACTGTGTTTCGCATGAATAACCACGACGAAAACCATGTTGGTAATCAACAATAATTTTGTGCTCTTCTAAGTAGTTAATGATTTCAGTATACAAGATGTGTTCAAGTAATTTACAAATAGTACTAGTTAAGGAGATGGGGCGGTAATTTAATGGGCGAGTTCGGTCTCCGGACTTAAAAATGGGTATGACTTTTGCCACCTTCCAATCGTGCGGAATAGTGTTAGTTGATAAAGACTGCGACAAGAGTGCACATAATATAGGTGATAAACTAGGTGACAAATGTTTTAACACTTTATTATTAATGCCAGTGTGATCAGAGGCGGAAGAAAGTTTAAGTTTATTTAGTAAAGAAGAAATACCTGCTTCGCTAACAATTATTTCTGGCATTGATATGTTAATGAGATTGTCAAGGGTTGGTGAAGATATGGTGTCTTCCTGTGTAAATACAGATGAAAATGCGCTATTCAATAAATCAGCACATTCCGAGTGGTGGACCATATCACCGTGCTCATCAACTAGTGTTAAATCGGGATAGCTCTTCGGGTTTATTACGCGCCAAAAACGTTGAGGATTGTTAGTGAGCATAGAATATAGGTCATGGGCAAAGAAATGTCGTTTAGATGATTTTAGCAGTGACTGATATTGCTTATCGCAGGTCTTATAACGGTGCCAGGAATCTGAGTCGCGGGCTTTATCGGCTTTACGATATAAACGCTTTTTCTTATTATTAAGGCGCCGAAGCTTTACGGTAAACCACGGGGCTGTCGGGGTGCAGGCTATTTTTGTTAGAGGGACGAATCGATTAATTAGTTCAGTAAGAGTGGTTTTAAGTTCAGCCCAGTTATGTTCGATGGTTTGAAATTGGCATCTATTGAGGAAATGTAAAGAGAAGTCAGATAGCGCGGAGTTTATGCTGTCAAAATCCGCTCTATTGTAACATCGGATGCACTTATCAGAGCACGGACGTCTTGGAAGGGAAACTGCAAGACTACCTGTTATGATATCATTGTCAGATAGCCCATCTTGATGAGTTAAGTCGAAGCACACGTCAGGATCAGTGGTTAATACTAGATCTAAAATATTAGCGGATGTAGCCGAAGATCGCGTAGGACGGGTGATAAGCTGTGTTAAATAAAAGTCGAGACATGACTGCAGGAAAGTGTGGGCCTCAGATAGGTAGGTTGCTGTTGAAAGGTTAGCCCAATCAACTTCGGGGAAATTAAAATCACCGAAAATTAGTACTAGAGATTTAGAAAAACGAACAGTAATGATTTCAAGGAGCCGTTGGAATTCACGAGAAAACGTATTGCCCATGTCAGGAGGTCGATAAAAAGCACCAATGATTATTAGGCCTGCTTTATGTTTTATGGAAACGCACACACACTCTAAAAAAGTGTCAAGGTGAATACGTGTGGCGAAAAGATTTTTTTGCACTGCCACCAAAGCGCCACCACCTATTCGATTTGTCCTGTCACATCGAAAGTAGTTAAATGAAGTCCAGCTTTCCAGAATGCAGGTATCGGGGACAGTATCGGTAAGCCATGTTTCAGTTAGTATCACTATCGATGCTGAACATCTGTCAATGATGGATGATAGCTGTACTGTTTTAGAAATGACACTTCTTATGTTTGTGTAAAGAAAAGGAATACGACACCCCTAATAAGAACACATCGTTGTTACGAAAAGAAAAAGCACCATTTAGGCTCACCTGCACAAGCATGAAAAGTGAGCGTGGCATCACAGCTAGGGTGTCGTGGCCCGAAGTGCTGTCGAAATGGGTGTGCTTTAGTACTGTGCGTGTTGTAGATAAGGTTCCATGTTGTCTGTCTGTCTGTATTTCATTCCGCGGCGAATGTTTCGCTCTGGAGCTGCTGAGTGCTACCGTGTACCAAGCTTAATAATTTCTGTGATTTCCTTCGTTACATCGCGCGTACGTTTATGGTGTTGAAAAACTTGTGTAAGTAAGGGGGTTTAGACGAGGGGGATGAGTGGTGGAGGGTTGAGCGGGAGCGTTATGTCGAGAGTAACGCTGAGAATGACAAAGAACACTCAAGGCCGTGAAGGAAACCTGCTTAACAAACAAAATACAAGTCGTGGCTGCGACGGGCGATCTGTATGGTAAGCCCGGCACCACGGTCATGGCAAATGAGCCGACAGGACTCCGGAGAGAGCGAATGCAAGACGAAAGACATGGTCTCGCATGATAAGCCGTTTCCAGAACACCAATTGTCCGCTCACTGCTCGCGAACAGTGATTTTAACGACGTAATTACTTCCTGCAGTGGTTTCGAGTCAACAGGCTTGCCTTGTAGCAGTTTAGGCTTTGTCACGGGCATGTAAGAGGCTTGACTAAACGGGAGCTGAGTGAATACAACGCAACCAGGGGCAACTAAGCTCGCAAGACTGGCGCCAGCAACGGGCACGATTCTTAAGCGAAGCCTCGACCGCACAAAGGCACGACCAAGATAATCGTGCTCAGCGATGTCCTTGAGTCTAACCAAGTTGGTTTTGTGTCCAGCGCATTATAGTTCTTTCTTTACTTTTAGAGAAATTGTTGGAGAGAGCAGCATTTCCCTAGAGAGCATACAACGGCATGAGAAAGAGACACTCACCTCCTTCAAACAGCCTCATTTTTCGAATCCACATGCGCGCGCTCACTCCTCCTCCCTGTCCCTGGCGACATAAGTGAGAGAATGTAAGGAAAAGAGAAAAAAAAGATGACCGATGATTACGATACTCCCTAACGCGAAATTTGAGCGCAGCTCTGTGGTGTTTTGATTTTGCGATATATTGAGGCAAGTAATTTGAAAGAGACATGTACCAGAGTCGCCAGTTGTCGAAAATCTGATCTGCGGGTCAAGCGCTCAGCTTTTATACGTGGCTCGTCGAAGGTTATAGTGTAATCGCTGATAACGCGTGGTTTCCAGAAAGCACTACACAATTCGCGTCGTGCATGCAATCAGATTACAAAACAAACGCAAACCACGACAATCGAAACAAGCGCGAACGAGACCAAACCAAGCAAACCAAACAGGAGCGAGCGCGAGCTGACGCGAGCAGACGATAGTACGAAACGAGCGGTCCGGTTGAGGCCAGATACGAGTATGCATCGAGCGGTTGGGCGGGTCCGCATGACACCAATTTCCGGCGCGCACATCACTGACGAGGCCGCTGTCATTGGTCTCCGCCGTTCGTGGCTCACGTCTTTGATCTCCCATTCAGCGTTCGTTCCTTCGTCTTTCGCTGTGTTCGCTCACTCGGTTATGTCGCCGCCGTCGCTCGCCGCAGAAACGGGCACTTATGAGTTGCGCTCTAAAAAATAATAAGATATAGGCAAAATGCTAGACTGATAAGCATGCGGTGATGAATTGATTAGCTCAAGCAGGTTAGGTGACCATTTGTCACAGCGTCGCTCCAGAGGAATGGCAATAATTTATCATCATCATCATCATCACAAAGGAGTTTGTGTCAAGCGACATCGCAGTCGAATGACTATACATGAATGTGATGAGGGCAAGGCTCACGCTACCTAAAAGAGAAATTTCCTTACGTTCGAAATCACGCGCTCCTGTTTCTTTTCAGATTTGTTGCTTGACCTTCTTGCTTTGAGCCTGCGCATCTTCTGCGCTTGGTGTCTCGAGCGCTGAAAACATAAAATCTGTGGCGATGGACAGACGAGGACTGCGGTCTGTGTTTGATAAGATTTCGGTGCAGTTAGACTGTTGGAGCTGCCGTCATCAGCAGACCGTTCCGACACCCTTAGAGGTAACGTCATTGTCAGATACTAGAAAATAATCGTTCTTATTTTATTTTCTTTCTCCTAGCAGAAATGAAAAAAAAAAAACCAACTAAGAGAATCAACGCGGATTTTCACTTTGTAAATAAGTCCTGGTTAACCTCTTAACCTTTCATTTTTTCTCTCTCTCCCTCCCTCTAAAGAGACATGACGAGAAAAGGTAACTTTAATGCGCACAGACGCAAGAACAGCCATCCATCAGTTCACGCGGCTAAGTTCAGTGGTCAGCACTGGGCTTGAGAGTAACTGCAAAGGGGGAAGAGTAGGGAAATATTAAAATAGAGAGAGGAAGCATCAAGAGTTCATGTCGCTGACGCAGTGAAAATTGTGAGCGCTGTGTCAAAGATGGTCGCTCAGTCCCATTGCCTTCAGGAATTGCATAACGATTTTGCGGTATTCTGCAGCTGCGATACACGCGAGACCATGGTCCCAAGATAGCGTCCAATTAAATACAAATAAATAAATAAATAAATAAATAAATAAATAAATAAATAAATAAATTGGTGTTTCATCTAGGGCGATACAAAGTTTAATTAAGACCTGTAGCTTTCAAGAACACTGTGAGCGCTTACGTTGCCGACACCGCCATATTGTGTTCGCCTTATTGTGTCTTCTTTCGCTCACCTCCCGCCGCAAAAGTGGTCGTATCTTTTTGAGGTCCTTTCATTCACAACCCACAGGTAACCAAATCATCATTCGAGCCTATCGCTTCTTGGGCCACACGCATCCTAATGCTGTGTATCTACCACGCGCTCATTGCACTAAGTATTAATGTTCTTTTTTTCTACACAGTGCCCGTGAATGGAATACCCTTCCTTCTGACATCGCCCTCACCACTGACATTTCTCCTTTCAAAGCTGCCATCGAAGACCATCTTGCAACTCACAACACCTTACCCGACACGCCCTTTTTTCAATATGTGCCCACCGCTCATGCAATGTCCCGTTTAGGGACTTTTGAGGTATAATAAATAAATAAATAAATAAATAAATAAATAAATAAATAAATAAATAAATAAATAAATAAATAAAAAAGGTCTTGCACCTAGAGCGTACAAGATCTCATTGAGACCTGTAGCTTTCAAAAACACTGTGAGCGCCTACGTTGCCGACACCGCCAGCGTGCTCGTGCCACACTCGCCACGGGCCAATAGTGTCCCGCTGCTCCAAGCTCGAGTCGAGAAACAGCAGGGCCTTGAGTGATTCGCGGTGTGACAAGCAACGACTGCAGTCGCGTGTAAAGGTGTTTCGCGCAAGTCCCCGAGAACGATGCACACAGTAATACGACAAGGAGATACTCGCTTGGTGACGCACTGCGTGAGTTGGCAGATCGACAGTGCAGAGTTTCGAGCGATCGAGATAGCCAAAACCGCATTGAAAATGTCTCTTCATCAGTCGTAACCAAACCCGCTAAGCGTTCGTCGGGTATACTTGAAAGTATATAGCAGGAACAGCAGTCGCAGCAGGCTGCCGTGTGCGCGTGATTCCGTCGTCCGGTATTGCAGCAATGGCGCACGCGTTCTCCAGTGTGGCCTCGAAGATCCGGGCACGATAAGCGACTCGCTGGGGGGCGGCAGTGCTGTTCGACGTTAGGACCACTCCCCGCCTGCACGCATAAGCCTACGCTCGTTAAGAAAACGCTCCGAGACGTTACCTAACGTAATCCTCCGCGCTGCATCGAAACGACGTTTTTCGAGGTCGGGGCATTGTTTTGACGCGTGCAGTAATGGAAAACAAAATAGAGCCCGGTATTCTTACTAGGGGCTCGCCTGACGCATGCTTTCTTTCGTTAGCGTTCCCTGTATTCAGCCCTTCGCTCACGGCTATGAACAGAAGGAAACAAAGAAAATGAAAGAAGGATAGAAAGAAGGAAGAAAAGAAGGGGGGCAGCAAAGGAGCAAATACGTCCAAGAAACAGACAAAAATACGTACAAGACTTCAGCCTCGCTTGGAAGCGTGCTTGTCTTTTCTTTTTCGTTTTTCCTCTCGTGCTGGGTACCACAGTGTCCGCAATCTGAATGGGGGCCTCCACATTTAAAAAAAATATTTTTGAGCTCTTCTCGGCAGTGTGGCTTTTGTCTCAGCTTACGGAAACACAGCAGAACAAAAGGCTCTGCAGCAACTCCCGTAACGAATGCTGCATACCGTCTGAATAACTGAAATATTCTCGTCGCCGTGTGGCTACAGGTTGAAACCAAAGGAAATAAGAAACGAAACACGATTAGGAAACAGGCGAGCAGTGCGCGGGCCACGACGTGCGGTGCTATCATAACGACCGAACCGGCGACTACAGTTGTGTGGCGCTGCGGGCTGGCATAGAGTGAAAGCGACGGCGAGACGTGATTTCGAAACGGCGCTGGGGCCGCACAGCGTAAGAAAAATTTGCGCGCTCCACTTGTTCGCTAGGCCGGCAAGCAAAGCGGAGTTGATATAGCGTCGTGTTGTTGGCGTAGACGCCGGTGATGTCCTCGGATTACTCCGCTTGAACTCATAACGAACGGCGTACGATTGCTCGCTTCACGCGAGAAAAAGTGTTTCACCTTGACGCTCGTTGGAAATTATTTGGCAATGAATTAATTATCAAGTTTTTGATGCGTCCTAGACCGTTAACGGTGTAGGCACAACGGACACCATAAAAAAAAATGCAGAATTTTATTCCGTATTTTACGCCTGTATGCAGAGTTGCGTCAGCATTCAGTTTTCCGCGTGTCCATTAGTAACTGAAATTCTAATATACATTTTTTCTAATACCATTGATGAATGCAATTTTCGAATCGAACCAATTTATATCAGAGAACCCGCAAAAGGTGACTAGATCATGCTGGGTGGTAAGAATCAGGTGAACCGTCGGGCTCTGTACTTCAGTAACTCCTTGAATCCAACAGACAATGAAGACAGGGAAAGAGCTTAAGCGGTAATTGTTTTTTCATGTACTGCAGGATTGATTACGTGCGATGGTTAAACATATAAAAATAATCATACCCCTGACAACGAGAACAATGAGATGAAAGCGGAGGGAAAGACAACTCGCCGACGGTGGCAGCCGAAGCGATGAGAATGTGCGCTTCAAGAAGCGAATATTGTGGGTGTTCAGTTCAGACCGGTGGGAACATTTCTTTTTCCTAACTACGTTTCCCTTTTCCTCTGTAAAGAATATGAAGTTTATTACAAAATTAACCCCGATACATAATCAATTGTGTAGTGCCTAAGCAAAAGTGTTAATTTCACCCACGGCTTTTCTTCTTGACTTTGCGCACGGTACGCTGGCTATATGTAATCGTTAAATGATATTGACAGTTCTAAAATTTCAGGCACTATTTTGTTTCCCGCATCGGACTGTAAGCAATCGCGCTCTTACTTCTTGGCAGAACACTACTATGGGATAAACATCGGACGCTGCTTTATTGAAATTCACGGGACAGTGCTTTCGAGAGGAAATAATGAATGCGTGCGAGGCACGAAGAAGGGCCAAGAGTGCGCGTCCACCGCGAGGCCAGCTTCCTGAATCCCGTTTGTCTGCAGCGAGTGACTGGGCTTTGCGCTCAGCGCCGTCGGGAGCTGTCAAGGAGGTCAAGGAACTACAAGCCATGCTGGCACGCCGTAAAAACCCTGGAATGATGTCAAGTGTCTAAATCAAGCTCCCGCAGATCCATTCTTCATAATTTTTTATTTCTTTAAATTTTGGCATCGGATAGGAAGCCCCAGTAGAGAGGCGGGAAGCAGGTCGGGATTATTCCATCTGCGCTTAGTGGCCTTTCATTCAATAACTCTATCCACTGGTATATCCGGAAGAGGTTGGCCGGGTCGGAAGAAACGGCGGAAGCGCGAAACGGCCAGCATCCGTCGACGCGTGGCTTGTCTTCCTGTCGCTTCTCATCCAGGATGCAGCAATGCGGGCGCATCGCGGCAAAAGAAAAGGGCAGCTCGAGCAGTGTCTGTGCCGTTTCCGTTACGTGGCTATTTGCTTTCCTAGTTTCCAAGTTAGTTTTATCACTCCACCAACTTTCTTCGTCGTTCATGCACAGATCGCACACACGGGTGCTGTGTGCAAACCAGGAAACCTTAATTATTATGCAAGCACGAAGAACGCGCCCACATTTGTTGCTGGTGGTTATATATATATAGCTTTAATCTCGAAATAGGTCCACCGTAACTGGCGGGAGTGGATGCCAGGGCTTGATAGATGTATGCAGTTGAATGCAGCCCTTCAAGTCGTCAGCCACCGCCTGCACTGAGCGTATCTTTCTAATAATTCAGGAAGTCCGCCCTACATGCTACCACCACTAGACGACCACGGAAGTCAATTCTAAACGTTCAAGGTAGAAAGGTTGTTGGTAGGTATATCTTGCATTTATACTGGTAGCTCATATACAAGGCCACATGTAGAAAAAAGGAAGCCACTAAATATGCCAGCTCTGAAAATCGAGCGCTTATCCTGTCTATTCCGTTCCTTTGTGTGCGTGTTGTCTTCAGTTTCGCTCTGCCAATATAGATGCAAGTGTAATTGAATGTAAGAGAAGCAGGCACGATAACTAACGCACAGTTCAACGCCAGTCGTGCAAGGGCAAGGTGCGAAGACTTGAGTACGTCACGTGTGAAACAACCTTTTGCGTGAATGGAAATATTCGGATAAGGGCTATAGCGATATTACATCCGCCCACCTGCAGAGAAGGTTAATATCTAGTGAGCCTAATTAGGTCTCTGACGCAATGATATAACTTCATGTACCTGCTTTCTTAATTTAATGCAAAACGGCATGGGCTTGGAGGAAAGCCAGGAACAATAATAATTGTCGGAGAGAGAGAGAGCGAAAGAAAATGAAAATAATAATTTCTTATTATCTCTCTTTATTACGAAACGCAGAGGGGTTAACAAGACTGACGGTCCGGTTGGCTACTAAAGCCTCGCGATGCACGCCTTTTCTCGAGAATAAAAAAATAAATACTGATTCGTCAGGTTTCGTATCGCTGGTCTCCAAAGAAATGATTTCGACCCCGGAACGTCGGCAAGAGTGAGTACTGCTCGTTACACAGTAAAACAAAAGGAATAGCGCCACTTCCTGGTTTCTCTCCCGCACGTTATCTACGAACATTCACCCCGGCTGATACGCAAAGTTGCGCTCACTCTATCACTAACGTATCAAAAGTAAGTGAGTGGGCGCAGTGCAGAACCAATGCGCCGAAGCGCGGGTGAGGGCGACTCTGGGTGACGGCGACTACAGCGACAGCAGACGAATGTTCGAAGTTGAACGTTTTGTGACGGTCCACCGGGTAAGCTAGTGAACAGCAATAATACATCTTTGCTACAAGCTATTACGAAGCACAGAATAGTACAGTTTTAGATGGGAAGGCAAGGAATCAGTAGAGAGTTTTAGAATAGGGGCCCCAATAGTTTGGGGCCCCAAAGAGCTTTGCGGGTGTTAGCGTTGGGGCACGCCGGAGTGAAGAGTTTTAGAATTGGGCTTTCCGTTTCCGGATAGTGTCTTGCGCTTACAGCGCCACTACGGTGTGAAGGAAAAGCTATTAGAAATAATTAAATAAGGTATACCATTTTATGATAGGAATAGTAATTTTGACTTGCGTGTATTCGCGTTTAATTACAATTTATAGGTTATTCTGTAAGCAGCAAACGATTAGTTGCGCTTAGTTTTGAGCAAACCAACTTTACGTGCCTTCAGCAGCCAAGCTTAGCCGTGTTAGGCCTACGAGCCATAAAATCCACAATCGAATTCGGAATCAGCGGCGTCTAATGAATTAATGTTCATAACACATGCTAGTTGAGAGAAAGCGATAATCGCAGTCACTTCTTCTATAGCTTGCGAACTTCAAGCGTTACCACGAATCTAACCCAGTTTTGTGCTAGGTTAGAGCCGTCGCTTCGATGGATGCCGCCATGTTTGCTGACGCAAAGCTTTTGGGGCCGCTATTTGGGCTCACACGAAATCGGTGAAATAGCGTTCCCAACGCAAAACCCAAACGCAGTCTGCGTCTCGCGCATGCGCAGTGGCTTCGACGCTATTTCTTTTGGGCCCCAAAACGTTTGGGGCTTCTATTCTAAAACGCTCTAGTAACGGTATTTCTATGGAAGGACAGGAGCACGCAGCAGTAATCATGCATGTGACGTCATGCCCATGCTACCAGATTGAGACAGCAGGTAAAAACGAAAATAACCTCACAGAGCTACAGGAGAAAGCAATACATTGAAGTCGCAGCATAGGTTTTGAATGCACATTGTGATATTGTATTGCAGGGTAGGAAAATGCAGTTAGCGATGACAGGGCTGCTCAACGATTGCTCAAGTTCAAAGCCTTTTTTTTTCTTGTCTCAAGTTCAATATCTCCATAAATAGAGGCCTATATCGTTGTGACTGTTTGGGAGCTCCACAGATAACAGCTTTATTCTAAGTCAACTGTAGGAAGCAACCGATTTATGAAAACAGAAAAAATAAACATAATAAAGGATATTTTGCGAGGGATTAAACTAAATTTAAATGACTAAGTCATAAAGTATATGCTAATTTCAACAAAAAGGACTGGTCTGTACTTTAGCGGTGTCACCACCGTTGGTAATCCTCCTATATGTGGGATCCGTTAAGATGAACGACATGATATGGTAGCGCAAGAAATACCGGGAGCGGTAGATTAGCAGCGAGAGACAGAGCAGAAGGAAAGACGGCGTTACACCAACCACTGTTTATTAAGCACAAAACTTGCTACATATACATCGCGCACGCACGCTCGACACCAGGGGGTGGCCAAGAGCAAAGGATAAGTCATCCTGTATGTTACAGACCTAGAAATTTCATTTCCACATCATATAGCGAAACACATGTTTGACTAGCACAATCTTGACCACTGTTATTAATATGGTATGCCTCCGGCAGTTCCCGCGTGGTTTTATCTTTACTCCTGCCAAGGATCCTCATTTCAGAAAAAGTTGACTCATAGCAGCACGATCTACTGTATATGTATATATATATGTATATGTATCACACTTTGTGTGTATAGGCAGTTGTGAGTGTAACGCTGTCTTCATTCCTGCTTTGTCTGTCGCTGCTAATTTTTCTTTTCCGGTATTTTTTTTTTGCGCCAAAATATCATGTCATCCAGCAAGCACCAACTCCCCGACAAAAAAAAAAAACAAAAAAACAAAAAAAGACGTTATTGTCAAACTGTACGTTCGTCCTTTTTTCAGTCCAATAAATTAGAGAATCAAATTTCTTCAAGAGCCAAATTAACAGAAAGAAAGAACAAGGACGTATACATATTGTCGACAATTATATGTGTCGGCTGTTTCTGAAGTAGGGCGGTTCCCAGCGCCCCACGCATACTGCTGTTCGATGAATGCGCAAAAATGTGACGCTAAGGTTACGGTTATCTTTAAACTTCTTCAATTGCGAAGGCGGGCACTGAATAGGAGCACACGAATCAGTATGCGTGATAAAGAGAGAACCCAGTGGTATTGCGACGCTAGCATTCTGAACGCCGTACCACGCCCTAGATGCCAAAGTGAATTGACTTTTGCGTTGGGAAGCTAGTTCACGACCTCTTATTTTAGCCAGCCCGACATTGTGACCTCCGTAGTTATTGTAAATACGTAATTCAGCTCGATCCTTTGTCTGATGTTTTCTTTCCCGCGATGAAGTAATACGTGATCGACTGTGGAAGCCTTTCTCAGCAGCATCGCCTATCTGTGCACGAACATGCCTCCTTATCTCGGAACAGCTTTTACCGTCAGCACCTCGAATATCGAGAGCAATATGACTATATGTATGCACAAAATTTGCACAACAAGGTACCCGCGCCTCTGTTTAGTGCGACTTGATCAGAGAACTATTCGACGTCTCGTGGCAGTGAAAAGAGTGAAACTCCAACAAACTGAGGACACAGTTTCGATATATGATTTACCTTAGTGCTATGTATGGGCTTTTGTTATTTATCGTATTATCGTCCTTTGAATTGTCGATAAATACGGCGATATAGGCGTTCAGAGTATGGTTATTCGGCATACGGCTGTCATAGTCGCGAAGGCAATACAATGTTTCAGGTACAGAGATAATAAGCATGTACTGTTTGCAGATAACCGTTAGGAGAGGAAGGACTAAGGACACTCCACACAAATTCACGTGCACCATTCACTGGCATAGAGCCCACGAAAGGATAACGAAAATATTGTTGGCGCGCTACATTGCTAACGACTACATATACACGCCAAATTTCAACCTTTCAATATTTAGATGTGCATGCGATCTGTGCACTAATCATACAGTCTCGCCCGTTTGCTGACTACCAGACAGCTTGTGTAAAAAAAAAACACATATTGTGCTTGTTAATTAGCGTCATTCTTTTCGCATTCCTTGTAAAATGAATGTATGTTAAACTCGAAACGTAAATCGACAACCACACCAACTTGAGAAATGCAAGATGAGCCTGTATTCTAACGCAAAATGGTTACGTTGGTGCATAACTTATCAAATATTCGCATGATGCGGTTATGCATCGCCTCCGAGGTCTCATTTCTCCGGACTTATTTTCGGTCTTACTAGCGTGATTTTCGAAGACAACAATAACAATGAAGGGTAAATGCCCGTGCCATATATATATATATTGAAGGTGTTTGAAGTGGACACATGTGTGCGTTAGTCTTTTCTGCACTGCTACTATTTCTTTACTGCTGTGTTTCTTCCCACTAAATTCCATGCTTTCGTTTTTTAGAAACGTTTCCTCTATTGATGCCTAGCATAATATAAGGTTGTGCAAGCTTCCTCCTCTCATTTTTATTTTTTTGATTTCATAAATAAAAGCAAGCTTCTAGTTACATAATTTGGCGTCAATGTTCTGGTAAACTTAAAGCTTCTGGGTGCCTAGTACACAAAGGCGGAACAACAAATGTAATACTGACTCTCTCGTAATGGAGTACATGGGTGTGGTAGGTCTGTTTCGTCGCGAACTGCAAACTCTTAGTTTTTTGTTGTCCACTCCTTCATAAGTTTCTTTTGTTTCCTCTCGTAAAGTTCCCACTGTGCCACTTACAGGGATTTAGAATGAGTACATAGCACAAAAGCCGAAGTGTCAAACTCAGAAACGTCGCTTGTACCTTGTCACTTCGTTGCTACTGATAGGGAATGTGTTCACAATTTAACTTTGTGGCGCGCTCATATGAACACGCTCCATTTTCCGTTCTGCTTTCTTTGAAACGAGCTGTTACTGGGGGTTTCATGCAGTGCCTGTAATGTTGTGCTTTTTCCTGCTCTACCTGCAAGGTTTTTTATTTCTTTCTCGCGTAGTGAATCCAGTAAAAATCTTCCGGTAATGTCAGTGTTTGTTGGCTTCTTTTGAAATGTCCGGTAATGTGGTGACAGACGTTCACGCCTTGCTCTGACCATGTTCACCCATACTATGTGTGCAGGCTGTGCATCATCTATGTACGTTATTTGTCTAGCATTTCCTTTTTTTCATTTCTGGTCTTACATTTCTTTTTTATTTCGACATTTCTCATTCACTAGGGTTTATTTTTTAATGTTTAGAACAGCCGGCTCTTCTGTGACCCATTTTCCCAGTATCGCATCATTCGATAAACGACGACAACAAACACTGAAAACGTCGTTCATATCGGTCGCCGATCTCTCTCGTCTTGTCGCAGGTCCTCTGCTGCTGGCTCGCAGCTGAGGCCAGCGGCCAGCGCTTCCAGCAGCAGCGACTGGAGCAAGCGACGACAGGAGGGCGCCCCTTGCAGAAGCAGGAGGAGGCCCCGTACTACCGGGACGCCCTGCCCCGATCGGCGCCGGCCGTGCCGGGCTACTACCCCCCGGCGCCCGTTCACTACGTGAGCATCGGCGAGAAGCTGGACGGCGAGTACCGTTTCGGCTACGACTCCGGCAACGGGCCCCTGGGTCACAGCTACCGCCAGGAGCTCCGGTTCCCCGACGGCAGCACCCGCGGCTCCTACGGCTACGTGGACTCGCGAGGTCACATGCGCAGGGTGCACTACAGCGCCGGCAAGAGCGGCTTCGTCATCCTCAAGGACGAGCGCATCCTGGACAAGGAGCCCCCGAAGGACACGCTCCTGGGGAAGGACGAGTTGTTGACCACCACGGCTGCACCTGCAAAGGTTCTAGTCTAAAGCTGTTATGATACACTACGAAAGACCCGAAACTTGGGCGAGTTGGTGCTTACATTCATCTTCAGAAAAAAAGCGCCAACCAACAGGGACGCAGAAAACCTGAAAAAAAAAAAAGAAAACCGATGGTGTTCGGTAGCTTTTGCACGTGCACTTTTTGTTGGCGCTTTGTTTGAAGATCTTTAGAATACAGGGCGTTTAAGATATTGTGCTCGCAATTAAAGAAATATGAGGTAGTTAATCAATTTTCTCGTTATTTCATTTACCGCAGGCTCATATATTCCAAAACGGGAGGTTACAAAGTAATGAGGTAGCCTATGCTTGAATGATCTTAAGGCAAGTGCCTGAGAACCAGTCCTCGTGCAGGTCTCGTGCATGATAAGTGGCAAATGCGGTGACGCACCTGTCACCAGAGTTACTGATCTGGTAGGCCTCGTTTAGTCGTGCGTCAGCGCTCATGTTACGTCTTTCTTCTTCGTCGTTGATGTTTAGTTCGTGTTCTAAGTAATAATGCAGACGTACCGACTGGCCCAGCTAGCTACCGTACTTACGCACATGCAGGACAGTTGAAACGCATGCAAAAAATAACTGAAACCTATAATATACGTATTAAGAATCTTCTGTTATAATGGTCGTCTTTGCGTGCTTTTCATATCCTGTCCCGTTCTTTGTGCTTTTCATCCGTAGGTTGCGGTAAATCAGTTCTGTGGAAGTCCTGTGGTGGGAAGAACATTCATAGAAGTGAAAAATTTTCACCCATCCGCGAGCAGCTTCAAAGTAGTTATCGGACGCTCTGATATCGCTCTTATATCTGCTAGCCTCCTCGTTAGCTCAAATGGTAGAACGGCTGCGCCGTAAAGTAACGGTCCAAAGTTTGATCCCCGGACTATCGCAATTTTCCCCCTAAACTGTGAACCTTTAACTTTCTGAGAAACCTGTATGGATTTTGGTTTCGTGCTATATACTCTTAGACGGATGACAATGTTTTACCTTTCATCATCCATAGATTGTATCAATAAGTCGCGCAGTTTTATCCAAGTTGTTACATATCCAGTTAAAGTCAACTGTTAGTCGGCGTGCCAGCGTGTCGTTTCTACCTTTCAATTCGTTCGCACCGTGTTTGGAGCTAAAGGAAGGATTCATAACCACTTACTCGCCCTAAGTTTCAGAGTAGACAATGCATATTTGTAACTGTTGCTTTCGCCTCCACTTCTGAGCTCCCTCCTCTCGCTCCAAGCAGGCTGACGAGGTGCCGCAGCGACACCAAGAGCTGCTGCCGCGAGCGCCGCAGTTCCAGGAGGAAAGCCGCCACGTCGAGACGCAGCAGTCGCCCCGTGCTGAGGCCGCATCCGTGCCGTTGCCTTCGAAGTCGGCGCAGGAGATCCAGGCCGAGTACTTTCGCAGCCAGCTGTTGGCCTCGGCCACGGTGGCCCGCGAACGGTACGCCGAACCCGACGCCGCGGCTCAGACCGCCGTCGCGACCGAGGAGGAACCGCCGCAGCAGCCGCTGCCCAAGCCCCGTCTCGCCAGGCCGCGCCCGCACAGGAGGAGGTACGGACCGCGGCAACACTACGACGTCGGCGGCTATCGTCGCCAGGTGTACACGGGTCCTCCCGTGATAAACAAGATGCTGCTTTCCTACAACATTGGCACGGGATACTACTGAAGACCCTTTCGTATATAGCAGCTCACTTGCTTTGAAACGTGTAGGTCTACACGCACCCGTGCATTCAGTTAGTCTGGGGTCTTCTCAGACCCGGAGTAACTGAGCTATAGGTGTCACCTAGCTGGTTTCGCTAATTTAACCCGTTCTACTACTTGACGCTCGGCGACGAAACCTTTGTTGTAGTACTTCGGGGTAGGAACGAAACGCGAACACTTTTGACGTGCCCGCGAATGTGATGTGGCATTGATGGCAAACAAGCTAATGCGTGTTTCTTGGGCATTAACCGTCAGGTGACAAGCAGAACTCACGCAAGCTTATGTCATAGGTGAATTTAAAATCGCGAAAGAGAATCGATTTAAAGTCGCATAAGTTCTTCAGTTATTATCTGCTTTGACGGCGCGGACGTCGCTGCCAGTGGGCTACTGTTGTACCGGAACAATGGGTTTTTGCCTTTTCATATCCTGCACGCTGTAATACTAGCTGCAACAACGAACGAAAAGCTTGCTGATGGCTGTTGTCTGAGTGTGTCTCGCAACTTGATTCCTATGAACTGTGGTGCATCGCGATGTGGTCCTCTGATCGAGCTAAGCTATCTATAGCTTCTTGTTTTTGAAGCTTATACGTTTTGTAGTATTTCACACCGAGTGACGTCAGGTCGTTCTGGTCATTTATGAACCCCATTGTTGAGCTCCAGTCTTCAATATTGTTGTGATATGAAATACTCTAACAAGCAGGCCACGAGCAAAAGACCGGGGAACGACGAAGAAGGGCATCTGGTTTTTGGGCGCAAGCTGGTTTACATCTTGGTCGCTGGCTGCGCTGCTTTTGTAAGTGCACCATCATGGCATTTTGGGCCTGCTGGTATGCCATAGTAAAGGTTTTGAATGGTGCAAGTGCGTGAAAGGAATACGGGAATAGACAGAGCGCGGTTGACGATTTAAATAGCCTCTTTTGCCAGGGTCTCTCCACACATGAGAATACGTTACCACCACTTGCGATAACGCTTCTTTGGTTTCACTCTCGCGTCTCACTAAGAACCGTTAAGAAGTCGCTGTGTGAAAATACCATACCCTAACGACCAGCACGCTATTTCAGATGGTATCGCTACAGCTTACATAAGTGTCAGGTTTAAAAAGCACACATTTGGCCAATTTCATTTTAAAGAAATTTTTTTTCGCCGACCTATACTGGTTGTTTTTAGGCCTTAGATAGCTTAGAGGCTTGAACCACGGAAACTGATGGAAGGTAACTATTGCTTACACGACGTTTCGCAATTTCGGTGCCCTAAACCTGACGTTACTTACTACGGTCGCTAAGGCTGGCGTTGCTAAGTGCGCCGTTCTCTGTATCATTATTGTTTAACGACTTTTCGGCAGAACTTCGATGGCGATAGTTTGGCATAGAAACATAGCGCAATATGAAACGAGCCCAGAATGCTACAGGTATCCGGTGCGTGATCACAGGCTCCATGCATCAATTGCTCGCAACGCCCTAGAGTTCCTAGGAGTTTGAGATTCTGTAGAAATTAGCACCCTTTCTTCATACTCCTCTGTGACCATAGAGAACGAGACCAAATATCAACACTTCGTGCCAAAGATGCGTCAATAAAGATCCTGTATACCCCGCCTTTGTCGTCTGAAAACATACGCTGAGATGAACCAAAGACATTCGAAACTTTTTGGAAAGAATCGTACGGAAAGCCGGAGAATCATGCTGACGCTGCCACAAGCCTGAGTGTTTGCTAGCGGGATGCACATACACACATAAAAAATCTATCCTCATCGATGATCGATGTTCTGTTACTGTAATTTGCTATAGCAGCGAATACACTCATACCACGCTAAGTTACCAGCACGATACGATACGGTTACATTAACATAATATCAAAAGAACACCAATAAATGATACTGAAAAAGATACTCCAGTGTTCACAAAAGTGTCTCATTTCTCCTCCGATAAGGTCTTGCGAGGTAAGGATGGGCATGATTTAAGCATGAATGCACGTACGCATGGTAGACATGAACATTTATGCATGTGAGCTCGCTTTGAGGTTAAGATAGTGACACATTCAGTTGTTTTAGTTCCGAAAGGTGTGCATGACGGGCTATTCCAATAAGCAAGAAAGGAATAGAAGAGCGATGCTCTTGCGTCAAACAAGTAGTCTTTTTTCCGTTTCAATGATCGATGACGTCCCCTGCTTAAAATAAAGAAAGAAAGTTCCAGAGACGTGTAACCTGCGACAAACCTAAGGCACCCCGTTACCTAAAGACGCGACCAGCAAATAAAAGCCGCATTCAGCACTTGTGCGTGCAGTGACTTGGCAGAGATTCTCTTAAGTCTGAATTCATATGGCTCGAAGTAACTTGAGCTTCTTGTTTATTTTTTTGCAGTTTACACAATTAAAAATCTCTTCCTCACAACTGTACAACATAGTCGTATTTCCAGCACACTTTTTCATTGTAAGCTTATGCAATATATATATATATATATATATAGATACGTTAGTATTCTTAGGTGACGCTCTATGACTACTTATTATTTCCTTTCATAGTGTAGCAAAGCTGAGGTTATAATAAATTAAAGCTGTGACATAGGATACATCTGCTGTTCACGGTCAAATAATTCACACGTACCAGGAAAGTGGCCCGGTTCCAGAAAAATATTCTGACCTTCAGATGACGACACAAATAACTACCGCATCTAATAAATAAATAAATAAATAAATAAATAAATAAATAAATAAATAAATAAATAAATAAGGAAAAGCAAGAACACACACAAAAAAAAATCTCCTGAACGTAGAACAACGGACGAATGCGTGCACAGGAGGCTTTTTCGCCAGTAGAGACAGCATTTTCACCGACACTACTTCAAACTCACAGAGCTTCGCAAAGACGACACAGAGAATTTCCCGAAAGAAAAGGATGTTACTATAAGTACAGCTTGCAGGACGTATATCTGTCCGACGCAACTATTGATGTTTTGCACGACTGAAGCAGCATTATTTGGCTTATTTAAAGCCCTTTTATATATTTGACTGCCAGTGTACTGCACGCTAACCTAAAGTGTAATGCTTTGTTTGTTAGTGTTTCAGAGTACAATGGAGTCCGTCAAACAATATTGCATTTTAGTGGCATAAGTATAGCAGATCCAGGAAGCGAACTGCTCGCTTAAGCTTAGATTTTTTCGTTATTATTGCGAGAACGACAACACTTTTTTTCAATCTATTGTTGCAAGGAAGGTCTGTGGAAAATTAAGCTCCCGTGACACAAATTATTTGTGTAATAAGCCCTCCAAAATCTCGCATTTGGGAAAGTGATATGGCTGTAGAAAGCAGCGCTGAGACGTAGAGGATTATCTATTTGCATGTGACGTAATGACGAATTCATAAATTATGCATCTCATATAACAACAGCTGAGTGTACTGCTGTCACAAACGATTGTGAAAAATAATGAACGTGTAATGCAAGCAATAACTGAGAATGATGTTAAATATCAATCACGCTAGTTCAAGAAGGCATGCAAACTTTCTATGCATATTTCCTTATGTGTATATATTTAATCCAGCATGGTTTTACGCTACATTTTGGCTTGCACTCAGGCGCTGTTGCATACGCTGGTGAATTGAGGGGAAGGGGCAAACGAATGGAACTTGCGAAAGGAGGGCACACTCATTGGAGAGACTGAGCGCTGGAGGTGCAGCAGACATACGTTTATATCCGCATTGAGGTTCTAAATTGAGTTGCAATTGAAACTTTACAGGGACAGCAAATAAGAAAAAAAAAGAAAACAACTAGTGTTCTGCATCGACCTTAAATATCGGCCGCTGTTTGCTATCCCAGTTTACCAGAAATCGTGGTTCATCAGAAACGCTGTCATTCCCCTTCGCAAGTGGACTGGATGATGACCCTTCTTGTTCTTAAAGCTTTTACTAGCCGAGACATTCGAGCCATTTACAGAAGCTTCGTAAATGATTGCATCCTTGTGGCAGCTAAGGATTGCAGTAGGAATTTGCGCGACAGAGATATGTAAAAACATCATTGCAATTACGCAGTGAGATTTACGTTTGCTCTTTGCTCTGCGTTTTTTCCCCAGGAAGCGCCCAAAGAAGACAACCACCACCACCACGACCACCACAGAGGCTCCTGCACAGGAGGCGAAGAGCGAGGAAGTTTCCGGAGCGGAGGAGCCACCAGCTGAAGTGGCGGCACCAGAAGCTCAGCCTTCGCCGCCTCCTCAGCGCGCATCTCCTATACTGAGACCCCGGAAACTTCACCGACCACCCTTAGCTCACCCGCCCCCGCAGGGACAACGCCAGACTTCAGTGCAAGGACCGCTTCCTCTTCAGCCTCCACCTTTGGAACAAGGACCGCCACTGGCCCAGTTCCCTATACCGGAAGTGCGGCGACCCGCTCAACTGCAGCGGGTGGCGACCGAGCAGCAAGGGCTGTCTCAAGATCAAAGGCCAACCCAAGGTCACGGAGCTCCTCATGTCGTCCAAAGGCAGCGCCGACCTCCTGCAGCCGCAGCACCCCCACCGGTTCAAGAGCGTCAGCCACAGGGGGCGAGAGACATAGAAGTACACAGGGCGCCTCAGCGGGTCTTCGGTTCGGCACAGCGTCACTCTCAGGTCGTACGTGAACCAGAGGTTCAGCGAGCCCCACCCGCACGGTCAGAACCCGCCATCGAGCCCCAAGCGCCACCGCCGCCTCTAGTGGACTCATCCCACGGCAATGCGGGAGGAACAACCTTCGGATTCGGCCAGCGGCTTAGCGGGAGGCGCACTTCGCAGACAATTGTGGCTCAGTCCGACCAAAGCCGCGACCCCGGTGTCCAGGCGGAGGAGCGACCGACTCCGTCACCGCGCCACAGGAGCCGCTACCACACAACGAGGAGGACTCGCCGACCCACTCTGTCGATAGAGTCCGAGTTTCCCGACTTCCCGGTGACCAGGGCGCCGCACCGAGCCGCTGCCGGTCTGCCTTCCAAGAGAAGGCGAGTGAAGGTTTCTAGACCGGTTCAGCTTTCCCAGATTTCCCCCGCGGAAGAAGTGACAACGCCTGCACCTACAACAACGACAACTCCAGAGCCTCCGCCGGCTACGACTAACAGCATAGCGACACCCGCTACAGCTCCAGTAGTCACGGTGGCTTCTACGCCTGGACTGGTGACTCCTGTGTTCCCTTCGGCTGAGCAGTCGTTCTACAGAACACACGGCCTCCCGCAGGGCCCTTATAACACGTACGGTGAAGGCGTCACGTTGCCCCAGCGACCGTTCACTCAGCCTTCTCCGTTCACTCCCCCAGTCACCGTGGCAGAAACGCCGACGGTGACTCCAGCACCCAGAGAAACCCCAGCTCCCGCAGATGGGGAGCCTGATATCCCACCGCAGAGGACTCTAGGCCGGCCGATTGTAGATGTGCCGCAGCAGGGACCACAGCTGGGACAACCGGGAGCATTCCCACTGCACCCTCAACGCCAAGTGTTTGGACACTCCTCTTTGCTGCCTGGACAGGCTCCACCCCACCTTAATTCTCCATTCCCTCAAAGGCCTGTCTATCAGCTACCGGGATTCACTCCTGGACAAAGCCCTCCCGGTCGACAGCACTATTTTCCGCCCCTTGGAGCACCGTTCGTGCCCCAAAATAGTACATTTGTGCAAGACGTTCCGGTGCCAGGCCAGCCGAGGACGGTGCTACCAGAAGCTGCTGCGGCGCCGTCTCTTAGGAACAGGACATCTGAGGCATTTCCCCTTCCAGTCCAACGAAGCTTCGTTGACACCTCCGCGCAAGGCGGTTTCAGACAGCAAGGGCCGGCGTTGGCAAATCCGTACTCTTCGGTACAACCCGCTCACGTGTTCGGGCCTCCTCCTGGCAGCGTTCCTCCTTTCGGTGGATTTCCCGGCCAGTATCCCGGGGCTCAATTCCGCGGTGCCCCACCACCGGGACTAGTCGATCCCCAGTTCCGCGGTCATACACAGCTGCCACTGCCCAACCAGGCTGCCGCCGCATCCCAGACGACGCCGAGTCAACAGCAGAATAGTTTCGTCACGGAGGCGACGCCCGGTGTAACCCAAGTAAATGATGTGCGAACGACGCCTTTATCGTTAAGCACGCCTTCTACACCAGCTGAGAACCAGTATCTTGATGATGTTGGGACCACCCTGCAGCTGCCCACCCCGGCTCCACCTGCAGCGCCATCGCTATCCACGCTCAGGGGCGACAGGACAACGGCGGCGCCATTCGAGTACCAGACGTCGAGACCTCCCATCCTACAATACCAGCCTCCATCGCGGCCGAGCGCGCAGTTCGCTACTTCGCCTGCTGTACCGCAGTATCAGACGACGCCGAGGCCGACGCCGCAGTTCCAGCAGTCTCTCGAACCGCAGCAGCGAACAACTTCGCCAGCTCCCCAGTCCCAGCCGGCTGCCCCTGAGGCGCCGCCTTCTAGCCAGAGCCATTTTAGGCTCGGCGTCCCACAGCAGCAGCAACAAAACACGATCGGCGCGCAGCCGCAGTACAACACCATAGGAGGTACACAACAAGGATATGACCCCTACCAGCAGCAGTTCGGAGGCGGATATCAAATTGGAAACACCCTGTTCAGCCCGGTACAGCAATCGTCGCAGGACCTTGGAGGAGGCTACCAGTATCCAGATTCAGGTCCATTCCAGGCGCAGTTTGGAGGCCCCTATCAACCTCAATATAGCACCGTCGACGACTACTCACAATACCAGTCATCTGTAGGCCTAGGAGACATCAGAGGTAGTGGGACAAGTCAGCAGGGATACAGGGCAACATCACCTCCCGTCATCGACAGAACATTGCTTTCATATGACATCGGGGTTCCTTTGAGGTCATAGTATCCACGCTGCTTCATTTCCCGACGAAGGCTGGTAACATAATTGTACCCTGTGCTCTGAAGTACACGTACAAAGGGTAATAACTGAGCAATTTCGGTTTTTCAACCCTTTGGGCTGCTTTGATTCAAGATATGTTGCTCGGTCGCCAATTTTTTCCTTCTACGAGGAGACAAACCGATCAATTTTCGTGTTCACAAATGTGTTTACGTGCAGCTATCATATGCACTAGTTTATTCTACCGTTATGTTTCGTGGGTGTATCATTTGGGTTCGAAGGAATAGTGATTACATCACTTCAGTATTGCTGACAGAGTGCATAGAAACGTCAGGTACAACGGGCGAAACATGAATTTTATGTTCTGCAGATAAGGGGAAGTTTTCGTTGATATACTTTATCTCCTGGCAACTGCATCTTCAAAGAGATTATTTTCAGCTCTCCTGCTACTGCGTGGTACTAGAAAAATCAGAGCAGCCTGACTTGACGTGTGAGAGCATCGGTTAGGCCGGAAGTTGTATTTGTGAACGTCAATTTTTCTACAGCCACTGAGTTCGCGTGAGCCAATAGCATCATAGTTTTGGCAAGCTATTTGAGCGCAGAACGATGCATTTTATCCTGATGTGAACATGGAGATGTTGTGGTAGGATATGTCATTGCCGACATGTCTAACAGGGTTAGTAAACAAACCAGTTTGCACTACAAAGAATATAGAAACATGTGACTGTGCCATCTGTCACAAAGAAGTGTAGCCATGCAGACCGTGGCCAGCATTGACGTGGGGTATTGTGGCACTGCTGGTTTTTCTGGCAACTGAGAGCACAAGGCCCTTCAAACTCAACAAAGCTTTAATTAACCGCTGTACCATGGCGACACGTGTCGCTAGTGTAGAAAAAGTTTTTCCGCGATTCCTTAACTTAATAAGTCACGTGACCATTTAAAGACGTGATGTGCACCTTCGCGAGTGTGTTCAGCTTGCGCTATTTATCTCCCTTCTTTTTCTCCTTTCATCCCTTTATCCAGCTCTTCTAGCATGGATAGCAAACCGAATGCGCGTCTGGTCAACTTCCCTGCATTTCCCTGTTCGTTATCTCTGTTTGTTATCAAGGCAGGGCAGTGCCGTCAATAGATGCGCCACCGCAAGGTCCCACGTCAAGCACTTCTAAGACAGCGATTGCTACCCTTGTTCGTAATCGAAGGCACACACAGAAAGTAAAAAAAAAAGCACTCAAGTTCGTCGGCCGATTAAGACTTCATGTTTTTTGGAAGTGCAGATTACGCAACAATATTTTAGTTTTGGGTCCAAATGTGTGTGTGTGTGTGTGTGTGTGTTCACTCGTGTTGTAGTGCGTGTAGATATCACGTGCAGAATGCATACACCTGGCATGGGCTAAAGGTGCAGCATCCTTACAGCAAATGCGCGATTTCCAGCAAGGTGGGAAACACGGTGCACAAATTCGACACAGCTTGTTTGTTTGTCTGCCCGTAGCAACATCCCTCCCCCCCCCCCCCGCCTCCCCACTCTCCTCGACACACACACACGCACACACGCACGCACACACATTTTCTTGCTTCCATGTTAGCGGTCTGTTTATGAATATGTCGCTACGTTAGAGAAGCTCATGATTGATTTGTTTTTGTTCACAACTATTATCTTTGCCTCAAGCAGTAGTTCTTGGTGAAAACTGATATGTCCATGTGAGAGTTTATCGAATGATTGTTTGTCTGTGTGTTTGCAGCTACACGTTCATGTGTTTATGCTTTATCTATTGATGCACTCCTAATCACCCTGTTCAAGGCATTCTATTTCTTTCTCCGACAGCTAGTTCGTATTCATCCTCGCCTTAGATATCCATTGCCTCTTTTTTTTCTTCTTTCGTTCGGCAAAGCAGCAGTTGTAAGGAGCACAGTTTTTATGCTCAAGATAAAGAGCAGGCTGAATGTTTATAAATATGTAAGTACGCGGTAGTTTCATTATGTCTTTGAAATGCCAACGATACACCGAATTCAGGGATCAAATAAACACGTGCAAATACTTCATAGTTTTAATTATTGCCGAGTTCGCAGATATTCTCGCCGCATTTTCGGCATATTAGTTAGCTTTGTGAAATAGTGAATGCACGTGGTCGATTCTGAGCGGGTTCGCATCGTGGCGCTGCTTAGAACATGCATAATTACGGTTAACTCAATCAAATTACGTCAACATAATCAAGATGTTGTTTACTACAGCGGGAGAAACAATTAAAAGACTGCGGAACTGCAGCTCAGCTGAAGTGCCGCGCATTCGAATTGCAGTTCGGGAGTTTTCAATCCGGCAGGCTCTACCGGCACTTGCGTCATATGACCGAACACAAAGGCAGAGCGTGACAAATGGAGCATAAGCAGATGCGAAGCCTTGCTTAAAGAAACTGTAGTTCCATACGAGGAGTTCCAACGTGCGCTTCTTTTTGATACGCCTGCAATAGTATGCAGGTTATCAACTATAACTGCCTCATGCCTCAGCCTCATTTGCGGTAGCAAAGCGGACTGCACCTCAAATTGCGGACAAGCGCGTACGGGAGCCCAACTTTCAAGCCAGGTAATAAGCCTATCATGACAGTCGCTGACCTAGTGAAAGACACAAATAGGGTCACCGCAAGGATGTCTGAAGAAAGCGCAATTAGTTAGTGAAACAAACGTGTGCTTGTCCCCGAGGAACCGAAGTCAGCTTATCCACATCGACGAGTGAAATTTCTCATATGGAATCAGACGCCTATAACTTTACATATGCATGCAGTTGAACAAATGAATACTAACTATCTGGCACTTTTGTTTTATGGTACACATGGTACACGTCGTGTGTGGGTTTGCCGGTGAAGCCAATGCCCCCATAACAGACTGCTTAATAAGGACGATGCTGCGACTTTTGTCTTTCGATGTGCCCAATTCTCAAGGTGATTTGTATCTTCCATCTTTCTAGCAGGGTACGACTCCTCTTTTGCATTTCCCGTTTTTATTTTTTACTCGCCATATTGCGAGTCCTTCGGAGTGCGCGAATGACATGACGTTTGATGTTTGAGTAGTTTATTTGACGTGCTTGTGTAAAGGGTAAAACCTTGTTTGAACAGACTGGTGACGCATTGTTTACGACAGATAGGGACTATGCTGCTTGCTCACTTAGCAGTTCGCTACTTGGCTAGGACCTCATGGCGTTTGCGCCATTTCATGCGATATTTATAGAAGAATCATTCAACAGGAACTACTCAGAAATGAAGAAGGCGCCTGATTTCGTAGGGAATAATGAAACATCACTCAAAACTCCCTGAGCCCTTATGTTAAACAGTTTTGTGTGTATGTACCAATGACAGTACACTGTCGTTTCCGAAATATTCAATGGCATGCCGCATCGGCCACGTGACAAAGAGGAAAATAAGAAAAAAGAAAGGTGGCAGCCTGAAGTAATCGGCGAGTTTGCTAAGTTCTTCATACCGTAACAAAGGTCATCGAAGAAAAATACACAGATTTCTGAATTCGGTAATGTCATCGCCGACCGACACAGCAAAGCGCAATTACGTGCGCAGTGAGAACTGTCGTACAACCGGTGGATTTCGTTGCTCCGTAGATTTCGTCTGCGGACTTTACGGCGCTTCATTTGCTTTTGAGAATTCGTCTGCAGTGTACAGTGAGATTTGAGCACGTTGAAAAAGGATTTAGGGGGGAAGGTTTTGTTATTTACAAAAATGGTATTAGTACAGCTGTTCTGCTAAACGTTGTTTCAAGTTGACAATATATGTATGATGAGCTGCTAACCACAGCAGTCTTACACTTACATTGTGCTCTGTCAAAGCATCTGTTGATATTAACGTGCCTTGTCTCATTGTTTTTTTATTCAAGAGTTTCTTTACGTAAACGTGTGTCGAGTGCAGTATTTCTTGCCAAAACACGTGTACATATATATTCCAACCTTGCTTCACACTACGTATAGTAATGGAAAAACCTATATGACGTTGTGACTGTGCTGTGTTTGTTATGACAAGGTTTTACTTTATTGTTTAAATAAAAAAATGTATTTGTTATGTCTGTGTATGGTGTTGTTGCAAATGTCTGCGAATTTACGTTACAGTTACTTTTGTTACGTTTTGAAAGCTTCCATTTCGCGAGCACGGGGAAATTCCACGCCAAAGGGAACATACGGGGTGTTTCTTTTTAACTGCATCAAATTTTTAAAATTGGAAAAATGTAAGTCCAGGTAACATTATGTTTACCATTATAGTGTACAGATTGGCGGCCTCTACATACAGAGTAATTACCGCACTTACTTGCGTAATTAGCGAAGTTATGGTAATTAACTTTTTAATTATCAACAATAGGTGGCTGCAGCAAGTGAGTACTTTGGGGCCCGTCCTCGACATTACCTATCCCAACAATCAAATTTTGAATAGCGGATTTCATGTGGGAGCTAGGCGAACAATTAGTTCCCCTTGGCAGGCTCCTTGGAACCGAAAATGGCTGGAAAAAAAGCGTCTGCGTCGTCGATGTCGGCGGCCCCATGCCTTTCGTCACATCTCCGAGGTTACCGCTGGCCCGGCCCGCGAGCAGCTTGCGTTATCCCCTTGCTGTCTGTGGCATTGGCCTAGCGCTTCAATGCCGACGGGCCGCCAAATTTACTTCGCTCGATGTTGCTGTATGTTCACCTCGCTTCAACTTGCTTTGCGTGCTTTCCTGATCCTTGTAAGATTTGGAGGACAATCCCAATTGCTGTCCCCCAGATATTGGACCTTGCTGTTGGGTGCGGGAGTTGGCTGAGGTTGAGGAGGACTTTGAGATGAAAAGTGGAGGTTTATTTACATTATTTACAGTGGGAGTACAAAGAAATTAACAATAATAAAAGTCATTGCGGGCCGGCCGCAACTCGGACGCTGCGGCCCGTGGCAAAAAGCTCGAAAGAGATGAATCAATGAATGCTCTCTTGCTGCTCCCGGTCTCTGGCTTTTAAGCCCTTCGGTGTCTCGAAGTGACGTCACGTTCGTCCAATCGGCGAGGCCGCTCAGGTGACGCCATTTTCGGCCAATCGGCGAGCCCGCTCAGGTGTCGTCATTTTCGGCCAATGGTAGGCGCCCGTGCGATTGTGTCACACCCGGCGCCGAGGGTCGCTCCTTGGGCCCCAATTGTCCGAATGCTTACTTCTCTCTGCGGTATTGCCTTGCTAGCTTGCAAGCGCCGTCACAATATGCGGAAGGGGGCGACCTTTCAGTGCTGCAAAGCAGCTTTGCTCGGGACCTGAGTTACCTGGAACCGTGCCAGGTTCCCGCTACACTTTCGGGAAGAGTCAAACAGTGAACAGCTCCACCTGCGGCGCACGAGGTGGGGGGCGCCAACTCGTTTGCACGTGCCGCGCCTCGGGAACGGGGCAGATGTGTTTCTGCGCTTCTCAATTAGCTGTGACGCGATTCGACGGGGTCTGGTGAACTCGAAGCAGGCTCAGGAAACGGTCCCGTATCTAACGCCCTGAAAAAAAGAAAACCTATAGATTTCAGTGACCCCTTCGGCAGTCTTTTATCAACGGCGTGTGAAATGCACGTGAATGATATTTGTCTCAGTATTGCTTAGTTATCCAGTAAACAATGCTAACGACTCGGGGAAAAATTATTTCTAATTATTGATAACATTTATTAGGGATGGAAACATCGTCACTTGCACGCAGAGGTCGTAAACGCATACAGGGTGTCCCAATGAACTACCATTCACCAAGATTTTAAAAAAAGAGCAATGCGCTATTCGAAGAAACTCTAGTGCCTATTGTTTCCAGTACAGTGGGAGTAGCTGCGAGTAATTTTTCCGTTACTGATGCTTAATTATGTCTTTGTAACTAATTATCTAAGTCGAGAAGTACTATTCTAAGTTTCAAAAAGTAAAGTCAATTAGGCATTTGTAGGCACAGCCAAGGGACATCTAACTTCAGTATTTTCAGCGACGTACTAGTCGCGCGCAAATTTTTTGCGATTGATAAATAAACCCTAGGAAATATGGAGAATAGCACGTGACTGCGTTCCCACCCGCATCATAAAGCTGCACTCTCGAACAGGCTGCTTCTAAGTTAGCCGGAACGAAATGAAGGAAATGAAGCAAAACATCGTGAACGGTGTTACCGCGCCCCGGCCGAAGTAACACGTCGCGTTTGGTGTTAGTTGGAAACAGCCTGTGATAGCTGTTGTCTTAGCCTAGATAAAGTGTACGGATGGTTCGTTTTTTTTCTTTTTTCTTTTTTCTTTTTTTTGCCACGAGACCTGTCACCGCAAAAGCGAATTGACAACGTCAGTGCAAATGTTTTAAGGTGCGTTTTGTTTCGTCCCAGTCGCCACGTCTTTCCCTAATGAGCAGAAGCAAAACATAATCCTTGCCTTGGAAGCTGCAAATGGCAACTAAAGGAAAGCCGCAAACATATGCCAGTCATGGAAGTGTGGCGGTAGACCAAACGCATTGACTATCATCAGAAATTATGAAAACCTAAGATAAACAGCCAGCTTCAAAAAACAGCGGCGGAGGATTCCATCCTTGCGTCCTAGCCTACGCACGGATGTTCTACTATTTATCGCCTCAAGGTTTCATGCTAGCGTGCGGGACGTGGCCAACCAGGTACCAATTTCCAATTCATCAGTTTGAAGGATTCTAAACGACGGCCTTTCACCCGTGCCACCTTAATCAGCGCCAATACTTAGAAGACAGGGACCTGTAGAATCATCTACATTTCTCGAATTAGGTCCTCAAAAATAGCCGATATGTCACCGGAATTTTTGAGCAACATCATGTGCACAGATGAAGCCAATGTTCAGAGAAATGCCCAGGTAAATTTCCATAATGCACACTATTGAAGTGACTGCAATCCACACTGGATAAAGTGCAATCGGTACCAGTACCAGTGGCCATTCAATGTGTGGTATGGTATTAACGCCGGTGCTATAATCGGCCCCATCTTCTTCGTTCACGCACTGACTGGACAGCGTTGCGCGGACGAAATCCTTGAAGGAGTGATTGATGAGTTTCTCCGAAAACTCTCGCTGTCACGTCTTCCACTTGTGTGACATCAGCAAGATGGGGCACCCGCACACAGCAGAAGCCGAGCACGGAATAGGCTGGATGCGAATTTTCTTGCGCAATAGGTTGGCCTGTAAATTAGCCGGCTAGGTCACCTGGCCTCTCTCCTCTCGCTTTTCTTTCTTTGGGGTTATGTGAAAGATCGTGCTTGCATAATCAAGGAGGTAGTGAGATTAGCTCAAGGCAAGGATAACGGATGTCTGCCGTAGAATTCGACCGTCAGACATCAAGAAAACCACTGAGGATATGATAAAGCGGACTAAGTAATGCGTAGCTGCAGAGGAAGACCTATTCGAACACGTACTCTAAGCAGCAGATGGTGTTCAACGGTGCTTATGAATTAATAGATAATAAGGGCACACTGAAATCTGATGTTTTCTTTCATATTTTTTGTGCAGGCATCCCGATTGCCAATTCGGCTCATTTAGAAATGGTATATTTCCTTTCTTGAACGCATCGGTTTTGCCTTTTCTCTGCACGTGGGTCGCTTCTCAGTCTCTTTGTTTCGCTTTTATTTTTTGCCACGAACCTACTTTTGCAGTACGCATACACTGTTATGAAAAACAAAACCGTCACTTTAATTTGGCTTTGGTCCGGAGCAAGTTTCTGGCGCGAAATATAGCTGCGCGTGCACTCTGTCGTTGCGGTGCGAGCAAAGCCGGGATTTTAACGCGATAGCGTTAAGGAGCTCGTGTCGCAGAAAAGCCGGTGTCGTCGGCGTCGGCGTCCGCGGCGTTGGCCGTGAGCGATAAATCACGGCAGGCACTTCATAAATAAAAAGCAACTTCCAAGATGGGCTGGGTGGGAATCGAACCAGGGTCTCCGGAGTGTGAGACGGAGACGTTACCACTGAGCCACGAGTTCGATGCTTCAAAGCGGTACAAAAGCGCCTCTAGTGAACGCGGTGTTGCCTTAGAAACGAGCTGTTTCTAAGGCTCAGGCGTGCGTCGCTTGCTTAGGCGCACATTTCGTTGTCGCGCGGAACGCTGCGTTGCTCGACGCTGACCGCGTCCGATGCGGGGCGCGTAGTCGCTGCGCCGTAGCCCATTGTCTTACACCCCTTGGCGGGTCGACGGGAATGCTGTCTCGTTCCACTCTTGAAGGCGAAGCTTAAGCGTCCTCCAATTTTTTGAAACAGCTGTGCCAATTCCATTGCTTCTCGCGTTTTGTGCGTGGTCACAGTGGCGCATCAGCCGCATTAACAAGAGGCTTTTGTTATCAATGGCCTCAGTCGGCCATGGGAGACGGATAATAGGTGTGCGGTAGAAATGAGAGGAAGCAGTAGCGGCGAAACGGCAAACCTGCCGTTGGTGTTCCTTCCGTACCATTATCAAGGTGATGCACTGTCTCTTCGGCTTTGCGACAGGTAATGCAGTTGCTTTCAATCAGCTTATTTGAGTGCGCTCCTTTATGATGTGAGCGGGCGAGCATTCAGATGGTATTTTTAATATTGTGCGAGGTTTCTTTGCCATTCGGGAAGAAATTATACGCAATTAGTACGTAGGTGAAAACACAGCAGTTAGATGTCATTTGGGGGTGCCTACAAATGTCCCATTGACACTTGGATAATTAGGACAGTACTTCCCGAGTTAGAGAATTAATTGCGACTACCGAAATAAATCGCAGTAACAAGAAATTACTGGCGGCTGGAGTAATGCTACTGTTCTTCTTTCAAGTCCTGGTGCATGATAGTTGGGCAACACCGCATAATTCACTCAGTAACCAAAATGAGGCCAAGCCGGATTCACTGGAAATCAGAATCACCAGCAGTCATGCGCAGCAGCGCTTGTACTCGGATTCGCAGAAAAACACACACACCCACAAATTATATATATATATATATATATATATATATATATATATAGAGAGAGAGAGAGAGAGAGAGAGAGGCTGCAGTTTGGCCGGTAAGGCGAAGCAGTATTAGTCATAGCCAAGCATACAGTAATTACACAAAGAAAGATTACACCACCGAGAGACGCCCGATTCTTGGTTGTGCGAGAGGACTCGGGCTGTGCAAATGAAGTGTCTGCTACTACGAGATCTTATAAATTCGCATAGTCTCCGACAGATATATATATATATATATATATATATATATATTGTGGTCTCCACGCTATGCTCACGGCGCGCACGCTCTGATTCCGCGCGCCGGACGACCACCGCAGGTTCGAGCACTCCGAGCCGCCATGCGTGCAGGGCACCGCGTCCGCGCCCGCTCCGGTCCCCTCCGTGTGCCGACGCGCAGCTGCGCGCGTACGCGCCCCGCCGGCCCCCAGCCTAGGGGAAGGCGAGACCGCGCGCGCAGCAAGGGAGATCCTAGGCGAAGCTCTCTCTAAGCCACAAAGAACATTTATTAAGGTTGGACTCAATACAGACACACGTTTTAACATCACGTCCGAATCTGAAGCTAATTAAAACACAAAACATGGCCAAATGGTCGCCAGTGGCCGCTAACGGCGCACCGCGACTGAGAGAGAACAAAGAACAAAGAACCCCAGTAGTAAGAAGCTGCCTATCCTTCGGTCAGCGCCTGCCATCGCGCGCCCCACAGCAGAGAAAAGGGAAATAGAAAGAAACTACAGACGAACAGACGGGAGCACGATCGGCAGACGCTGCCTCAGGACATCGAGACGATGGAAGAGTGCGTGCGCGCGCTGAGGCCGCAGCGCGCGCTGAGGACCCCGACGAGCCGAAGTGACCATCGGCCAGCGGCGGACAAAGGGGGCCGCCGCCGGCAGAGAGGAACACGTACGCACCTTCCGACGCCCCGATGTGGTCTCCCCGGGCCCCGTCTTGCGCTCGCTTACCCGGAGCGCACGCAAGCAAGGCCCGAATCCCGCCATAATGTCAGCCAATGGGGAAAGCCTGTTGTCCTCCCTACGGCCACAGGGACGCTCCCGCTACTCACAACGAGCTTATTAAATTCTTCTACATGTCTAGAAGGGTCTTTCCACCCCCTCACCCCAAGTTGAATAGGGCGCAAGCCGTTTCGCTTACACTTCTGCAGACCAGTACGTATCCGTGTCTGTCCGTTCTCCACGAGGCTTACCCGGACGTGTATCGCGACGACGCCTGCCCCTCCTGCGGCCAGACCTCCACTCTAGCGCACATGCTGTGGGAGTGTGGGTCGACATACCCCAATTTCATCAAGGAGGAGTGGGACTCGCTTTTGCGTAGCCCCGCTCTAGAAAAGCAAATCCTGGCCGTCCAGCGTGCGCGCGCGACCGGACCGGTGGGCTAGACCTGCCGGTCCCGACGTGGGACTAGCCGGGTGCGCGACGAGTTCGCGTCCTCGCCGGACCTACAATAAAGTTTATTCACTCGCTCACTCACTCACCTTCCCGTGGGCGGGATGACAGCAGAGCGACAGTGTTTTATGACCCACTGCCACCCCGTCCAGGCAAGGAGGAGAGGGACACGGAGCCCCCGGCAACACAATGCAATGGCTCCACACAACCACCGCGAGAGCCCGAAAAACGCCGCGAGAGCCAAAAACCCCCCAATATATATTGCTAGGACATTTATTAGCAACGGGCGCAGGCGAATGGGTAGCAGTCACAAGCGTTCGGCCAAGAACAGCAACCACGAGCTCATACCGGTAGCGATGGTGCTATGGCGCAGGCAGGCTACTCTTCTTCGTTACAATCACCCTCCGCAGAAAAAGGCGCCATCCTGGCGGCTTAAGGCGACGAGACTATTATTGAGTCCTAGTACGGCTTAATGCGAGAGATGTGGACAAGTTCGCGGCCGCGATGGCGTAGGTCCGTCGATGGCGTGAGGGGCTCTTCGATGTAATTGACGGAGGACGTTTGCTCCAGGACGTGGTAGGGTCCTAGGTATTTTGCGACAAGTTTTGCGGAGAGGCCGGGTGTGGTAGCGGGTAACCGAAACCATACGAGAGAGCCAGGAGAAAAAGTTGGTGTAGAATGGTCGACAGACTGACGGGACTGCTGCTGCCACTGGTCCTCGGTGGAAAAAGAGCGGGCAAGCTGGCGGCATTCCTCAGCATGACGAGCAGCTTCAGATAGCGGAGTACTTTCGGACGCGTCAGGTGTATATGAAAGAATGGTATCGAGCGTAGTAGAAGGTTCTCGTCCGTATAGGAGAAAGTAACGGGAAAATCCAGTAGTTGCTTGGGCCGCAGTATCGTACGCATACGTTACGAAAGGGAGAATTTGGTCCGAGTTTGAATGATCAGAGGCGACGTACATCGAGAGCATATCGCCAAGAATATGGTTGAAGCGCTCGGTTATGCCGTTAGTCTGCGGATGGTACGCTGTACTGGTGCAGTGGATGATTCAGCATTCGTCGAATAGTGCCTTCAAAGCATCGGAAAGAAAGGCGTGGCCTCTATCGCTCAGAAGTTCGCGAGGGGCACCGTAGCGAAGAACAAAATGACGTTACAAAAACGATTCAACGTCGCGAGCGGCGGCAGTCGGCAGTGCGGCTGTTTCAGCATAGCGGGTCAAGTGATCCACTGCACCAATAATCCAGCGGTTGCCTGCTGGAGTGGAGGGTAGCAGTCCGTATATGTCTACACCAACACGATCAAAGGGCCGACTAGGGCAGGGAAGGGGTTGTGACGGGTAGACTTGTCCGGGAGGTAATTTTCGGCGTTGCCACTGAGCACAGGAGCGAATGAATTTCCGGACGTAGTTATACATGCCGCGCCAATAAAATCGGATGCGTAGTAGAGCATAGCTCTTGAAGAGGCCGGTATGCGCGCACTGAGGGTTTGCGTGGAAAGCGTCGCAGATAAGGTCACGGAGATGGCGGAGTATCACAAGAAGCCACTTGCGACCGTCAGAGAGGTAATTACGACGATAAAGAAGGCCGTCGCGAATGCAGAAGTGGGTAGCCTGGCGGCGAAGAGCGCGAGATGGTGAAGTGGTGGATGGATCAGAAAGGATGCTGATGAGAGCACTGATCCAGGGATCCTTGCGCTGCTCCGACGGCATGGTGCGCAGTGCCCGAGATGGAAGTGTGGGCTCAAGGGCGGATAGGCAAGCGCAGTCAGCGGAGACCGGTGAGCGAGAAAGGGCGTCAGCGTCCGTGTGTTTGCGGCCGGAAGGGTAGAGAACGCGGATGTCGTACTCCTGCAGCTTAAGGGCCCAGCGAACAAGTCGGCCGGATGGTTCCTTAAGGTTAGACAGCCAACAAAGGGCGTGATGATCAGTTACGGCATCGAAAGGGTGACCATATAAATAAGGACGGAATTTTCCAAGGGCTCAAAGAATGGCTAAACACTCTTTCTCTGTAACAGATTAGTTAGCCTCGGCCTTTGTTAGAGTTCGGCTCGCGCAGGCAACGACACACTTATCAAACTCCGCTTTTCGTTGCGCGAGCATGGCGCCGAGTCCGACGCCGCTGACATCGGTGTGGACCTCTGTGGGGGCTGCAGGATCGAAGTGGCGGAGGATAGGTGGCGAGGTTAGCAGGGGGCTTTATTCCGTCAAGGCGTCATCGCAGACGGGCGAGGTGGCGCTCGACGGATGTTGCGAAGAGGAAGCATACAACGACGACAATGGCGCGCCACGTGGCAAGCACCACCACAAGCAAAACATATTGCGCGATCATCGAAGGTGCGCTACTGGTGGGGGTAAGGTCCGAGTCGTGGTTGAGGAGTCGGAAAATGCTGTCGGTAGGGTAGCGGCATAGCAGGAAAATGCTGTTGATTAACCATTGATGTATTGTTGTGGAATTGTTGAAACAACGGACTTCAACAAATTTTCAAGAGCAATTGAGTTCACTCAACCCTCGCACAACAATATTACCGTTCAGTGTTCTCAATAAACAATTTATTGGGTAATTTGTGTTGATTTTTCTAGTTGTTTTTTTTTTGTTGTGTAGCAGTTGAGTCCAGTACACAACAATTAGGAGTCGCATATGAAGACATTCCAAAAATGTAATGCGAAGCATTCCAACCTCATTCCTGTCACTTTGCGGCAGATAGGTTCCTTCTTTCGCCTCGCCATCAAACGTCGGCCGTCGAGCCCGGTACTCTAACCAATAGGTCACGAGCGCGCGTATACTCCTCTCATTCGAAAGCCAGTAAGCTCTGAAATGCTTGACGTATGCGCCGCGTGCCACTTCCTCGTGCTGTCGCTACAGCTGGCGCTTTGAAGCGCCTATCTCCGGGACCGCCCCACTTTCGTAGCCATTTTTGCTGCGTAAAACTGAAACGTTAGACTAGATTCATGACAGCCCAAGTACACAACGATTTATTTCTTCGCCGGTGTACAATCGTCGTTTTAACATACACTAGATGACATAGCCATTGGTACGATCCAAAATGAGCACGTTTCGGGGAGCAGAAAAATGCAAAATTCACTTGCAAACACGATGATTACGCGCATGTGGAGTTCCCCAAAAGTAGACACGGCGGCAGCGCGGCCGGTGATAAGACAGGCGCGGACACGCGACGATGCTACCTTGGAGCATCGGACGCGCTGTGGGAAGCCGGTACATCCTGCAGAAACTCGGCTTCAACTACCACGTCCAACACGGTCAGAAACAGGTCATTCCACCTGACCTCAGCGAGACGCTGATTGTCGCCCCTATACCTCGAAACATGCACCCCGAATTTAATCGGGGCCGACGCCAGGCCCGTGCCAAGGCACTGCTGCGCTGCTTGGGTGGAAAGAGGACTACGCGCTTTGTAGACGCCGCAGAATACACAAGAGAACACCGGTTCACGGCGGTAGTCGTAGACGTTAGCTCCAGGCTTACGCACGCGTGTAGTGTCGCAACGGCATACCCCGAAACAGCAGAAGAGGTAGCGATTGCGCTTGCGCTTACCGACCCCCTCTGCGAGGTAGTGTTTAGCGACTCCCAATCCGCAGTTCGCAACTACGCGCGGGGGCGCATTTCCTCCGACGCTCTCCAGATTCTAAGGAAAGCTGGTCGACAGCACTTCGATAACACCGCCATCGTATGGATTCCAGCGCACGTCGCCACCCCCACCGATGAGGGCCTCATTAACTTGAACGAGGTAGCACACCGCTCTGCGCGAGAACTGACCCGCCGCGCAGAATCGGGGACCGCCTCTTCGAGTTCGGAACTGCTGGCTCAAAACACGCGCGAACGCCTGGTCAGGTACAATGACATCACCAAGCACTACCAGCTAGGCAGGCGGTTGCTGCCCCCACCTCACCCCATGCTGAAACGTCGCCAGGCAGTCATGTGGCGACAATTGCAAACACAAACATTCCCCAGTCCGGTGCGATTGCAGCACATTTTCCCCGCGCAATACCCGACCGCTCTTTGCAAATTATGTCAGGAAACTAGAGCGACGCTGTCACACATGTTGTGGGAGTGTCGGGTTACATCAGCTACAATGGCAGTAGCTCCGGAGGCTCTTGCGTCGAAGTGGGCCGCCGCTCTGCGCAGCTCCAACCTCAAGACACAAGAGTGGGCTGTCCAGCAAGCCCGAGCGGCGGCGACGAGGCAAGGCCTCGAAGTCCCCTCATGGGAGACCTGAGCCCGGGTCATCAAATTTGCCGAATTCAGAATAAAGTTGTTTCCATCCATCCATGCAAGCGCGCACACGCTACAAACATACACATGTGAGGTCTTCGAATTTCCTGCGATGTACCCTCTGTCCGTAAAGCAAATATAGTTTTTTTTATCCAATGTCCGTGGTACTAGAGGTCGAAGAAGGAACGCGCTTTGAGATCGCAGCGCGCAGCCGCTATAACCATTGACTTTGAAGAGCTTCGGATTCAGCAACTGCCGTAACAGTATCACAGCTGATCGCTGTATCTGCGGCTGCTCCCGACTCTCGTCTTGCAATGTTCAGCTAAATAGAAGCACACCAAAGGGAAATGAAAGAAATACAGGTACCAGACTTATCACACCTTACTTGTCACTTTGCCATCTGCGAAGGCGCTACAAACTATTTTAGAAGAGTTACTTTTGAAAGATAGTAAAATTAGTAGCGATTTTTATTTTTAGGCGGCGCTACAAACGTCAAGGTAGCGTTCGTGTGTGTGTGTGTGTGTGTGTGTGTGTGTGTGTGTGTGTGTGTGTGTGTGTGTGTGTGTGTGTGTGTGTGTGTGTGTGTGTGTGTGTGTGTGTGTGCGCACGCGGTTTCAACCGTTGTAGCTTCGTTTTGCGCACACTTTTGCAACAGTAGACATGGTTACCGCTAGTTGCGTAGTCGCATTTTTTGGTCGTAGTATTTATTGTTTACGCTACAAATTAGGTTCTTCTTAAAAATTTATGAAAGTTGGTGGATGAGAAATTATTGAGAATTATTTAGTGGTTCTTCAGTGCCGTTATTTTGTGTTTGAAAGGTTTTTATAACTCAATACGATAGTGAAGCTGTGAACGGCTTTCGGACTCAGTTACTTGGTTGCAATTGTTCGCGCACTCTATGGCGCAGTTGTGCGGTGGTTCACGCCTCGTGCTTTTTGATGAAAGTATTTTTTTCTTTTCGGACATCATGACGCACCTTTTTAGTGAAATGCTTTAACGACGATAAGTGCGACGTTTATGCGTTGAAGTGGTTGGTTCACCCAGCTACTAGTCTTCGACTGATGTGCGAGCCTGGTTGTTTTGATGAGTTGCGCGGCGTAGGTCATGATGCCTGTTGAAGAGAAGGCACCCCTAAACAGTCTCAGCCGAACTTCTGCAGATAGGTAAGTAATCTCGTTTTGTTGAGCACGTAGCCTTTTATTCTATTTTGAAATTGACAAGCGTGAGATGTTAAGTACACCGTTCACTTTCTTCTAGCAAATCGCATGCCCCGGAGCAAAAGCGCGCGATACTAACTGTCGCTGCCGCCGTCACTTCGTTTGAAACAATGGTAGGCGTGCGTAAAATTGCGTGCGTAAAATTGCATTGCTTCATTTATTCCTGTCTAATAACGTTTCCTTCATTTGTATGAGAGAACACAATTGGAACATAAGGATCGGCTTCTCTGCGCAGTGATAATTTTGTAAAGTGGCCCTTCATCTTTCATAGGGGCTCACGTGGGCCGTCTAAGCGCTTGTTATCGCGTTCCGATACGTGAGAGGCGCGCTGCCTTTCAAGGTATTTAGGCAGGCACTACGACCTTAGGAGAACCGCGACAAATAATTGTGCATCAGGTGTGCAGCTGTGCCACGCTCGTACCGGAAGGCAGTGTTGCACTTTACGCTTACGCATTTTGTAACTGTGGCGGCCGCCATGGCAATTTGGGGCTCGAGGTCGTGGATACGATCCCTGCAGCGGCCGCATTCCAGAGGAGCGGAATGCAATAACGCTCGTGCAATTTGCATTGTATGCACGTAAAAATTTCCAGGAAGTCAAAATTATTACGGAGTCCCCAACTGCGACCTGCCTTATAATCAGATCGTTGGTTTGGCACGTAGGACATCAGAATTATTTTTTTTTAAATCCGCAGTGGCTCATCGTATACCATACGGTTAGTGTGATCACCTTTTATTCCGTAGTGGTTAAGCGCGCCTCGATTTAGGTTGCGGCTAATGATGCGTTGCACCGCAAAATATATTTCGCCTCTGGGATTTGCGGAGAACAACCAACGATTAGTCACAGTTTCCGCGCGGCGACTGTACACGGATACACAGCGCAAATGAACAGAGGTGTGGTGACGACGTCGGCAAAGAACACAGCCGCCAACGGGCTCACCTTATCGCCTATCACCGCCAAAACTACCGCCATAGAGAAAGGAATACAACAAGCGCGGACACTCCCATAGAGCCCAGCGGCCGAATTTACTGCAGCGCACCAAGACGGCAGATGTAAAAATACTGAAAGATACATATAGCGGCTCCACAGCCACCGTAGTCCTTCATAAAGCAAGCAACAAAATCCCAATAAAGAAAGGCGTCAGGTAGGGAGATACAATATCTCCGATGCTATTCACAGCATGTTTACAGGAGGTATCAGAGACCTGGATTGGGAAGAATTGGGGATAAAAGTTAATGGAGATTACCTTAGTAACTTGCGATTCGCTGATGATATTGCCTTGCTTAGTAACTCAGGGGAGCAATTGCAATGCATGCTCACTGACCTAGAGAGGCAAAGCAGAAGAGTGGGTCTAAAAATTAATCTGCAGAAAACTAAAGTAATGGTTAACAGTTTTGGAGGAGAACAGCAATTTACAATAGGTAGCGAGGCACTGGAAGTCGTAAGGGAATACATCTACTTAGGGCAGGTAGTGACGGCGGATCCGGATCATGAGACGGAAATAATCAGAAGAATAAGAATGGGCTGGGGTGCGTTTGGCAGGCATTCTCAGATCATGAACAGCAGGTTGCCATTATCCTTCAATAGAAAAGTATATAACAGCTGTGTGTTACCAGTACTCACCTACGGGGCAGAAACCTGGAGGCTTACGAAAAGGGTTCTACTCAAATTGAGGACGACGCAACGAGCTATGGAAAGAAGAATGATAGGTGTAACGTTAAGGGATAAGGAAAGAGCAGATTGGGTGAGGGAACAAACGCGAGTTAATGACATCTTGGTTGAAATCAAGAAAAAGAAATGGGCATGGGCAGGACATGTAATGAGAAGGGAAGATAACCGATGGTCATTAAGGGTTACGGACTGGATCCCAAGGGAAGGGAAGCGTAGCAGGGGGCGGCAGTAAGTTAGGTGGGCGGATGAGATTAAGAAGTTTGCAGGCACGGCACGGCCACAATTAGTACACGACCGGGGTTGTTGGAGAAGTATGGGAGAGGCCTTTGCCCTGCAGTGGGCGTAACCAGGCTGATGATGATGACCAAGACGTCGGCGTTAATACCTGAAGCACACTTCCGGTTTCGGTTTTGTGCGCGCGCGCTTTGAATACTAGCTGGTGCGCGTCACGCCGGCTCTGATGTTTTTTTTTTGCTTGTGCAGCAAGTATTTATTAATATATTTATTTTTTATTTAATAAATATTTATTTGCAAATCATTTTATTAATCAGTAAAATTGATTGCAAACGATCTTCACAAGCCTCCATTGAATATGTGCCACGCGCAATTTCATAAAGACGCAAGACACGTTGTGAAATGAGGAAATGTTTATTTTATTGTTTATAAATGCTCGTCGCGGGTTTTTTGTGCATTCATCCAACGTTGTGGCACCAGGTAAGCAGCAGTAATTTTCGCAGGAAGCTCGACCAGATGACGTGAGCTGAAAAAATTACAAGCAAGTGTTATTTTGGTATTAACATGTAAGAATAATGCCTGTAGAGGCGAAGCGTGCGAAAGTGGCGAATGGGCGGCATTACAAACAAATTCAGTTCGTATTTACCCACGGAGTAGAAAATACCCGACTAATCCGAAGCAATACCGTACATACCATAAACACATTCTAATTTCAAGCATTCCCCTCTTCCCAATACTCATTTATTGCATTTTAATAGCACGAATGCGTGGGCTACGGCGCGTTTCGCGAACTTGGCTACAACCGACGCGATAGTACGCTACGAATATACACAGAGGTGGCCACAACACAGGCGCATGCTGGACGCATGCAGAATTCCATCTACTCGCACTCAAGACAAATGCGTGGGTGCCGTTCAGAAGACAGAATTTTCGAGTTACTATATACTTCCTGGCGTTTGAGCTCCTTGGCTTATCTCGTGTGCGTTCTGCAGGCGCAAGCAACGCACTCCCGTGTTATCACTCTTGACGATTGCTCGTCGCATTTTCGACAAGCGCGGGTACCGAAAGAAGGTTTAAATTGTTGCGGGGACATAAAAAATTGCCACAAACTTGTCGCAGTAAGATTCAGTACGCGCCAAACTAACTTTGTCACCACGGCCGAGCTGCTTTTCGCTGCGTCACAACAGACGCGGCGAGCGGGCCTCATAAAAGTACCGAAAATAATTTTCAACAATGTTCGGCGTCAGAGAAAGCGCCATGAACTTGTCGGTGCATTGAAGCGCGAAACCGCGCACCACGGCCGAGCTTATTTTCGCTAACCCTGTCACAGTGCCCGGCCCGCCCACTGCGCTCGAAAGGTACCCCAACAAGTAATGAAATTAGTTTCAATAATGTTGGCAGTCAGAGAAAGCGCCAAAACTTGTAGCAGTAAAATTCAGTACACGCGAAACTGCGTCACAGCACCCTGTGCGACTAGCGTGCCCAAAGACTACCGAAATTAGTTAAAATAATATTGGGGCTTATAGAAAGCGTCGGAAACATCTCCCAGTACGATTTATTAATTCAAATTAACTGCTCCACGACAGCCACGCTGTTTCTCGTTAACTGCGTCACAAGTCTAGCCTAGGTGCGGGGCAGTAAGCCTAATTGCTTGAAGTGCCTCGCAGACTGTCGAACAAAGTTTCTCACCTTGCCGTAGTTGAATAGTGCAGTGGTGCCATGTCGAAGTTCCGAAGGAACGCAATAATTCACCGGGAGGCCACCAAACCAGGCTAAATCCCAATATAGAAAAACAGGCAGACGGGTGCCCGAATAGTCCAACGCTCAGACGCGGCCGGTCTCTCTCTCGCTTCGGCGGTGTGTCTGACGAATGACGCAAACATCTGGCTCGTCATTCGCCGGTTCGCCTGTCGCTAGGCAACGAAAGTAAGCCGCAAAGTTTAATGTAATTTATACGCAGATATTTTTACATTTTCCGCGAAAGAATAAAAAAATAAAGAAATTTCTGTTAATCTCATTTCACATTCTTTCTTTTTTTCGATGCATGCGGCCCCAATCGGTCGGCGTTAATACTATAGCGTGACGTGCTTCCTGTTTCCAATTTTCGCCGAGTGTCCGGTCTTGTTCTATTCCTTTCTCTGTGCTACCGCCGTAAGCATCCTTATCTAGCGCGGCGGGTTGCCGTTGAAGGCGTACTGTACAATTTTAATAAGCGATAACCGAAACATGCCACCGTTCTCGGCTGCCTCTTTGAGTTGGACCGATCCGAATGTGCGTTGCTTGCATAAGCGAAAGGAGCGCCAATCGATGCGTTGTCGCCTCGGGCTAAGCGTCGCACTCGAGCACCATTTGCGCGGCGAAGAATGACGCGTGCATGAAGTTAGCTCACTGCTATGCTACCGCGCAAAACGCGCAAAGGCGTGTACGCGACGTTCTGCACACAAATCGCATCGGATGATCGGAGCCACAACGGAGCCGCTAGCTTCAAAGAAGAGGTAGTACATGTTCTCACTCGTGCAGGCACGCTCACACTCGCATCGCTCTTGGCGTATCTTTAGGTCATTCCTTCTGCTGGACTTCTACCCAAAGATTCCATATCTGCTTGGTATCGGCTATGCACTGTCGCGTGGTCTTTGGTTCTGCGAGAGAGCCGGGAATATTTTTCCCCGTTGTGAAACATCGCTGTGCGTGTTTTAGCTAACATTTACCGTAGCAACCCATTTCTTCCTTTTCTCGACGGCACCCGTAAGGAGTCGCAAATTTTTACTTGCCAGTATAGTGTGTACTTCTATTTCGTGCGTAGTTATGTGCAGTCTGTGGCAGATTCTTAATCCGCGTAATCTCATTTTCTGTCCGTATTCCCATCTCACAGGTTACGCATGCAGCAAATTCCCAGGTGCTAAAGTGTTCTACGTCAACAGCACCTTGACGTCGTGCAAGAGACACCCGTTGATACGTGGCTGATTCACTAGCAAGCTCGCATCTCTGTTGCCACTCTCCATCAAGTGAGATTTTCAACAATTTTTTCTGCTGCTCTGTGGTGTACTAGCTGCCGCATGGACACTGTGAAGGCTTACTTTCAATTTGCTCTGTTGTTTAGTAGTAAAGGATCGGCTACCTTTTAAAGGGAGGCATTTATTTTTGTTTGTGAGAATGTTTACCAGCCTAACCAAGTGATACGTGCGTACTCTAAACAGCAGCACGAATAGAGGCGGACGACGGACGACGAAATAGGCAGGAGCGCACACGAACGCAAGCTCAACTAAATGTCTACTTTTGATGACAGAGGTATTAAAGACACTGGTCATCTTGACAAAGGTAAAAAGCCGTGCATGCGCGGCAGAAACAGCCACGTACGACAAGAAAAAATATTAAAAAGCCATGTCATGTAGAATAAACGTGCGTGAAAAACGAGAACTATCGGACAAATCTTTCGAAATAGCGAAATATTTGCCCGATAAGTGATACTACCCTACGAGAAATACTCTTTTGAGAACTGCAATTTTTTGTCACTAATGCCAACAGATAACTTGGTTATGCATTTGTTTCGTTTGTGATCAATAAATATTGCTTCTGGAACTCCTCTGGTGTTGCGGTATAGAGCAGAAAGAACGATTGTTTCACCACAGACCAGAACACAAGATTATGGAAACATTATTTGTTGATCACGAAGAAAAATTCATAAGCAAGATTTCTGTGACCCTTAGTGGGAAAGAGTTGCTGCAGTTTTTGTCATTATTATCACTTGCAGGACAAACCTTTCAGTTTTAATGTGCTTTTTGTTAGTTGACGCACATGTTTATTCTACAGGACATGTCTATTGGTCCTTTTTTGTTATGCCGTGCTGTTTCTGCTGCGCATCCATGGCTTTTTCTTTGTGAAATTGGCCAGTGTGTTTAAAATCTTTGTCTTCATGAATAAACTCCTAGTTGAGTCAGCGTTCATGTGTGTTCCTACCTTAATTCATCCTTCTCGTCTCTGTTTGGATGGTTGTCACATATAAATGTACACCGAATTGGCGAAGTGTCCATAGAATTGATGCATGAAGTTATTTGCGCTGTTTATTTCAGGAAGAACGCTATAGGGTCTTATCTTCTCTTTGTTTTAACACTGATGTACATTTTCTAGTTCAACTTCATGGAGTGCCTTGTGGAAGCCAATAAGAGTGATGGTAACTTTGTGTGTAAGGTTTATGAATTTCATCCATACAGGCATGACATGTCGCATGCCTGTTTGTAGGTATGCAAGCATTAGTAGTTTTTAAACGTACTAAGCTCTACTTTTCGCTTCTCATGACGCTGCTTTGTACTGTGCTGCATTCTCCAGGCGCAGGAAACTTTTTTATGCGGTGAGTGCATGTGTTCTTTTTGTATATATTGGAGAAAAAATTGTCGTGAGCCTAAATATGCATGTATATCACTTGCAATTCTTTTTCAACATGGGTGCTGTATCTCCCTCCGTCTTTGTTACTGTTTTGTCCCAATCTTTATGCAACTGTATGTATTTTATGCAATAAAATTATGGTAGAATTTTAATAACATTTTACCTGCACAATTGAGGCCATTGGTGTTTCGTATACGCATTTATTTGCGTTGTTCACTGTCTCACCAATCTGGCTGTCCAGTCATTGGAACCTTTTCTCATCCTTTATAACTATTTTAGGGGTACTTGATACTGCAAGTGCAGGTGACCATTTATTTGGCTGTTTGGAATTGTGTTAGCCGTGTGATACTACCAATTTTCTGTGCTAAATCATTTTTTCTCTGATCGCTCAATGTATTAGCCTTGCCTTGTCTCTTTACTGACTGAGGTACCACTTGGTTGCTGGGTATCGTGAAAAAGGCCCCCGAAAGTGCTCTCATTAGCTTTGTGCAAGTCCAGAAAAATTAACTGAAAATGAGCTCACTGAATTCAGGAAATGCCACCAGCAAATTCTTCTGTACCCCAAATTAACATAAGTAAATGGTGTACTGTTCTTCACTTGTGCCAGGGAGATAAGTTGCATTCAGTACACAAAAGTTTTACAAGTTTATTTCTGAAGAAAGCAAACATGGGGGGGGGGGCTCGCCGGAAACATGATTCAGGTGTTCACCATGCCCGACAACTTTCTAAATGATGTCGCGTCAATTAATAGCTAAGTTGAGTGATGTTATTTTATAAAATATTTGGGCAACATGAAAATATATACATCTCGAAAACAAAAAGCTCAGGCAAGTCTACTTTGGTACTTTATTAAATCTTAATCGCGGTGAAAGACGTGTGCTTAAGCTTGTACATATTTACAAGAAGTCATTTGTTTCAAATCTTATTTTGCCTTCTCAGTCAGCCGTAGCTCTTCCTGTGATGTGTTAGTGTGCTAAACATTTTAATGTAACATATTTAGATGTCTTGTGTATTCACACGCAAGCAGCTTCAAGTGTTCATGTGTTCAAAGTTGGTTGTTACAAGGGTATGCTTAAGCACTGCCTTTTAAGTCGCTTTGCCTTCTAGTCATAAACTTCAGTCGAAAGTAAAGACCACAATGATCGTTTTGATTGAATTCATATGTATAGGTTTATTTCAGATGTATTTACACTGCTAGAGTGATGTAGGTACTAGCCTATGTCTCCAGGTTCGATGTAGTGGTGCCTTGTGTACTGTAATAATGTTTCATGTGCACGCTTCTTTAGTGTAAATAAAGGTACTTCAAATTGATCAGTCTCTCCTTTGCTTTTGTTTGTGTTTGGGAAAGTTGTGAACAGGCACCGGGGCATGCAAGTGCGAACAGCAAAGCAATTTCAATATATAAATAAAAATCCACTAGCCCAACGAAACGTCAATCATATTTCAATGACTACTTTTGAAATCTCTGCCATCTTAACTGGGCCGCAATGTACTTTTCAGTGCTGTGGCAATAATGACTCAACAATAGGTCAACATAACTACCACAACGTCAGTTCAACGCAGAATCAATGGTAACGCAACTACAATTCAACAAAACGAACACAATGGGCCCTCTAAGCACAATGGACTTTCAATGGTAACTTAGAAATTATTCAACATTGAGATACCCAATGGTGTTTCAATTAAATTTCAGATGAGATTTCAGATGAGATTAAATCTCAACCCAACAATTCTCCAACAAACTATCAATAATTCCTCAATAAAGAACTCAACATTGAGCAACGATATTTCAATGCCTTCTCAATATTTTTATTGTACAGGAGATGGCGGCAAAAATGTCGGCGGTCGATGCATAGAGGGCGGCAAGACCGTTTGTGGACGAGATCGGGAAACTGATTCAGCGTAAATGAGAGGTGCAGTGACTGGTGTCTGCTCAGCGGCGTGGAGGAACGGCTTGAGATACTTGCTCTTGAATGAAGTCGCGGATCGTAGGAGGCAAAGCGGGTGGTGGTTCCGGGACAGAAGTTGTCAAAGATAGCTGGCAGCCGACCTCGGCGCGACGAATTCCTGATTTTTATGAACAGAGCAGCATGGCTGCCGTCGACTCCAAGGCTTGACAGAGTCTGCGGGCGGAGTGGGACGTCGGGTGTGAAGCCGTCGCCTGCGCAACTCGTCGTAACTCTGACACAATTCTATCACTTCAGCGACAGTGTGAGTACTCTTCGATAATAACATTTGAAACGCGTCGTCCTCAATACCCTTCATTATATGTTTGATCTTCTCCTCCTCTGACATCGACGCGTTCACCCGTTTGCAAAGGTCAACAATGTCCTCAATGTAGCTCGCAAAGGTCTCTCTGGCCTCTTGGGATCGTGTGCGCAAACGTTGTTCTACGCGAAGATTTCGTACGGCTAGCCGACCGAAAGCTGGGGTAAAGCTGGTCTTGAAGACCATCCTCAAAGTGAGGTCGGCTTCACGGTTTAGAAGCCATAGTTTCGCAACATCCGTAAGTTAGTATGCGACGTTTCTCAACATCTTAACATCGTCCCTCTGGTTATGGGCACTCACTCGCTCATAAGAGGAGATCCAACCTTTAACGTCTTTGTCATCTGTGCCGGAGAAGATCGGGTAATCTCGCTGACGCAAGGCATCGGCACAAACCAAGGTGGCTGGCACCGTTGGAGGTGTTAGAGTAGTGCATGCGTCGTCGGGTATGATGGGGGGTAGAGTGCGACTCCGAAGTTCCAGGGTGGTCGAAACCCAGCACGTCCACCACTTGCTAAGAGATTCATTAGCAACGGGCGCAGGCGAATGGGTAGCACTCACAAGAGTTCGGCTAAGGACAGCAACCACGAGCTCATACCGGCAGTGATGGTGCTGTGGCACAGGCAGGCTACTCTTCTTCTAATATATATATATATATATATATTGTCACGAACTCTGTCATGAACAACGGCTGCCGCGCAGACAACCAGATGAAAGAAAGAAGAAAACGACTTTAGCCAAGCTGCCGCGGGACCGCTCTCGAAAACGCGCCTATAAACCATATTTATTTGGTCCTGCATTAAACACCTCGTGTGTAACATTTCGTGCAGCTGTGCGGGGTAACTCCCAGGACCTACAACGGAAACATCAGCACAAGGACTACACCGAAGCCGTCGCCTCGCCGGACGTTCGCCGTCGCGCTCAATCATGGCCGCAGAGCAATACACCCCGCACGTTCACCAAATGTTGCACACGAGGTGTGTAACATTTGTGACAATATATATATATATATATATATATATATATATATATATATATATATATATATATATATATACATATATATATATATATATATATATTATATATATTATATATATAATTAAAGCGGTGAATCGCAGGATTCGGGCGTGAAATAGGTCAACGAATTTGGGAACCGCTGTCTTTTGCATCATGTTACCGTACATTCAGAGGATAGTACACTTCTTGAAGCACTAAAAATCAAGCACGTAGAGAAAGAAAATTGGCATTCTGGAAACTTTTGCTCATAAATAACTAGGGAGGTAAAGGTTTAAAGATATGTGAACTCGAAGAAAATAAGTGTAGCCGCGACACAGAACATTAGTTGCATTGCGGCATTGATCGACTCGGACACTACAATATATATTATGGTTTTACACCTACTTACCTGCAAAAGGGGACAAAATGCACGCGTGATTGGTATGACGCAGCACTCATAATGCGCAACTAAACGAATGAAGATTAACTGGCAACCTAAAAAACCAAGGTGAGCATTAACTAATTCTCGAGCAGGTACCTCCACGCTTATGCGGCTCTAGACACAGTACGCTGTGCCAAGGATCTTAGTCGAACAGATCTTGTGGCCGTCATGTGCAGTGCATCGTGGAAATGCATAAAGCAGTACGACATTATATTCTTTCCTGCTTTGGCTCGATGCGGCATCGGCCGATCATTCGCAGTGAAATCATTAATTGAAAAATTGGAGGGTTAGAATTGCCCCGCACAACCTCCGACCTTGCTGCCCCGACCTTTGTATGGTCCCCTGAATGGGAATCTGCGTTCGCCCATCTGAGGCACGCCCTCACATCTGAACCTGTACTACGCCACTCTGATAAAGCTGCTCCTACCCTCTTGCATACGGATGCCAGTTGTCACGGCATTGGTGGCATTCTGCTACAGCGAGACGACACTTTAGGTGAGAGGGTCGTCGCGTACGCAAGTCGCGTTCTGATAAACACCGAGAAGAATTACACCATCACGGAGCAGGAATGCCTAGCTATCGTTTGGTCGGTGCAGAAGTTTCGACCTTATCTTCACGGCCACCATTTTACCATCGTTACAGACCATCATGCATTATGCTGACTTTCAGCGCTGAAGAACTTGTCTGGATGACTTGGTCGGTGCAAGAATACGACTTTACTATTACCTGCAAGTGCGGAAAAAAACACCAGGATTCAGACGCGTTTTTCCGCTGTCCGCTTCCTACGACACCATGCAATGGACCTCCAACTACCATCCGTGTCAAGTTTTCGCACGATGCCTCTTCACATGCTTTCTCGTTGCCACTGTAGACGACACGCCTCCACACGACAACAGATGCTTCCAATCTCATCAACTTGCCGACTCTTACTGTCGGCGCATCATAGACCACCTTCAAGGAGCTTCGCGCCTAACGCCCGCCTTCGTCGACAGCTGACACAATTTAAGGGGACACTAAAGTGAAAAATGATTCCTTCTGCATCAGTAAATTACTGTTCTACAACACCAAAAACACTACTCTGGCAACGCTAAGACGTTTGGTAAGGCAGAAAAAGCGCAAGAGCGAAATGCGGGTGGCGACGCCTACTTGAGTTCCCGCACCTGGGGGCTGTGACGTCTTGGATTTTGATGGCATCTTCTAGGGCCTACTAATTATATATAGCGGTACAGATTGACTACATTGTGTTCTAAAGGAACCAAATATTAAACATGGCAAGTTTCGAGAATCTATTCAGCCAACGTGGCCCAAATGCGAAAACATACTTTGGAATCCCTGACGTCACGATGACGTACCGGCGCTGGGGTTTCGGCGTGAAGTTCAAATACTGATACTTGAACCTTCATTTTCTCATCTAATAATCAAACAATTTTTGTAAATGACTGCCTGCAGAGTTCTCAAACAATGCTTCATTAGTCTAAACTGATTGATGGTTTCGCTTTAGTGCCCCTTTAAGATTGACAACCGCGTCCTGTACCGTCGTGTCTATCACCCTGACGGTCAACGTTGGGTTCCTGTCCTGCCACGCTCTCTACGTGCTCATGTCCTGCAGGCTTCTCACGACGACATGACTGCTGGTCACCTTGTTTTTCAGAAAACATATGACCGCATCAAAGGTCGCTTCTACTGGCCTGGCTTGCCCGCCAGTGTAGCGAGGTAGGTCGCTTCCTGCGCCCTATGTCAGCGTCGAAAGCTCCCTACGTAAGCTCCAAGCGGACGACTGCAACGGGTTCCGCGTCCGTCGCAACCATTTCAAGTCGTTGGCATTGACCTGTATGGTCCTCTTCCTGTGACTCTCACCGGTAAACAATGGATTGTGACAGCCGTTGACCACTTGACACGCTACGCCGAAACAGCTTGTGTGAGTTCTGCCTCAGCCTCTGCAGTTGCTGCGTTCATACTTCAAGCCTCAATACTGCGTCACGGTACTCTTCGCCTCCTCCTGAGCGACCGTGGAAAAGCATTCCTCTTGCGACTAGTAGACGAAATACTCAGAGCCTCGGGAACCACACACAAGACTACCTCCAGTTACCATCCGCAAACCAACGGCCTAACAGAGCCATTTCATCGCACGCTGGCAGACGTGCTAGCCATGTACATCGAAGATCACATAAACTGGGACGCAATTTTGCCATTCGTGACTTTTGCGTATAATACCGCCGTTCAACGCAGGACTGATTACTCGCCATTCTACCTTGTCTATGGTCGTTCGCCCTCTTCCTGCCTTGACGTTTCTTTCTTCGTGCCAACTGTCAATCGACGTCCATCATCCTGTAAAGAATGTGAATCCCGCATTCTGAATTGTCGCCAGCTTGCCCGCATCAACACCGAAGAACGGCAACAGGACCGCAAGCAGCATTACGACGCCACTTATCGCGTCGTGTGCTTCCGCCCTGGCGAAGAAGTGCTACTCTGGACACCAATTCCTACTCCTGGCTTGTGTGACAAGTTTCAGCTTCGGTTCATCGGCCCCTACAAAGTCTTGGAGCACACCTCTCCGGTTAACTATCGGTTAACTATCGGTTAACTATCGCTTAACTATCGTCGTTAACGACGACGACGAAGTTTCCCTGCAAAGGTGGCTGCTCACCGCTGCTGCGAAGAATCTCGCCTTCCGCGTAAATACGTTCCATACATCAAGAGATGGGACCCCAAGACATCCGAGGACGCTCCGGACGCTCATCCGCAGTCTGTTTTTTTGACATTCAGCGAATGTCACTCCATCGGCCCTGAAGCTGAATTGTACACCGGGACTAGGCCTAGTGCCTCCGGTGACGCGCTGGCGGCGGTAGATTCGCCGGCGCCACTCGTGACGACGGCATTACCGGCCGCACAATTGACACCTGAGCCTGAATCCCAGCTCCTAGTTCCTGCTTCAAGTCCTTCGGCTACCAGCCCACTCATCGCCTTCCGGAAATGCACATCAGGCCGTGAGTGATCTGTCCTCAGGGCGGAGCCCGGCGATGGCTTCCCAGACACCGATCGGGAATGGGGCTCCAGTTGTTGTGCCTGACGAACCGAGTACCCCTATGGACTTGCCTTCTGCGCTACCATCTGTGCCGTCGGCCCCCCGTGGTTTTCAGAAGCGTCCTTCGGAGCACTCTGCACCATATTCGTGTTCGGCCAACAGCGGCTCCCAAGGCAAGCGTTCCTGTCTAACGACTGACCACCCAGTAGTGTCGACACCGGGCTCGGTTTGCTATAAAGCAACCATTAAAGCTCTGGCCCCCACACGCCTCACGGAAATTCCGAACAGGATTATTCAGGCGAACCTAGACGCTTGTCTTGGCACCACAGGCTTCCGCGGCTTCACGGCCAAGAAGAAGTCACATACCATCGCTGTGTGGCTCCCGACATTGGCTGCTGCCGAGCGTTTGCAAACGCTTCAACGTCTCTCAATAACAAGCGAAGTCACCGTGCCGGTCCAGGTTTACCTGGTAGAGGGCTCGGATTTACAGCGCTGTGTCGTTTACAACGTTGGGGTTGGCGAGGACCAGACTGCTCTCCAGCGTGAGCTCTACTGTCCTAGTCACCCTGTCATTCAAGCGCGTTACACGGGAAAGCGGCGCTCTTGCATCGTCACCTTGCAGGGTCCACCAACTGCCCCAGCCCGCCTGTACTACTATGGCTGCATTCTATGACCTCGGCCATATAAACCTAGTGTCGTCTGTTGTTACAACTGTTTCCGACAGGGCCACATGCGCCGATCCTGTCTATTTACAGCGCCAGATGAAGCTGTACTAGCTGGCGCGGTGTCTTACCGATGTGGACTCTGCAAGACCGACGACCACGATATCACTTCTCCAACTTGTCCCACAAAGCAAAAGGCCACTCAGAAAGTTCGTCGCGCGATTCATAAGCAATGGCCTCAGCATTGCTGCAACACAACCAGTGCCGACATCTAACAGGTTTGCGGCGCTCCAATGGGATGACGACGACTGGCCAGAGCTTTCCGAGCCAGACCCGCCTGCACCCCATTCCCAACAGACTTACAGTGACAAAGTTCGCAAAGACCGTCATCGCCCGCTGGTTACACAGAAGCAGAGCGGGCCGGAACATCCGTGTGATGATATGGCAGCAGTTGACAATCGAATTGCCCGCCTTTTAGCGGAGGTATTCAAACTCCAACTTGGGCGTCGGCGACGTGCAGTGGAATCACACCACTACAACTATCGATTCCGTTGCACCATCGTCTCTATCACGCCCTGCTCTATCGATCGCAGAGTCTACCAGGTCTTCAGCTCCGTTGGCGGATAACTCTACGACATCCCTTTTGCGGTGCATGGTCAGCCAGTTATCCAACCTGACATCAGTGATTTTACAACGCCTGGACTCGTAATCAAAATGGCGGGCACAGGTGTTTGTGGCGTGTTTCAGTGGAACTGTAGAGGGCTCTCCACGAAAGTGGGGGAGCTTAAATCCCGCCTACGTATGAACAAGCTGCAGATGTGGGCCCTGTTACTACAGGAGACCAACGCCTTGCCTGCCATTCCGGGCTTCAGTGGATACGTGTCTCCTTCGATGAGTGACCGTCGCGTGCACACAGCTGCCCCTCCAGGAAAGGCGGCAGTGTATGTTGATACGCGCTATCCTCAGGTCTGCCTTTCTCTTGAAAACTGGTGTAACTCATATCAGGAGGTAGTGGCAGTAGCTGTGAAGTTACCCAAGGTAACTGTTGTGGTAGTGTCATACTACTTAAGACGAGCCGGTGGCTCGTCTTCAAAAGTTAATCTGGGCTAGTTAGTGAATGTCCGTCGCCAATACCCAGTGTGTCTTATTTTAGTTGGTGGTGATTTCAACGCCCCTCACCCAGATTGGGGGTACGCTACTTCTAGCCCTAGAGGTAGGCGTGTGCGGGACGCCTTTGCGGATGCGTTGTTTGTACTACTGAACCATCCTGATTCAGCAACGCGGCCTGTGCCTCAAGCTCGACGTACAACATACGCACCGGATCTGACGTGGTGGTCGGGTCCCGGCACTCCCACTTGGCACCTGGAGCCCGACTGCTGGGGTAGTGACCACCACCCTATAATCATCGGCCTTCATCCGTCGCAGGCCCGCCGATTGCGCCGCAAGTGTTCTGTGGTCAACTGGGACACCTTTCGCTCCGTTCTCCAAGATACCTCTGCGGACTCGTCACCACTACTTGTTGACCGCATACAAACGCGCTCAATGAAGCTACAACCATCAGCTGGGTAGACGTCGATCGACCGGCACCGGATATCGGCCTGCTCAACTTGTGGGCTGCTCGCAGACAAGCTGAGCTGGCAGCATCCCGAGACCCCACTTCTGCACAAGCACGTACAAGACTGAATTTCCTTACTGCTAAGGCCCGCAGATATGAACGCGACTTCTCGCGGAGGCACTGGCATACGTGGTGTGAGCGGTTTTCATCCAAGACATCGAATGCTTCTCTCTGGCGAACGTTCCGTGCCATGGAACACGGTTGCCGTCGTCCAGATGCGGCAGCCACAGCCTGCTTCGCTGCTGGCTTGTCAGCGGATGATTTCGCCAGAGAAGCAGCCCGGAAGTTTTTCCGCAGTACGACGTGTTGCCTCAAACAGCCAATGGTGCTTCCTTGGCACGCATTCCGACACATATCGACAGGTTATCATCTACAGCAGACCCCGGGGGGATTGCAAGCTCTTTCACCATGCCTGAGTTGCTTGCAGCGATAGATGGTACCAGTCGCAAGACAGCACCCGGTCCAGACTCTATTACTTATGAGGCCTACAAGAACCTAAGTTCCGCTGTGCTGCCTCAACTCCTCGACACCATTAACAAGGTATGGCTAGATGGCGTTGTTCCTCCAGGCTGGAAATCAGCTATTGTTATCCCGATTCCGAAACCAAGCAAGCCGCCGACTGACCTTGGCAACTTCCGACCCATTTCCCTAACGTCAACGTTGTGCAAGCTTGCTGAGAAAATGCTAGCCACACGACTGTCGTGGTGGCTAGAGCACCATGGTTTCTACCACCATGCTCAAATTGGCTTCCGTCCATCCATAGGTACTGAAGATGGGCTGGCTGTCTTGGCATCCTCGGTTTTATCGCCAACTCGTAGCCACAGTGTCCGTACTGTCCTCGCTATGCACGTCGAAAGGCGTATGATAACATCAGTCATGCTGCCATCTTGGCTTCAATTGACATGCTGCATTTTCCCCCTAGAGTACAGAATTTTGTCAAATCTTTCCTTGAAGACCGACATCTTGCAATTCGCCTCAGTGGTGACGCCGTCGGATCTTTTGTCCCTCTTCTTGGCGTACCCCAGGGATCTGTATTGTCACCCACATTATTCAATATTGCTTTCATCCCGCTTGCATGGCGCTTACACGAAGTACCCGACATAAAGTTCTTCTACGCTGATGACATCACGGTATGGAGCACTCATCACGACATGCAGACTCAAGCCGTCGCCCTTCAATCAGCTTTAAATATCACGGCGACTTAGGCTTCTTTGGTCGGCCTTAGGCTTTCCGTCAGCAAATCTGCTTACATGTCAGTCGCCAATCGCTGGGGCCGGCGTAAACTCTCTGCGACACCCATTCGTCTTCATCTATCCGGAAGCCCTCTTCAACAATGTTCAATGATAAAAATTCTGGGTCTGATGGTACACGAGTCGGGAACCGGAACTGCTTGGCTCTCCAGTGCTAAAAAGCAGGCAATTCAGACGTTGGGTCTGATTAGGCGTATGGCTCCTAAAATGGGCGGCGCCAGCTCATATGTTGCGCGACAATTGGTGAAGGCGGTAGTGCAACCACGCCTTAGTTATCAAGCCCAATTCCAGCACTTGACGAGGGCACAATGGGGTCGCCTTGAGGCTGTTAATCGCGAAGCAATGAGGGTCATCACTTGCCTTCCCCGCATCAGCCCGATCGTGGCTCTCCAAGAAAATGCACAGCTCAACACACTAGATGAGCTGGTGCAGCAGCGACGTGATGCTCGCAGGCTTAAGGCCAGCCTTTCACACGTAACGTGTGCTCTCAGGGCTTACGCTTTCTCGAACTCGCTTTTACCACCACCATTGCCAGTTCTTCCTCCCTGGAGTTTTGTGCAGCTGAGTGATAACAAGCCAACTGATATACATCGCCCGACATCAACTCACGCGGCGGCGTCGCTTCGTGACCGAATTATAGCTCAAGATGCCCACCTGTCGCTTGGCTCCATCGTCCTTTACGTTGATGTAAGCATTCAGGACTGTGAAACAACCACTGCAATTTATTGCCCATGCGCACCTGCCCTTAATAAGACGACCCGGTTTCAAATCCAAGAACCTCCTTCCTCCTTTTGTGCTGAGCTCCTTGCTGTCCGAGAAGCGTTGTGCTCTGTGGCCGCCTTTCCCATGGTCCCCACGGCCCGCATCGTCATCCGCACTGATGCCCTCCAGGCGATGCGGCTTCTGCGACGCCTCAGTCGCAGCCCTGACAGAAGCCAACAGATCCATCTTCTGGCGGCATGCATGCCGCAGCCAATATCTGTCGAGTGGATCCCACTCGACCTTCTAAGCTTCCAAAGCCGTGCGGATTTTGCGACCCGTCTAGCGACCTCTCCATCGTCACTGCCTCAACTCTTTCACCTAGATGATGCCACCCTCCTTTTAACGAGAAAGGAGCACCTCCGGCGCCGCACACGTGCTCGCATACCTCCGTGTGCGGTAAACCTCCCCCGCGGTCTTACCCGTGCAGAGGAGGTTGCGCTTCGGAGGATCCGGGTCGGGGTAGCCCTCACTCCTGCCGTGACTAGGAAGTGGCCTCACTTTCGCCCGTTATATCCTCGTCCTGAGTGTCCACTCTGCAAGTCGCGAAATGCTGAAGCCGACATCCACCACCAGCTGTGGGTTTGCCCTGCACTGAAACCGACGAGGCTCCGGCACCTCGCAGCAGCGGCACTCTCGCCGCATAATCCGAGCGATTACACTGCTTGGACGCAGGGACCGCATTATCGATCCCTCTTGGACTTCATTAGGGCAGCAAATATTTTTTCATTCATTTAATCATCCTTATTCACCCCCATCCCATACCCCTGTATGCCCTGAGGCATTTGCCTTCGCATTAAAAAAAAACTATCGCGTGACACCAGTTATTGCTCCAAATGACCGTCGCTACCGCACTGCTGAGGTTGTCCACGTTTCCCGTATGAAGCCTTTCACGAGGCGTTCGCCGTCTCATTGATTTACGGCCAGCATGACCGCTCTTGTGCGAGGGGGCATTAGTGTGGGCATCTTTGCCCACACTATTCTTTGCCATCGGTACATGACCATCATCATGTGGGGTTTACGTGGGGCTCTTCTTCATCATCGCTTGTGGGGCTTGCTCTTGAGTGTGATCCGTGCTGTGAACGTGGTCGGTTCGCCGCATCTTCGACGCGTAATAAACGTCGTGATAACTGCTGCGTCACCATATATATATATATATATATATATATATATATATATATATATATATATATATATATATATATATATATATATATATATATATATATATATATATATATATATACGTTCGCCTCAAATGTGCTCGTACTTTTTTCAAGAGAAGCAAATGTATCTTTGAAATGTTGGTTTCTGTTTATCATACTAAATTTGTGTACCTGTACCGCATTCCCACCCCCCTTTCTCACATAATATTTCAACCTCTGGAACCTGTGAGGGAAATGTATAAATAAATAAATAAATAAATAAATAAATAAATAAATAAATAAATAAATAAATATCCCGTTCTTGATCGCCACCCACTTACTATCGTTGTGAGCATGAACGAACGACCTGACACAATTGCACTCGAATGTCGAAGGCTCACCTGCATTAAGGCAACCTTGCCGTCAGTTCCACCATTGTGCGAGCTCATTGTCTGCCTTCAGCGTTTTAGGAGACTCCCACAACAGCCCACGTCCCAGGAGTTTGCATGGCTCGTCAGATTTTCCTCCTTTCTAGAAGACAGCCCTCTGTAGCAGCCGCAGCAGTGGTGTCGCATCAATCAAATACAGCAGACGCTCTCATCCTCGCGAGCAGGGGTGCGCCGCGTCGGCACACACCAGCAGCGGCTAGCGTTCAACGGATTAAAACCTTTTCTGAGGCATCACTGACGTGTCCCGTCTGCTCTATTCAGAGGCCTGACCAGACATAGGAGTCCGAACTTTCATTTGTCGCCACAATACTGTTCCAACTATCATACGTGACTATGATATGCTCCTGCAGAGTTCAATACGTAAGTCAACTCCAAGTGTCTTGCGCATTAAAACTATTGCATTAGATAAAAAATCTTCGAGGTACAACAAATAAGCGTGTTAAGACCGTATTTCATTCTTTCATCGGTTGTTTAATTTTGCTTTCAGATGGCATTTCTTTCTTCAATGCCAGGCACTGACGCTGAAGCCTTATGTGGCCTTAGGCAGGCCTTACTTTATTCTTATTCTTTTCTAACATTGCGTGATATAGTCTTATTATACCAGTGTTTCTCTGCTCTTCTACTTCTTGTTTCTTCAAGCCAACGAAGTCAGGTTCCTTGAAAGGCGGTAGGGAGGAAGGGGGGGGGGGGATACGAAGGTGCAGAGGGCTTCTATGTTCAGAACGCTCGTGAGAGATTTTAAAACATCGGTCGCTGCTTCCAAACTACCTCACGAAAAGTTACAGAACACCGGCGAGCTGGGTGGGTCAGCTGGCAATCTGAGGTGAACACTTCCTTCTCCATCTCTGCATTCTACAGGACGCAGCGAGAAAAAGAAAGGGATAGGAGACACGGCTGTATAATGTACGGCAATTAGCGTCATTCGGTTCACGTAGCCTTCGAAGAGAAATTAGCATATTGAGCGATTCACTTCCGCTACTAGAGCCATATATACCCCCGAAATATACACAAGCAAAGTGGCAATGAGTGCTTGACAATGTAGAGCCCAAGGGCACATTAACATAATTGGCGCCCGAATGACGCATCAAGCCCAATTTGTGACCCTAGGTGTACGGCGAGAGTGGTCACGCCACATTCCGGTGGGGTTCCTTTCTGTAATGAAACCTTCAAGATCCTTTGTCGATGAGATGTGAGGCGGTGATTGTTTACACTTCCGCAGCTTGACCACCTGCTACTCCCTCTGTCTCGCCTCGCCAATCTTTACATACGCTCCCGAAATTCACATGCACGCCCGAATGCCGCTATGCGAGTAACTTACGTAAACGAAAAAAAAGGATGGTTTGAAGAAAACATTTAGGGCTCCGCTTCTAAAGTTATTGTGCCCCATCGTGAGGCGAGCGTGACAAGGCATCTTAAACAAGTTCACAGCGCATGCAAGAGTACTAATAAAGAAAGAAAGAACACATGTCACTCAAGTACGGGCACTTCACAACACGATTCTGTTCAATATTTTTTACAGTTCGGCAACGTCATTCACTTACGCGGAGTACATGCGTCCCCCTGTGAATCCTATTGTGTGACCACCTCCATCAGAGCACTGCTGTTTGCTCGAACTTGCAATTATGTTTTTGAAGATATTGCCCTCCTGCTACGCTCAAAGCACTGCCTGATTATCTTGCTGCATTGCAGGTATCAGGAATATTAGCTGTACGCCAAACGGAGTGCCTTTGGCCTAACTACAGGCACGGAATTTTCGAACGACGGCCACAAGCGACGGCGACGAAAGCTTTTACCGGAGCGAGCGGTGGGTGGTCCGTCGCTGTCGCGTTAAGCGACAGCAACAGATCACCAGTGGGCCGCGATCGTCAGCAACCCTTGCGCCTGGTCGCGAAATGCGCAGTTGCGGCCCGAGCACAACCCCGCCCCGCCCTCCCTCCTATCCCCCCACGTCTTTCATTAGACGGAAGACGGCGCGCTTGCTCTCTATACGGCCGATAAAACTACTATCCTTACTTCGTATAGCTGTATACTAATTTGCTATCGCAATCGATGCTTCGCTTTTTGGGCGAAACTGCGACATTTCTTTAAGCATGAAATGCTTTTAGCTCCTGTTGTCGACGGCCTTCAAGTGACGCTGAGCCAAAAGCCAGAACCGTTATGCGGGCATCGTTGCGAGAACAAAACGAGATCATCTGGGCAAACAGTGAAAACTTAAGAAAATGCGGTCTCTGGGCCCCAACCCTTTGTATAGGACCGTATTACTACGCGAATTACTGTCCAATGTTACCAGCTTTCTCAATGTTTGTTCACAGTATCACTCAAGCTGTAACAGGCGACGTTCAAAAGGCAGATACAGTGCACCATACCCTTGATTGTCTTCTTTTGACGATGAGACAGGGTTGCCTGTACTATTTTCAACGCCAGTGGTCCGTGAGTTCCGCGGCGCGGGTTTTGCACAGCCTCCTTCAAGAGATGGCGCCACGCTGCGCGACCAGGCCGGCAGCGTCCGGTGCGCCGCGGATGCTGAGATGGTTGCGAGTAATCGTTGTAGGTATTCCAACCAATCTGCTTTGCCGGTAGCCATTTCATGCTTACATCTACCCTCGATTACAGGAGAGCCAGCATTTTTCAATGTTTTCTTTTCGGGCTTGCGCTAACGTACTACCGGCGAGAAGGCTGCACGGCTCCTCCGCGGCTTCCGGACGCGGGGTCCCCTCAGTCTTTCATCGTCGTGTTGCAGTACGCTCCTGTGTATTAGCGGTACTGACAATGCCCAACATGTCAGTCATCGCATGCTGGCCGTCGTACTGAGTGTTTTCTTCTATATTGGGCTATGTTTATACCAGCGTTGGAACTGGGTCTGAGGTGTCATCTAAGTTTTCTGCCCCTTGGGAGCACACATGCAGCTGTCCAAACGATGGACCTGAGTCATGCCCGGTTCGTTTTGCACCCGGTTGTATCGTAGTGCTGTCATTCTTCAACAATCTCCAAGTCTATTCTGACAATAGGCGCCGCCAGCTTGTCACATAACACGCATAAGACCGGCACAGTCACCACTTCAAGCTTGACATTAACCTTTTCCGAACGCCTAGATTACGTTGTTCCACGGGGCGATACAATCTCGGGTAGAACAATGTTTTCCTGCAACACTCCAATTCCTGCTTCAGCGTCCAGGACAAACCTAACTTACTTATCACTGCAAAACAACTGGCCTTGGATGCGCATAGTATGCGTGCCAAAGCACCTCTCCCACAAACACATGCTCGGTGAAATTTTCGTCTTTGGTACTCGAAAGACTGATAATGGCTTTTGTGCCTTTGGGGGGTGGGGGCAAACTGCTTATGCCCGCTCAACACGCACCTGAAACATATCTTTAACTTTGCCTCTGCATCGGCGACGTCACCATTCTAAATACTGCGACTATGTGGCTTATCACTGCGCGCGCTCGCTGACTTCACCGCCTTTTAAGTCACACGTTATCATGTGCCCTTTCTGCCATGTGCCTTGTCGAACGACTCCAGCAGTTAGGATAAATGTGGAGCGCTCAGCCACGCCTTCTCTTTCTGCAGTGGTATGTACCGAACTGCTTTCTCAGATAGATTTTCCCTAAGGTGGTCGCCTACGAACAGCTCCACAACTGCCTCGAATGTTGACAAGCCCCTAGTGTCAAGGTGAAACTGCAGGTAGCTCCGAAAGCACGTGGTAAGGAGTTTTAACTCTTCGCAGATCCCCTTTGTTCATCCTAAGAATTTTCTAATGTCTGCTAATGTCTAATGTAAGCACTACTTGCTTGATTGATATCAATCAATCAAGCAAATAGCTTCTTGAACTGTGCCGAGCTAAGTCGTGTGGGGAGAAATGGGGCATTCTCCACGACCATAAAAAGCAATCTTTCCGCTAAATTCTCTCGGCACATCATAAGCTTTGACGACGTTCTCGAAAATAAAAATTTTCATCTACATGACTATACCACGAAGTTACAAAGGAAACTCATGCGTGTTTTCCAGGAAGAAAGCTTCGTAGCTGAAGACAAATTGGGGTAGAAGACAATTTTTCCTTTCGCGAATGAGAATTTAGTTACCAAGTATTTCCAGGCAGTTATGTACAGGTAAACATCGCAAGGCACAGAGCATCGCTCCTACGTCAAGAACACGCTTCGTGGGTCGGAAGCTTAATTTTAAAACCACAATCTTTGCTCCCAAACCATCTCACAACAAATCGCAACACTCCAGTGACCTGATTGGATCAATTGACAATGTGGCATACACATATTTTCTCTCTACGTCCTCCAGAGCGCAGCCGAAAAATAAGAAAGGGACAGGAGGCCCGATTGCCTAAAATGTTGCAACTCGCATTATGCCTTTCGCGATAAAGCGAGCCTATTCCGCTACCGACGTCGTATGTTTCCTCGAAACGTGCACAAGGGGCAACAGGCGCTGTCAATGCACCGTGCAACTGCACATTAACATAGCCGGCGCCCGAGTGCTGCATCGCGCTCATTGTGTGACTCTAAAAGCCCGGTGACAACGCGGGATCATTTCCACAAAATGTTGCTAAACTTGGGTGAACGAGGCGCAAGACGGCGACAATTATTTGGGAATGCAGCCAAGGCAAATCGAAGGCAGATAAGGCAAGCTAGCTGACTCCGAGAGCGCTCATCCTCCCCAAAAGGCGGTGGGGGATATAACTAAGGAGAGTCAGACTAGGACGCGGTTTCTCAGTGGCGTCGATGTCCAGCGGTAGTGTGCCTTTGATCTGCACTCGTCGTGGCATTCTTTGCTTGTTCTGCCTATTGTTAATATTAGTGTATAGAGTCTGCGCCGAAAAATACAATAGTCTTGAATGGGTACTTACGCAATTGCAATGGCGACTATAAAAAATGCAGAGAAGAACGTTGGACGGAGACATTGCATGTAAGTATCATGGCGTAAAATTGTGGAGCTAAAAAGAAAAAGTTTTCTGCACTGAATTTATGCAGTTTTACACATCAACCATGGCTTTCACTTTCAATGCGAGAGCGAGGAACACGCATTTATAGAGGGAGCTACACGTGCTGAGGGAATATTGTTCTGGCTTGCGGTCAAGCACAGTTGTCGTCATAAAGTTCCTAGAATAAAGAGCAATTGTATTGTAGAAGGGTACTTTTATTTTGTAGCTTATATGGTTTAGAGCGAGCAGAAGAAAAGAAATGTACAATTGCGCGAACATTAAACGCGAACAAGAGATCAATTTTTCTTTGGCGAACGTTTAACTACTTTGCAACTGAGCTTCCTAGTACCGCAACGCAAGCGTTATAAAGCGAGCTGAGGTTGCATTTGCCATATATAGCGTTGCGCTGCCAGGCTTCCTACTGCCGCGAATTTTTTTAATTTTCTCGCTCTCTGCTTGCATCATACAGGCAGTCAACTGTAATCATTCTGGAAAGCATTGAACTACGCATAACAAATGCCACTTGGCTTAATTTATGACAGACTTGTAAGCAACGAATTCCGTGTAATTAATTACTTGTGATCAATTACGTTTTTGGTAATTGAATGATTTATTTGTTTACCCAGTAACGCTTCCTGTAACTGAATTGCATTTTCAGTCACCGATTACATGTAACCAGTTGCATTTTGACGAAACAAGCAATGACAGGTGACGCAGCTTTGAGAACTTAAATTTTGATAGAACTAGAGATTCAAAAGGCATGAATATATGTACATGGCTCAGCTCCTTTCCTCAATGAGCGTCCTGCAGCTACGCCTGAATCACCTGAACATGGCGGGCTTGCAGAGTTACATACTTCTCTTGGAGGTCCGACGTCTGAGCTTTTATTATATAGATGCTTTGTTTTCTCAAATACGTAGGGCCCCCTTTATGTTAGCTTAAAATCAGCCTACCCGCGGTGGTGGCTTAGTGACTTTGGTGCTGTGCTGCTAAGAACGACGTCGCGGGATCCAATCCCGGCCATGGCGTCCACATTTCTATGGGGGTGAAATTGCAAAACACCCGTGTACTTAGATTTAGGTGCATGGTAAAGAACCCCAGGTAGTCAAAATTAATCCGGAGTAGTGGATTACCTTATCTTTTTTTTCTATTCAATCCGTGCACGCCATCGCTCCAACTCAAGCATCATGAATATTTCTTGCAAGCTTGTACTAAGAACAATGCAGACATTGTTACTCGAAAAGCTATTTGACTGAGAAGCTCCTCAACCGGTGTTATGTCATTCTTTAGGAGAATAAGTCTGAAGGAGTGATCGCCGCAGAGATCTGTTAAGATATATCCGAAAGCTTGCTATATTTCCTTATGCAATGCCTCACTGACTTTTTATATCTCTGCATACAATAGAGGGGTTGGTTTTACGTCACGTACTTTTGAATTGCCGCATGAGAAACATGCATATGTGATCGTTTTAGGAGTATCCCTTTCTGAACCTACGTTGCTAACTAGGGTGATCGAAGTGCATAAATGTGCATTTGAATGCAGTGTCCATTCATCAGATTACTAAGAACTGTAGGCATTTTGTCTTTCATTCTCATGTTTGGTATGAGTTGCGCTTATTCTTTTTTGCGTTCTTTTTGTTTTCTTCTTTACTTGATATCGTATATTTTGTTGCTTTCTCTTTCTAACTTCCCAGCTGTACATGAATTCGCTCTTCTACTGCCTCGAGATAACCTACGCACGTGGCCACAGCGTATATGCTTTTTGAGCACAACCGCTTGCAATTTCTGTCTCTGTTAAGGTTTTATTACTCGTACTTCTGAAGCGAAAGCAGCAAAACATATTTTTGAGGAGTGAACTTTGCACTAACTGTCTACATATGGCCACAAGCACTCCGTACCCCTCACACTCAGCATCATGACCAACTGCAGCTTTGCAGGACTGCACTTTTCGCAGAGCCGATGTGTACTAATTAGAACACTCACCTATATCGGCACACATTGAGAATGTGTTTCTCCAAAGTGGCGCTTGGCACAGGACACCCAGAAAATAGGTGGGCACTTGCGGTTTAACTAGCTTCGATTTTAGAATGACATTCGCACAAAGGTGTTAAGTAAGTAGTTAATTACTGAAGAATATTTATTGAAGCAAATGGTGAATTACAATGAACGGCCAGCTCGTGAAGGATGACATACAAGAAATTTCTCTCAATATCTACTATTCTGTGCTTTATATTATTTCTTACACTCTGTTATAGCATATAGTATATAAAAAAAGATTTAGGTGAAGAAGAGATGCCAGCAGCGATGGCATTGCGCAACGATGGAGTGGATGAAGCATACAAGAATATCTCATGAAAGACCAGATATCCGACAGCACGCGAAGGAAAATAGAAGGTTATCTATGTCGACCCTATTTCTTCATTAAAAGAGCAGGAATACAGCGAATAAGAAGGTTGTCATGGAAAGAGAAACAATCTCTCCATTGGTATTCACTATATGTATCGAAGGAGTATTCGAACTGTACAGCTTGGAAGAATTACGATGGAGCATTGATGCGAATTATTTCAACAAAACGTGGTTTGCAGATGATGCGCTCTTCAGGAACGTGGGTGATCACTTTCAACGAATAATTGAAAAGCTTCACCCGCGAAAGCTAAACTTACGTTTCAAGATTATTGTATAGTAGGTCATTTATTTAATGAAGAAATAAAATGTAAGTATTCAATTCAATTCAATTCAGTCTTTATTTTTCTCTTGGACAGAGAAGGAGACAGGACTAAAAGCTCGTAAGCTTTACAGAGGTCCTGCCCCCTTTATCAACCTGGCAGTACAGTACACAGGCAGAGATTTTCAATTTTCCGAATCAACACTGAAACAAGATAACAAAACACTTGTAAAAAGCAGCGCTATGCATTGCAGCACAAACATAGGTATTAAAAAAACAAATAACTGGTCATGGGGAAACGAAAAAAAAAATAATAACAGGTATAGGTTTAAACTGAGTGCAACATTACGTAATCTTGCTAAGAAAAAATCGCTTAATAACATCACTTGAATGCTGAAAGGGGTCAAACAATTCTCTGTTTAATTTATTTAATAATACTGGAACAGTATAAGAAAGAGACTGCTCGGTATAATATGCCCTAGGCGTCGGCACTAACCAAATTTCTTTATGTCCAGTCTGCAGGATATGCGTGTTTTTCTCAAGTTTTGCCAGATAACTAATATAATGTTCATGACTGTGTGAAGACCGTTTATAGATCATTGAAAGTCTATAATTATATAAACTATAGATTGGCAGGATTTCATATTTTAAAAACAAGTCATGTGTGGGGGAACAATAAGGAACACCAGCAATGCATCTTACAGCTCTTTTTTGAAGAAGGTGAAGCTTGGATAAATTTGTGACACCCGTAGTGCCCCAAACGGTACAACAATATTGCAAAAGAGAAAGAACTAATGAGTTGTATAGCAATAGCCTAACTTTCACAGGAAGAATACCGCGCAGCCGCAACATGACACCGACAGCTGAAGACACTTTTGATCTGATATAATCAACATGATCATTTCAAGTCAAATGCTTTGAAAATATAACGCCAAGGATTTTAACAGAATCTACAATTTCAACAATATCAGAGCTTAAGAACACGTTCAACGGCCGAGAAATTATCTTTCCTTTTGGAAAGTACAATATTATTTTTGTCTTTTTAGAATTAATCTTCAAACAATTTGATTTTGCCCACGTATTTAATGCACTCAGTGTTTTGATTGCTTTCTCTTCAATGTCATTTTCTGATCTGCCGGTTATGAACACCGAAGTGTCATCAGCGTAGGATACAATCTTTCCATCAGTTACACATTGCACAACATCATTTATATAGATTAAAAATAAGAGCGGTCCCAATATGCTTCCTTGGGGGACTCCTGCATAAATATTTTCTATTGAAGACAACGAATTTTTAAAGTCAACATATTGTGTTCTGTTCGACAAATACGATTTCATAAGATCGTGAGCTTTTCCTCGGACACCATAGCTTGCCAGTTTATGTAGTAAAATTCTGTGGTTTATCAAGTCAGAAGCCTTAGTAAAATCTATATATATGCCTGCACCTATTTCCTTATTTTGAAACATATCTATAATGATTTCTTTTCGAGTCAGTAATGCTGTTTCAGTGGATCGATTCTTTCGAAACCCGTGCTGAAAGTCAAGGAGCAGGTTATGTTTTTTAAAGAAAGACAGTACCCTACCATGCATTAATTTTTCTATACCCTTCGAGAACACTGGCAGTATAGAAATTGGACGATAGTTACGAATCAAATTGTTGTCACCGCTTTTAAAAACCGGTATTACTCGAGCCATTTGCAGTGCCTTTGGAAATATAGCGGTAGATAATATGAGATTGTAAATGTGAGTAACAGCGGGGCATATTAAGTGAAGAACATGTTTAATGGGCGCTATTTGGAGACCAGTTGCATCTACTGACTTGCTATTTTTAATATTACTTATGCACGAGAAAACTTCTGTGCAGTTCGTGGGCGCAACGAAGAGGGATGATGGACAGCTGCTTCCCTTCATGAATTCAATGTAATTTTGGCTGCACTCTACCTGACTCTGAGATGCCTGTAAAATAAAGAAATTGTTCAAAGCGTCAGCTAAACAGGTACCATAAATTCGTTTTCCTTTATGCTGAAAGTTTTCGGAAGTATCATGGGTATTTTGTTGCAATAAACAATTCAGTTTTCGCCAGATTACATCCGATCGCTGTTCTTCAGGGCTCCATAATACATTTGTGAAATAGGCGTCTCGAGCCATTCTTAGTTTTGATGTTAGATTATTTCTGTACTTTTTGAATTGCCGAAGCAACTCTTCATCTTTTGATTGTACAAACTGTGCGTACAATCGGTTCTTATGCTTGATCATTTGGAGCAAGTCGGACGTCATCCAGGGTTTCCGTGCTTTTGATGGCATGGTTATCTTTCTTAGTGGAAAATGTGCATCCTATATAGCCTTGAATGTAGTGATGAAGTTAAGGTAAGCGGTATCACTACTATCTTCCTCGAAAACGTCGTTCCAGGTCTGTTGGCTAATCGCAGCAAGAAAGGATTCAAGATTTTTTTTCGTTATAGATTGTGTATAAATTATTTGCCTTTTGTAATTAAGTAAAACTGATAATATCAATAAAGAAATAAAGAAAAAATGAAAGGGAAGGAAATCACCACTGACCACTCTGTAACAGTCTAGCGCAGACCGCTGGCGCTTGAATCACGGTCAGGAGTGAAAGGTTGAGTGTAGGGGAGTAAAATTACAAGGAGAATGCATCAATTACCGGACAATTGCCAGTTTTCTAGAAACCTGACCGTGCTCTCCCTGTATTTAACAGAGGTGACCTCTTATTAATACAGAATAGTCATCCAATATCACTAATCTATGAATTCTGCAAAATTGCACAGCATATTATTGCTAATTGTATACACAGGTTGTTGAAATTTAGAAGGGCCTTGCAAGACTTGGAATGGGAAAAAGAGGGAGGAAAAGGTGGAATAACAGTTTATTCAATAAAATATGGAGGATACATCATGCTTGAGAAGCTGGCGGCCCTTGATACGAACTCTATCCCGACTTCAAGGGTCCCAGAGCACTGGAAGAATGCCAACATTATATTAATCCACAAAAAGGGAGACGTTAAGGAAATGAATAATTATAAGGCCATTAGCTTACTTCAAGTATTCTATAAAATATTCACCAAGATAATTTCCAGTTAAGTAAGGGCAACATTGGAATTCAGTCAACCTAAAGAGCAGGCTGGCTTCAGGAAGAGATACCGTATTTACCCGCGTATAACCCGCCCCTGCGTATAACCCGCACCCCTAACTTTGAACTCGGCGGAAAAAAAAAAAAAACTCGCGTATAACCCGCACGTTTACCTGAAAAAAAAAAAATGAGCGCTAGAAAGATGCAACTCACACTCAGTGATCATTTCGTTTTCAGAACATTTATTCAAACGACCGCCACCACGTCACTGGTTATCCGATTCTTAATCGACGCCGCTCTCACTACTGCCATCCGAGGCTTCATCGCCACTCTCAAAGACGTAGTCGTCCTCGGAACCATCCAGACTATTACTGATCGCACATTTTTTAAAGCTTTTGCGCACCAAATCGGCCGGTATCGCTTTCCACGCATCCACGATCCACTGGCACAGCAATGGAATATCAGGCCTTCGCACGCGTCCCGTCGGTGTGAGGGCGTACATGCCGTCGGCCATCCACTGGGCATACAGCCGCTTCACGTGTGCTTGAACGGCTTGTTCAGGCACACGTCGAGTGGCTGTAGCATGGACGTCATGCCGCCAGGTATTATGACGAGGTCGGTGCTGGTCTCGGCAAGGCGAGCCTTCACCGCATCAGTGCAGTGGCCTCTGAAGGAATCTAGTACGAGCATCGACCGGCGTGCCAGCAAGGCACCTGGTCTTCGCTCCCAGATTACTCGAAGCCAGTCACCGACTAGGCCACTGTTCATCCACGAATTTTCTTCCGCACGCACAACGATTCCTGGGGGCAGTGGAATGCTAGGTAGCGTCTTGCGTTTGAAAATCACATACGGGCGCAGTTTCGTGCCGTCAGCCAAAGCGCATAGCATGACTGTGCAGCGCAGCTTGGCATTTCCGCCGGTCAGCACGCTGACTGATTTGGAGCCCTTTTTTTCCATGGTCGTGTCCATCGGCATCTCAAAGTACACAGGTGTTTGATCAGCATTTCCCACCTGAGACAGCAAATAGCTGTGCTCCTTCCGAAGTGCGATCACATATCGTTGAAAGTTCAACAACTTTTCCTCGTAGGCTTCAGGAAGCCGCTGGCACATGGTTGTTCGCCGCCGCATAGAAAATCCATGTCTTCGCATGAAGCGCTGAAGCCATCCACGGCTTGCACGAAACTCACGTGGAATGTTCAATTCCCGGGCCAACTTCAGGGCTTCCATTTGCGCCATCTCAGTCGAAACAGCGTGGCCACGACTTCTCTGCTCCTCAATGAACTTCGCAAGCTGCGTCTCGAGGTGGGGGTACGCGCCAGTCTTCGGACCCCGAAACGCTCGCCTGTTCCGGTTCGCTGCTTCGAGACTCTCTTTTTTCTTCCTCCAGTCGCGAATGCACGACTCGTCGACGTCATGCTGTCTTGCAGCAGCTCTGTTGCCGATTTCTTCGGCAGCGGCTATAATCTTTAGCTTCTCTTTCGCTGTGAAACACTGCCGTCGAGTCGCACTCATGATGCCAAAACAAAGCAGGCAAACAGTGCAAACTGGGGTAAGTACACTAAACAGCGCCTAACGCGAGGCTCAACAATGCTGGCCTTTCGTTGGCCCTTCATCGGCTTGACAAGCGTCGATGACGATGGGGATGGCGGACTACACGGGGAGGCCGCCGCACATTGCGGTGAAGCCGACCCCCCCCCCTCCCAAGGAAAAAATTCGCAGATAACCCGCACCCCCACTTTTTAAACGCGTTTTTTCACATTTTGGTGCGGGTTATACGCGAATAAATACGGTACTCTACAATGGAATACATCCTTGTCATCAATCAGGTAATCAAGTTATCCTCAGGGTGCAATCAGCGTCTCTATACAGCTTTCATAGATTACGAAAAGACATTCGATTCAGTAGAGATACCAGCAGTCATAGTGGCACTGCGAAATCAAGGAGTTGTTTGGATCCGACTGCTGGTACGATCTGTTGGGAACTCGGCGCTGACGCCCGTGGTTGTACCTGGGTCGCAAGCCCCAAGGGTAGCGTTGGCCTGGCGGCCTGGGGTACAACTGCAAGCATCCGAAGGTCCCGGCAAAGCATGAGTCGACTGGTAACAACGATACAACTTGTTTATTTTAACATCGCAAAGAGTTGGCGGTCAGGTTGACCGAAGTAGAGAGACGGGAGAGCACTTCACTCAGCAGAAGAAATCGGAGCCCTCCCTTTGGCGTCCGGGGGCAGCTGTTTTTATACTCTCGCAGTTGAGGGCAAGAAGGAACCCCTCAAAAGACGAGCACGTGAATGTACAATGGGCTAATGGTGACGCACACTGTCGTGGCGCTGCGCACGATCTCGTAGCACCCTGTCGTGGCGCTGCGCACGATCTCGTAGCACCCCGTCGTGGCGCTGCGCACGATCTCGTAGCACCCTGTCGTGGCGCTGCCGGTCGGACACAATGACTGTAACGAGAAGATGGTCCCTGCTTTGGCATCGCCTGTTTCGGGCACAATGACTGGAACGAGATCCCTGCTTTGGCATCGCCTGTTTCGGGCCCAATAACTGGAATGAGATCCCTGCTTTGTCATCGCCTGTTTCGGGCACAATGACTGGAATGCGAGGAGGATCCCTAGGCGGTCGCATCGCCGCAGACGCGCCTGGAAACACCTGGCGATGAGTGTTGCGGTGACGACGATCGGGCCAAAATGTCCGCCGCCCCGCCGCAGTCGCGCCGGCAAAACCACGTGTCGCAGGCGAAACGCAACAGACCGCCCCGCCGGGGGAAGGAGATCCCGATGGACAGGGGACTGCATCCGCTGTCCGGAGGGATGTCGCTCGATGATGCTCATAATCGAAGTCGGGCGTCCCTCGACGTTTCTTGAGCGCAGCGCACAGAGAAGGCCTCGTTCTCTTGTTCAGGTTCGCACGGGACACTGCAAAGTGACTTCGGGAGAGTTCACATTTTTGTTCTCGTTCCCGGCAAGCGTTAGAACTACGCTGAAACTCAACCGCTCAGTCAGCAAGCACGGCACAACCCTCACTAAGCCCTGCCAGGCTCTTTCCCCTTTTTATACCACTGCCTAGTTCCTTACAGTAGTCTAGCATCACTCAGAACGCGTCCACAAATTGAAAAATTGCACTAGAAAGCATATCATCACTTTGAAACACTAAACAAAAGCAATATGTTAAAAAAAAATCCTGCCTCAGGAAGAAAAACATCAGTAACAAACAATTTTGAGGCTGATTCCTACGTTAGGGGCTTCGACTTAAGCCATCGGCGTTACCGTTGAGACTCCCCTTTTTGTAACGCACCTCAAAGGAATATTGTTGTAAAGCGAGGCTCCAGCGCAGGAGGCGGCCATTTTTGGGAGAGATGGTCTGCAGCCATTGGAGAGGGCAGTGATCCGTCTCAATGATAAACCCCGAGCCGGCTAGATAGCATGACAATTTCTGAACGGCCCACACGAGACATGCACACTCTTTCTCGGTGGCGCTATACGCCTGCTCACGACTGGTCAGCTTACGACTAGCATACAGGACGGGGTGTTCTACTTCTCCATTTTCCCGTTGGCACAGTACAACGCCCATGCCTCGCTCACTAGCATCGCACTGAACAATGAACCCTTTTGTATAGTCTGGCGATCGTAGCACAGGCTGGCTTGTTAGGGCACTCTTTAGGGCGCTAAAAGCTCTTTCCTTTGTCTCGTCCCAGACGACTGTTTGAGGCTCTGTTTTTCTTAGAGCATCCGTCAGGGGAGCCGCGATATCAGAGTATCTAGGGATGTACCTCTGATAGTAGCCGGCGACACCTAAGAACGACCGAATATCGGTCTTGGTGCGCGGTTGCGGAAAGTCTCGCACAGCGGCCACTTTTATTTCAGAGGGGCGGCGACGACCCTGACCAATCACGTGACCGAGGTAGACAACCTCGGCCTGTGCTAACTGGCACTTAGGAGCCTTGACTGTCAAGCCTGCTTCGCGCAGGCGGGTTAGCACTGCCCGCAAGTGTGTCATATGCTCAGACCAGGATGCGGAGAATATCGCTACGTCGTCTAGATACGGTAAAGCGAATTCTTGCTGTCCCCGCAACACTTTATCCATGAGACTTGAAAAACAGTATGGCGCGTTCTTCAAACCAAAACTCAACACTTTAGGACGGAATGTTCCCATTGGTGAAATGAACGCCGCATACCTACTAGCCTCTTCTGTAAGTGGAACCTGCCAATAACCCCTGACAAGATCTAGGGTGGAAATAAACTGAGCGCTACTAACTTTCTCAAGGCGCTCCTCGATGTTAGGGATCGGATAAATTTGATCCTTAGTGATGGAATTAAGCCTGCGGTAGTCGACGCAAGGACGAGGTTCCTTGCCCGGTACCTCAACTAAAATCAAAGGGGAGGTATAATCACTCTCACCTGCCTCAATAACACCGAGCTGTAGCATTTTCTTTACCTCAGCCTCCATAATATCGCTCTGGCGGGGTGACACCCGATACGCCTTGGATCGTACTGGCTCTGTGGAGGTAAGTTCTATATCATGAGTAAGTACAGAAGTCCTACCAGGCCTCTCAGAGAACAGACCTTGAAACTCTTGTAATAGCTGGTGTAGTTCGGTTTTCTGCTCGGGCGACAGCGGTGCTTTACTGATAAGGTCACTAATGACTTGACCGGTGTCTTCCCTGTTCGTCACTGAGCCTAGTCCCGGAAGCTCGACCGGAAGCTCTTCAGGAACGTTTACCATCATGCACACCACTGCTTCCCTTTGTCTATAAGGTTTGAGCAGATTACAGTGGTAAACTTGCTGTGCTTTCCGCTTTCCTGGCAGACTTACCACGTAGTTAACGTCCGACAGTTTCTGAACAATTCGCGCTGGGCCCTCCCACTGCACGTCTAGTTTGTTGTTTAGCGATGTGCGCAATATCATGACCTCATCGCCAACCTCAAAACGACGGGCCCTGGCTGTCCGATCATAATAAACCTTGGCCCTCTGCTGGGCCTTTGTCATTGCTTCACCTGACAACTCCTGTGCCCTTCTTAAGCGTTCGAGGAGCTTAAGCACGTACTCCACCACGACTGGGTCGTCGCCCCTACCTTCCCATGATTCTCGAAGCATGCGAAGCGGAGATCGAAGCGAGCGACCGTACACCAGTTCAGCTGGCGAAAACCCCGTAGCCGCATGCGGCGCGGTCCTTAAAGCAAACATCACCCCAGGCAGACACAGCTCCCAGTCAGTTCGATGTTCAAAACACAACGCTCTCAACACGCGCTTCATGACGGAGTGGAGCTTCTCAACGGAATTCGACTGTGGGTGGTACACTGAGCTGTGTAACAGCTTTACCCCACACCTTTCGAGAAAAGTTGTCGTCAAAGCGCTAGTAAACACTGTGCCCTGATCTGATTGGATTTCCGCAGGGAAACCAACTCGCGCAAATATGGACAGTAGTGCATTAACTATCTCAACTGAGCTGAGTTCTTTAAGCGGCACTGCTTCAGGGAACTTTGTCGCTGGGCAGATCACAGTCAAAATGTGTCTGTACCCCGTGGCTGTTACCGGCAGAGGTCCCACAGTATCAATAACGAGCCGTCTAAAAGGCTCCGTTATGATAGGTACCAATTTCAACGGCGCCCTTGATTTGTCCCCTGGTTTGCCCACCCGCTGACAAGTGTCACATGTCCTCACGAAATGGTCTGCGTCCCGAAAACACCCTGGCCAATAGTACTCTTGCAAGAGACGGTCCTTAGTTTTCTTAACTCCTAGGTGTCCGGACCACGAACCCCCGTGTGACAAGCGCAACAGATCCTGACGATAGCATTGAGGCACGACCAGCTGATCGAACTCCACTCCTCTGCGGTCTAGATACTTCCGGTACAGGACTCCACCTCTTTCCACAAAACGCGCAGTTTTCCTGGCGATACCTTCGTTGACATTGCAGCGAATGTTTTCTAGGCTGCCATCCTTCTTTTGCTCGGCTATCAAAGCCGACCGGCTGACTTTTAGCAACCTATCAAGTCCGTCTGACGTAGGCGCGATGAGCAAATCAGTAGATAGCTCTTCTAACTTTCCCGAATCGGGATTTTCCTCTCCAGTATCTGGCGCCTTCAACGCTACAGACTCAATTTTATTCTGTTCGGGCGTGCTCTGAATATCAGCTTGCTGCGCCTCTGACCCTTTTTCGTTGGTTGATAACGTCGGCCCCGCAACTACCGCCTTTGCAGCGAGCTCCCGAACCTTCGATCTGGTTAAGGCCTGAACACTAGCTTCACCAAACAAAAGCCCCTTCTCGCGCAGGAGGTGATCGGACCTGTTTGAAAATAGGTACGGGTACTGGGGTGGCAGCATAGATGACACTGCCGCCTCTGTCTCAAGCGCTCCGAAAGGTCCTTCAATAAGCACTTTTGCTACTGGCAGACACACGCTATGAGCTTCCACGGCTTGCTTGATCCACGCGCACTCGCCCGTGAACATATGGGGTTCTACGTAAGATGGGTGAACTACATCCATCGTAGCTGCGGAATCGCGAAGCACTCGGCACTCTTTCCCGTTCACGAGGAGGTCTCGCATGTAAGGCTCGAGAAGCTTCATGTTCTCGTCCGTGCTGCCTATTGAAAAAAACACAACTTTTGGTGTTGTTTCCGGACACTGCGCCGAAAAGTGACCCGGCTTCTGGCACGTATAACAAACGCCCGCTCGCCTCATCTCGAACCGCTTTCTGCGTTCGGCTTCGGCTGCCGTCTCTTTACGTTTGGTCGGATTGCTTTCACCCGCATCCTCACTACGCGTGTCCCCCTTAAATCTCATGGGCGTGAACCTTGGCCTCTCAGACTTGGAGCCAAATTCACCCTTTTGACCGTCCTTAGCTCCGCGAGCTCGACGCGTCACAAACTCCTCGGCTAGCTCAGCGGCTCTAGCCACCGTACTCACGTCTGGCCTATCCAAGACCCAGTATCGCACGTTCTCAGGTAACCGACTATAAAACTGTTCTAGCCCGAAGCACTGCAGAACTTTATCGTGGTCACCAAACGCTTTCTCTTCTTTGAGCCACTCCTGCATGTTCGACATAAGCCTATACGCAAACTCTGTATATGACTCACTTCTGCCTTTCTCATTTTCCCGAAACTTCCGACGGAACGCTTCCGCAGACAGCCGGTACTTTTTTAGCAGACTCGATTTTACTTTGTCGAAATCCTCTGCTTCCTCTCTATCCAAGCGAGCGACTACGTCGGCCGCCTCGCCGGGTAACAAAGTGAGCAAGCGCTGTGGCCACGTTTCCCGAGAGAACCCCTGCTTCTCGCACGTTCGCTCAAAGTTAACCAGGAACAAACCAATGTCCTCTCCAAGCTTAAACGGCCGCATTAGGTCAGTCATTTTGAACAATACGCGTTCTCCTGCACCGTGTGCCTGACTTCCATTACGAGCGCGTTCCATCTCTATCTCGAGACGCTTCATTTCCAAAGCGTGTTCGCGCTCTTCTTTTTCTTTCTGCTCTTTAAGTTCGCGCTCCTGTTTCTCTTTTTGCTCTTTAAGTTCGCGCTCATATTTCTCTTTTTGCTCTTTAAGTTCGCGCTCATGTTTCTCTTTTTGCTCTTTAAGTTCGCGCTCCTGTCTTTTTGACCTCTCCTCAATAGTCTCAAGGCATTCCGACAGCTCGTCATCCTCAGCCTCTAACTCAAGAATAGCCTTTAGCAGTTCAGGTTTTCTTAGTTTGTCTGAGACATCCAGACCCAACTCTCTTGCAAGCTCCAACAATTTCGGTTTGCGCAACGACTTCAAATCCATGGCTGCTCTGAATGCTGCTTTCTCTACTGCTTACTATTGTCTTGCCGCAAACTAACCCGGCAGCAACGACAACCACAATTACCAGCTCTGTTTCTGACACTAACAAAAGCCTGGCAAAGCTCAGAAGAAGAAAGTCCCGCACTCACCTAACCTCGCAGGCAGGAATTCCGCGCAGTCGTTCCGCTGCAGGCAACCAGTCGTCACACAGGGCTCGTTGCACTGCTCCCGGATCGTCGTTGAGCTGCTCAGCATACTGTCAACTGCATCTCTTTGCTGCTGGCCTCCGTTGTCGCGATCTCGCCGCTGGCAGACAGTTGTTTGAAGTCGTAGGCGATCTCACCGCTGGCAACCAGATGTTTGGATCCGACTGCTGGTACGATCTGTTGGGAACTCGGCGCTGACGCCCGTGGTTGTACCTGGGTCGCAAGCCCCAAGGGTAGCGTTGGCCTGGCGGCCTGGGGTACAACTGCAAGCATCCGAAGGTCCCGGCAAAGCATGAGTCGACTGGTAACAACGATACAACTTGTTTATTTTAACATCGCAAAGAGTTGGCGGTCAGGTTGACCGAAGTAGAGAGACGGGAGAGCACTTCACGCAGCAGAAGAAATCGGAGCCCTCCCTTTGGCGTCCGGGGGCAGCTGTTTTTATACTCTCGCAGTTGAGGGCAAGAAGGAACCCCTCAAAAGACGAGCACGTGAATGTACAATGGGCTAATGGTGACGCACACTGTCGTGGCGCTGCGCACAATCTCGTAGCACCCTGTCGTGGCGCTGCGCACGATCTCGTAGCACCCCGTCGTGGCGCTGCGCACGATCTCGTAGCACCCTGTCGTGGCGCTGCCGGTCGGACACAATGACTGTAACGAGAAGATGGTCCCTGCTTTGGCATCGCCTGTTTCGGGCACAATGACTGGAACGAGATCCCTGCTTTGGCATCGCCTGTTTCGGGCCCAATAACTGGAATGAGATCCCTGCTTTGGCATCGCCTGTTTCGGGCACAATGACTGGAATGCGAGGAGGATCCCTAGGCGGTCGCATCGCCGCAGACGCGCCTGGAAACACCTGGCGATGAGTGTTGCGGTGACGACGATCGGGCCAAAATGTCCGCCGCCCCGCCGCAGTCGCGCCGGCAAAACCACGTGTCGCAGGCGAAACGCAACAGAGTACAGCAGGCACGCGCGGATGTCCTTGAATATATCTCCGAGGATTCCACAGCTTTTCTAATTCTCCAGAAGAAAAGTAGGGAAGCAGGAAGATACCACTAAAGAAAGGGGTCAGGCAAGGAGACGGAATCTCTACAATGCTATTGATGACGTGCTTGGCAGAAGTATTCAAGTTATTGAACTGAGAAGGCTTAGGAGTGAGGATCAAAGGGGAATACCTCAGCGATGTTCGGTTCGCAGATGACGCTGTCCTGTTCAGCAACACTGGGGAAAAATTGCAACTAATGATTGAGGACCTTAACAGAGAAAGTGTAATAGTGGGGTTGAAGATTAATATGCAGATGATAAAGATATTGATCAATAACCTGGCAAGGGAACAAGAGCTCAGGATCGCCAGTCAGCCTCTGGAGTCTGTGATCGAGTGCGTTTACCTAGGTCAATTACTCGCAGGGGACCCTGATCATGCGAAGGAAATTTACAGAAGAATAAGAATGGGTTGGAGGGCATACAGCTGATAGCGTCAGATCCTGACTGGAAGCTTACCATTATTATTGAAAAGAAAGGTGTGCAATCAGTGCATTCTACCGGTGCTAACACATGGGGCAGAAACATGGAGGCTGACAAAGAAGCTCGAAAACTAGTTAAGGTCGATGCAAATAGCGATGGAACGAACAATGTTAGGCGTAATTAACGTAATGACACCGGGAGAGAGCGTGTGGATCAGAAAGCAAACAGAGAAAGCCGATATTCTAATTGACATTAAGAGTAAAAGAAATGGAGCTGGGCAGGTCATGTAATGCGTAGGTTAGATAACTGGTGGAACATCGGGGTTACAGAACGGGGGCCAAGGGAAGGGAAACGCAGTCGAGGACGGCAGAAGACTAGGTGGGGTGTTGAAACTAAGAAATTCGCACGCGCTAGATGGAATCGGTTGGCGCAGGACAGGGTTAATGGGAGATCGCATGGAGAGGCGTTCTTCTTGCAGTGGACATAAAATAGGCTGATTATGATGATGACAATGATGAACGTGGCTTTTGGTTGCAATGGCAACACCAACACAACTAATAACGGTACCTCACTAGTAAGCATAGTTCACTCGCTCGCTTCACCTCTTGATGGTGACGCATAAACAGACGTAATATTTCTTGAGTTTACTAAAACTTTTGTTCGACTGCATTTGTTCGAAGATGCTTTTTGTCCTGGTGACCAAATTGAGTTGAATAACAACCCTATTTCTCCGGTGTGCTCGATGAACCAAACACGGCACCTTGTTTTAATTGAAAAAAAAGGTAAGGGGGCCCGTTATGAGCAATGTGTTGGCAGAGTTCAAAGTTTCTGCCTTATATGCTGTTCTTGCAAAAAAATACGTATTTGACTGCTCTGGAGCGTTATGACTATGCATCAGGAGTGGGGCAAAATTTTTCCCGTTGCACTAGAGTAACTATCAATGCCTTGCAGATCAAATTTAACGAACAAGAGAGGAACGGCATGCAAAATTGGTGTCTGAAGTTAAATGCATATGGAGAAAATGTAGCCTTGGTAAAAGATTCCTTTAACGAGTGCTCGAAAGTGGCACGCGGCCGCTGCCAACTACTTGTCCCACAGAAGTCTGCGTTACACGATCTTTATGCTAAGTAGAAATCCTACGTGCGCGGTGTTGCAAAATTTTAACGTTTTTGGCTTAATTAGGACCCTTAGAAATAATTATTGACCCATCGTTTTTTTTTGTATTTCCTTGCGTTATATGAGGTTCACCCGGTGTCTTCGGTGAACTTAAGGCACATATAACCGAGATAAAATTTAACGAAAAAAGAGACGGTGGGGAAGGGATAATATGGTCGATGTTCTAGTGATGTAAAATGTGGTCGGAGGAATTACTGCCCCTTCAAAATTTTCTTAACAAGCGCTGCAAGCGTTATATGCAGGCAAGCTTTCAAACGGATGAGTCATATACAGCAGCACTTGAAATTATATAATTTAGCTACAGGAAACTAAAATTCTTATTTCTACTGCTGGAATTAAACACATTCGTTCGAAATTGGGGTGTGATTTTATAAGCTTGGAAGGAAAACATCTTGAAACAATAAACAAAGTCGAAGCAGCCGCCACGCAGGCTCTAAAGGATGTTCTGGTTGCCGCCTATTAGAAGCCACGCAAATTCAGGCGGAAACGCCGCTAACGGTGCATCGACACCCAATGATCGTATTTTGAAGATTTTTAAAAATGTTTCGATTGGTGAGTTAAAACAAGTTTGTTTACTGGAAATAATCTGTATTGCTTATTACATCTTGATGTCTTATTACTTTGCGGACACGCTATTGAATCCAAGCAAGATTCAGTGGTGCCTAGTGTCCGTGCCTATGCCGTAAGATTATATCTATCTAAATGGCGCACCACTTCGCACCGAGACGTAGCGTCCGTTCGAGAATTCAGCCAATCAGATGGGAAGCGACGGCGTCTCGGCCACCTGCAAGTATATCTGCCACGTACGCACGACAGCAGCCAAATGGCAACCTGCAACAAACGATGTGAGTGACGTTGTGGAGAGGTCAAGAAAAACTGAAAATAACCCGCAAATACGCAAACAAAGAGTGAATTGCGATATTGTATACCGAAATGACAGTGCAACCAACGTCTATTGAAAGACGCCTGTCGCTGGTGCATACTCATTAGTGCGCGGCCATAGCGACCTCTACGTAACAAATTACACGTACCCAAAACACTTTTTTGTAAGTGATCGATAACTTTCTTTATTTGGTAATGTTCCTGTAAATCAATAACTTTTTTCACTTACCAATTACAAGCAAGCAGCTACTTTGGAGGAACAAGCTGAGACAGGTGGCGCAGCTTAGAGCGCTTGAATTTGGCGGGAACTTCATTAGAAAGCCTGCTGTTGTGCCGCGCAACAGGCTTGCCGACGCGCACGTTAATACAGGCTAACCCCCGAGCGCGCAGTATTACTCGTCTTCATGCTCCGCTAAATGTTGGCGGACGATTTTAACCCATGCTTCAATGGCTCGAGAGCGATGGCCACTGCGGACGTTGGTGCCAGAAAACTACATGCAAACGATTTTGTCAGTTTCTTATGAGCTCTACCAGGAGCGCCTTCACCGAGCCACAGCAAAAGTGAAGAGCTGTCCTTCATAGAAAAACGAAACGCGAGAATGGAGGCATTGAGTCATTAGGATTCTGCGCATTTTTGTTAGAGGTGCTCGTACACCGCACATTGTCTTAGCACGTACATAGAGCAATTTCTCAATGTCGATGCATGGTGCGTTCACAAGCAAACGAGAAAATATTGCTGCCAAGAATTGTGAAGCGAAATCGTCAACTAAGTGAAACGTGTGAGGGCTTGTAGAGGACATAATTGATCAACACGTTCGTGGGCTAGTGATTCGCAGAGCAATTAATTACAATTTTGAGCAAAGTAATTGTAATGGGTTAACTTTTTTTCTGTAAAGCGTACAGGTATGATAACCACCGTACCACGGTGACGCAACATTTCCCTTGAAGCATGGAGCCGAACGTATGTGAAAGACATACCGTGGGGGGTGGGGGTGATGCCCAGGGTCGACGTTATTCGGGTCCTGGGCATGTTTGTCGAATTCAACAGCGGGAACGGAACGGCTCTCTGCAAGACCATCGCAAAGACGGATAAAGCTTTTCGCCTCGTTCGAAGAAACGCAAACCGGCACCGAGGCATGAAGGAAAGCAATTTCCTCAGGCTGATCAATGCCTTCGTACTATGCCACCTCACGTACACGATTTCTATGCACAACTGGCTCAGAGCGGAGCGAGACAAGCTCAACGCTCTCATCCGCAAAGTAGTCAAGAGGGCTCTCGGGCTACCCATCAGGACCCATACCGAGGATCTCTTGAAGCTGGGAGTCCATAACACCGCCGAAGAGATTGCTGAAGCCGAAGAACGCGAGCAACTGACTCGCCTGAACCCACAGCGGCAGGTAAACGCATCCTCGAATAGCTGGGTTACCACCCTGCGGGATTCCCGATGGTCAGTACCCCAATCCCTAGGTGCATTCGAGACAAGTACGAAGTGGCCCCTGTGCCCCGAAACGTCCATCCCGTCCACAACGAGGGCAGATGCAAGGCCAGAGCAGCAGCCATCCTCAAACACATCAAGCAGCAAGACATTAATTAGAGCAAGCTTCGTCGATGCCGCGGAGTACAGCGACGGGAAGACCTTTGCCGTCGTTGTGGTCGACTCCAGCGGTAAGATTTCCAATAGCGCCTCGATTCGCACTTCAGACCCCGGAGTCGCCGAGCAAGCCGCCATCGCCCTCACCCTTCTAGACGGTCGTGGTTCCGAGATCTATAGTGATTCCAAAACGGCAGTTCGGTCTTTTCAGAAGGGTTTCATCGCCAAGCAAGCTGCTCGTCTTCTTAGCGGCTCGTCCATATGCTCTCCCACATCATTCAATTCACTGGTTTCCCGCTCACGTAGGGTCAGTCGAGGGGGCTCCCCCGAACCTCAATGAGTCTGCTCACGAGGCTGCGCGTGACATCACCGACCGCGCTACCGAGCGCTGACTCCCCTCATCTCCACGGCCACAATGACGCTCCCGCTACTCCCAACGAGATTATTAAATTTTTCTACATGTCTAGAAAGGTCTTCCCCCCCCCCTCACCCCAAGTTGAATAGGGCGCAAGCCGTTTCGCCAAGACTTCTACAGATCAGCACATATCCGTGTCTGTCCGTTCTCCACGAGGCTTACCCCGACGTATATCGATACGACGCCTGCCCGTCCGGCGGGCAGACCTCCACTCTTAGGCACATGCTCTGGGAGTGTGGCTCAACATACCCGAAGTTCATAAAGGAGGAGTAGGACTCGCTTCTGCTGAGCCCCGCTCTGGACAAGCAAATCCTGGCTGTCCGGCGTGTCCTCGACCGGGCCGCCGGTCCCGACGTGGGACTAGCCGGGTGCGCGACGAGTTCGCGTCTTCGCCCGACCTGCAATAAAGTTTCTTCACTCGCTCACTCCCTTTATCATGTGGCTCAGCCGTGAACCACAGAGTGCTAGCCATCAGAAAACAGTCTGTATTGCTTTTATAAATAGTCTCGTTTGCAAAATAATTAGGTGAAATTAAAAGTATGTAAAGTTCTACAGCTTTATAACATGTCTGGAAGTTCATCTTAAAATCCTACTTGAATTATCTTTGAAGTTTGCTTACTTCACAGGTTTCACTTGTGTGCAGTATTGAAGCATGACAAACGTATTATCGGCTTGCCAAGACATTCTCCAAAGAATGCGGTCACTTTCGTCGCTTTCAGTTGCATCGTTTGGGCTACTGCTGGTTCCGATGGTCGCATAGAAGCCATTGCAGTACATAGCAGGCAGTCTTGCATGCAGACTTGTCAGTTTTTTCCAGCATGTGGGTATCTTGCTTTTCCCGTGATTCGTCGCTGCTTTCTGAACGAGCACCAAATAGTGAATTGGCCAGTTCTTCTGAATATATTATTATTGGCTTCTATTTGCGCTCGTAACAGTCTTCTGCATGCATCAGACGCGCTAGTATGTCATATTGCAACGCCAAACAGCATATAATTTTGAGAGCTGCAGCGAAGTTCTCCGGCTAAGAGAACTTCAAGTACTACTGCCCCTGCGCTCCTTTTCTTCTACAGCGCCAACCCTCATATAACGCTAAAAATAGTTATAATAGTTGCAGTTTAACATTACAGGTGGCAGCCCTGCCTAGGAGCTTTTCGTGCGGGGTCACCGGTGCGTCGCGCCGCACGCAGAATGCAAATGTTTTCATTGAGTGCGTCGTAGGTAACCGGTGGGCTATAGAATTTGACCTCAGCCAGATATTCTGCTGACTATTTGTAACCTCATATAACAAAAAGTACAGCTCTGCTTTAAGCTGCTGTGAAGTTATCGGAGCCACAAGCAAGTGAATACAGGTAATCGGGCTACCGCGTATCAGGAATACAGGCTGTAACACACCGGTGTCGTACGATGCAGTGAACGTGTTAACTGGCCGCTTACTGGATATATAAAACCCTAGGGGCTTACTGCCATCGCTACAGAATTTGCTAGGATTAAAATTTGCGCGCTATTTCCTGCCCCACTGTAGAACTTTGAATACAAAAGAAATTGAGAGAACTCAGTTGTTAAATGTGCAAATTTAGGATTTTTTAAGTACGGGTGTTCGAATTGCTATTGTGTACCGTGTAACAAAAGATAGCAGGCTGCGAATGCAGCTATAGTGCTGGCAAAGCCTAGCCAAAGGAAAGACCTTTAGATGCGGCCAGGTGTTTTGTAGTAATCTATAAGTGGACATATCGAGTCATTCTGAAAGGTCACCACACCTCAGCGTGAAAAAAAATTCTCAATGACAAAAGCCCAAAGGTCGCACTTCATGTGACAAATTCGGTTTTCGGTGAAAAATTCGGTGAAAACCCTTCGGTTTTCAGGCATTCGAGATGGCGATGGAGCGGAGCTGCAGCACCTAGGTAAGGCGCACCGCTGAGGCGTGAAGAAGGCCTTGAACGAACATGGCTCGACATCAACCGGTCAATGGATCGAAAACGACTGTTAAGGCGTGGTCCTTGCTGATAACTTGAGAGATGGCGATGCTACACGACTAAAACACGCGAGCAGAAGACACAGGAAAGGACATCTCCGTCTTGACGTCCCTCTCCCACTTTGAGAATAACATTGAAGTCATGTTTTTTCAAGCAGAAGCGCCCCAGTACCCGTGGCATCCAAATGAATTCTTTTGGCGGCTACACCTGCACAGGGCGTGAGGATCAGTGACTCCACTTAAATCGCGATCGTGCGAGTATGGTGCAAATTTCTGGGACAACAATAAACTATTTGTATTCTGTGATCATAGACTTTTGCTCTCAGTGCTACTGTTGGTAGTTCTGTCTATACATGTGACGGAACAAATAATGTCACTTAAGCCCTCCTTTCAAGAAGGGCAGCTGCCTTTGTTGAGGCCTTGACGAAGGCAAGCACCGCGTCAAAACGTAGGTCCCAGCGACATCCCTTGTTCTGCCATTGCTTATCACTTCAAGCGTCCACGTTTCCGTCAACTTCTGTCTTGCTTGGATTGCTGATAGCAAAATTTTTGTGATTTTGACGCCGAAATGGCTAACGAAGTTGCGGCTGAAGCAATGCGAGAAGGCGAGACCAAGAAACCTGTGAAATAAATGTATGGTACCCAATGCAAGTTTAGAGCTGTAGATAAATATTCAGGTCGGGTTTAACTATATGTCTCTCAACCAAATCGCCCAATGCTGTTGTGATAGTACTTTTGAAGAGCAGACTGCCCGTGGAACCAAAAAAAAACCGTCTTTTTGAGGTACGTGCTCATTACCAGACATCGAACACAACTAGTGAATATTGACTTTCCAGTGAATACGAGTAAAACCAATCCCATTTTTTCGTTGAGAAAATGACCACGTAATCAGCACAAATCCATATAACGAATACAATCTTGACCACTACTAGTTAACTTCGAAGCTTATCCTGGGGTGAAGTCTGCATCATCAGTCCAAGTGAAGTCCTATCATGTGCTCGTAATTGCGGTTAAAACGCATTTAAAGGACGCATAAGGCTATATTGTATACAAGGCAAAATTTTAGCAGATATGTCGATATTTTAAAGCTGGATATTTTTCAACGGACATTACTTTCCGAGAATTGTTCCTACATTTCTGCCTCAACTCGTGGCAATACTGTTTGGAGGTTGGGTGTTGACTTGGCGATATATTGGCAGAGGATTTATATAGGCCGCCCAAGATGCGATTTTATCACCTACGGTGTTCGATCGTCAGGCCTCTGTCGACTGCACACCATAGGTCTTATAATTGTATATTTCAGCATGTCCTTTAATCTTTCTTTAAATTTTTTTTCGTGAGACAGCCTGGCTAACGTTAGCTGGGACACACGGTATAGAGGCCCATTGGGCTTAGTCTTTAATATATTTTACGTTGCTCTATAAAACGAGCATCCTAAAACACCTACAGAACTCACCGCAACGCCGAGATAGTGAAACCTCGAACTCGGTAATTACTGCATTATAGGAAAGAGATGGGACACTTCTTCTGCTACATTTTTAAAGCCAATCTTTCGACGCCTCTTCGTTTCATTTAAAGGGTGCTGACTGGTGGCTGCAACTGTCTTGCCGTTTATTCAGCAAATTCAATCATTGTGTATGTGGTAATGTGCATGCGGCACGGGGCATGTGAAAATTTTCGGCAAAGCCCTCCTAATATTATGCGCCACTGGATAGGTGCCTGAATAGAGAAGCGTAACGAGAGACAAGTCAAGAAGCCGGCAACATAAGAGTGAAGACGTCGGCTATGCAGAAGCAAAGAAGAAATTGGCGGCGGAAACAGCCAGTGCGGATAAGGAAGGGGAAAAAAAGGAGGCCAACCAGAATGTGCATTCCGCGAGGAGCATTGAGTGAAGGGAAAACATTTCAGTAATAATCAAAGAAAGCTTCGATTACAACCAGTTCATCTATATGCGTCTGATCCACCGATTTTCTTTTGTTAATATAGACTACCGCAACAGACAGCGGATGAATGTATTTCGTTTATTGTGGGTCCTGCCACTGAAAATGTATTACAAGCACTTTATTTTGAATCGATATTTAAACGTCTTGTATTCATGTGCGGCGTCGAAACCCCAGTGCTCCCCACAAAAAGAATTGAAACCATTTGATTTCTGAGCCAAAGTACGTTATCGCAGAAAGCTGCCGCCGCTGATTAAACATAGGAAACGTGAAAGTGCGCAAGTATACAAGGCCGATAAAAATGCTATCATTACTTCGCATAGTTACCGAATAACTTGCTATCGCAATAAATATTTCGTCTTCCGGACGAAGCTGCCACATTTTGTATCTTTTTAGATTCCACAAAATTCAGTCTGAAAAAGAAAGCGACAGGAGACACTGCTGCTTAAATTGTTGCCACTCCGGTCATGCCTTTCGAATAACCTTCGTAGACAAATTAGCATATTTAGGAAGAACGTGATAAAGTGAGCCTCTTCCGATGCTGACACAATACCTTGCACCGAAATACCCACAAGCAATGTGACAAAAAGCGTTGGACAATGCTTAATGCAAGGACGCATTAACATAACCGGTGCCCGAATGCTGCATCGCGTCCATTGTGCGACCCTAAGTGCCTGGCGACAACCTGTCGCATTCCGGCCGGGTTTGTTTTCGTAGAACCTACAAAGTCATTTGTCGACGAGGCATGAGGTGGTGATTGTTTTCGCTTCCACAGCTTAGCTGCCTTCGACCTCCCCTTGCCTTATATGGCCATACTTTTCAGTTGTCATTATTCTTACACCGCTTATCTTACTTCCCAAAATCTATCTATTCATGGCAAAAACTATATATTGCCTCTTTTTCTTATTGAAATGAATATTAGGAGAGGTTGGCGCCTTAATGGTGGCACCGGCTGCTAATTGTCACTTGGCAAATGAAACTAATTTGCGTAAAAACTGGGAATAGTGACACAAAATATGACACTCAGTAGAACACTGAATGAATAAAAAATAAACAATCCAATAGTACATGAATCGCAAAGTTTTGTGCATGAGTTCAGTACACGTACGCATATATAAAGTCAGATATATTGAACAGCCAAAACACACATGTAATACACTGCAAGTACAGAACAGAATTATACATATTGCGTAAAAGTTACGATCACCACATAAATCAATTTTGAACCCAGAACAACATTCATGTTACTCATTTAGCGTATTAGGATCATCTGCAACTTAATATTTTCGCAAAATGTTGGCGTCCTCTAAAAACTTTTTCAGAGCAAGAAGTGCTCTTTTCTGAAGGTCCGCAGTTGACCATGGGCCTAGTATCTTTCTTAGAGTGAATTATCTTCTGTTGAACACCAACAAATTTGCTTGCAGTACCGTTCTTTATGGACCGTATTTTGTGCACTCGAGGAGAAGATGATGCACATCTTCGTCTGGATGGCCACAAGAACACTGCGGATAAGAGACACGTTTTATCCTGTACAAGAATTGTCTCATAAACGCAATACCAAGATGTAGGCGGTGTACCAATTTTTGAAATTTTCTGCTGTCTCTTAGATTTTTCCGCATTGATAAGTTCATACATGGGTCTATAAAGTATAATTCCGAGTTCTTAGTTCACTGATCAAACCAGGTAGTTTTGCTGAGGCGACAGGAAACAAGTCTCAGGGTCAGACGGACTTCACTACGCAATAAGGGAAGACTGGTTGCCTCTGCGTTATTGTGCGCCAGATTAGCAGCTGCATCCACTGCAGTATTACGAGGAATATTGAAGTGCCCAGCTATCTACTGAAATGCAATTACGCGGTTCATTGCGGTTGCTTTTGTCTGAGCGTCTCATACAATAGCAAAGTGTTCAAAGAATTTTTCTTATTGCTCTGTAGTAATGTGAGAGCGGCTTGCGAATCGCTAAAGATAACACATTTTTGCGAATGCTTTTCTGATGTTATGAAACGCAAAGCACACAGGATTGCAAACAGTTCTGCCATGGTGGAAGATGTCTCTCGGGATAATTTAAATGTTTGCTCTAGCGCTAAATGTGGAATGATGAATGCTGAAGTCGAGAAATATTTATGAAACCCGCCGTGGTTGCTCAGTGACTATGGTGTTGGGCTGATGAGCACGAGGTCGTGGGATCGAACCCCTGCAACGGCGGCCGCATTTCGATGGGGGCGAAATGCGAAAACACCCGTGTGCTTTGATTTCGGTGCACGTTAAAGAACCCCCGGTGGTCGAAATTTCCGGAGTCCACCACAACGGCGTGCCTCATAATCATAAAGTGATTTTGGCACGTAAACGTAAATTTCAATTTTTATGACACGGACCATCTGTATACACTGTTTGGATCGCACCGCTGGTACGATCTGTTGGGAACTCGGCGCTGACGCCCGTGGCTGTACCTGGGTCGCAAGCCCCAAGGGTAGCGTTGGCCTGGCGGCCTGGGGTACAACTGGAAGCATCCGAAGGTCCCGGCAAAGCATGAGTCGACTGGTAACAACAAAACAACTTGTTTATTTTAACATCGCAAAGAGTTGGCGGTCAGGTTGACCGAAGTAGAGAGACGGGAGAGCACTTCACTCAACAGGAGAAATCGGAGCCCTCTTTTTGGCGTCCGGGGGCAGCTGTTTTTATACTCTCGCAGTTGAGGGCAAGAAGGAACCCCTCAATAGACGAGCACGTGAATGTACAATGGGCTAATGGTGACGCACACTGTCGTAGCGCTGCCGGTCGGGCACAATGACTGGAATGAGAGGGTGACCCTGCTTTCGCAGCGCCTGGTTCAGGCACAATGACTGGAAGGGGAGGATGACCCCTGCTGTCGCATCGCCTGGTTCAGGCACAATGACTGGAAGGGGAGGATGACCCCTGCTGTCGCATCGCCTGGTTCGGGCACAATGGCACATACACTCACACACGCACATGAAGACACGTGGCATCGGAACATGCCTGGAAACGCCTGGCGGGGAGCGTTGCGGCGACGCCGCACGGGCCAAAATGTCTGCCGCCCCGCCGCAGTCGCGCCGGCAAAACCGCGTGTCGCAGGCGAAACGCAACAACACGTGGATGTACTGGGGATATAATGAGTAAATTCGGAAGAGTGCCAGTTGTTGTACGGCTACTATGAACATGTCTCTGTTAGATATAATCCCGTCAACCGATAATTCTATCTTAGGACACGCTAATATCAAAGGAGGGTAACTAACATCCACTTTGCATAACTCAAATCCTGGTAATAATGCTTCATGGTCTCGAACAAGATCATGAATTTCGCTTTTGTTTCTTTTGGTAAGCGTGAGGTTTAATGGATGCTTCTTGTGTTGGGTGAAGATGTGATAAATATGTCGGCATGTTTCAACCGTACGTATGAGTGGAAAAAAACTCGAGGTAGCAAGCGGAAACCCAAGACACACCCGCAGCCCCCTTGCAGTAAACGTTCAAGACGTTCCTCAGAAGTTTGCAATAAACCATGGAGAATAGGTGCCGAGTAAGCAATTTTTTGTTTTATGAGTGCTTATGAACTTGTAGTAGTGAAGAGATTGACCCCCCCCCCCCCCACCTTGTGCCAGCGAGTCGCCGAAGTACGTTTATTACAGCATTGGTCTGCTTTTCAATTGCGCGGATGTGTGATGCCTGTGAGCTGGCGGTCAAGAATAACTTCAAGGAATTTATGCTCTTGCATAAACATCAAAGTTTGCCCATTAAGCGTAAGTTGGGAATTATTAAGCTTTCGTCTAGTGAAAGGAAGTACGGCTGTCTTTGCATATAAAAGAATCGTGCCTCTTTCTTTTAAAAAGGGGTCGATACTATCAAGACCCCCTTGCAGCGTTTTTTGAACGTCTTGTATATGAGATCCAGAGGCCCATATGCACATGTCATATGCGTACAGATAATACTGTAGACCAGACGGGAGTTTTTGTGGCAAGGCTGCCATGACACAGTTGAAAAAAAAACGGACTGAGAACACTGCCCTGCGGAACGCCCTGCGTGATGCTGTGATAATTATTCTCTCCTTCGATTGTTTCCATAGATAGTTTTCTATCTTTCAAGAAATTTGATACACATCGCAGTGTTTGACCGTGTCGGCCAAGCTCTAACATACCAGCAAGGACATGTATGTGACTTACAGTGTCAAATTCTCTTTGACTGTCTAAGAATACTGCTACTGCCACATTTCCACAAATTCGTTCACGTTCGACACATGTGGCTATGTCTAATAATGCATGCATTGTAGATCGATTTTGTCGAAAACCGGTCATGTAGTTGGAAAACACATTTGTGTGTTCACACCAACATTGCAGTTGTCTGTCTATCATCTTCTCCATTAGTTTGTAAAGACAGCTTGTGAGACTGACGGGTCGGTAGGAGTCAAGACAAAGGGGAGTCTTTCCTGGTTTTAGTACTGGAATTACCCGAGCTAATTTCCATGAATCTGGAAGAGTCTCTCTTATCCAGATATCATTAAATATCTCCAAAAGAGCCATTCTTCCTGCTGGACCTAGGTTCTTTAACATCACATACGTAACGCCATCTGGGCGTGCGGTTGTCTGTACGGCGTGACGCAAGAGCACATTTCAATTCATTTAAATTAAACTCACAGTCAAGTTGAGGATCTGGTGACATAAAGCACGCACGAATCTTCTGTTCTGCTAGTGTTGTCGAACTTGTAAATTGTAGGCAAGTAAACAGAATTCCTGGTCTGGATATAAGTTGACAGAATTCGACAGCAACAGATGTTTCCGGAGTGCTTCGAGCTTCGGCAAGGGCTCGGAAGGGATAACTCTGGGTAACTGGACCACTAAAAGATCTGACAACTGACCATATTCTGGGAACTGGATCAAACGGAGACAATAACGCGCAGTATTCTCGCCATCTTCTCCTACCTAATTTTTGTAAGCGTCTGCGCGAAGTTGACTGAACTTTCTCTCTCATCTTGTAGTCATCCTGCTTTCCACGGCGGCGATAAGCCCGTTCTGCGCGTCTTCTAATTGTTCTTAGCCATTCATATTCCCCGTCGACTGCAGCGTATTCATTTGGAACAATTACTTGCTTTGTGCAGATCTTGTAAGGCTCGCACAATATATTTGCAAAACTTTGAAGGTTCGGATTTTCGCCCAATAAGTTACTTAAATGGTGACGAAAACTTTGCCAATTAGTATATTTTGAGTAGTGCCAGGTCCCTTTACTCCGTATGAGACGATGTTTTACCATGATCGGAAAATGATCACTACCGTGCGTTTCTATGTCCGTAGCCCATTCAACGCAAACAAGAAGGTCTTGTGAGCAGAGCGTAACATCTATACAGCTTGAATAACGAAACGCCCGCAAGAACGTTGGGGAGCTGTTGTCATTTAACACGATAAGATTAGTTTTTTTTCTGCGGCAGACTCTATAATGCTTCCGCGGGAATCGTTATATTCACTGCCCCAGAAGATGTTATGGGCGTTGAAGTCCCCACAAACCAGCAGATGTGAGTTTGCGATACCAAACACATTCACGAAGCTGTCTACTGATATTTTGTTAGAACATTGTAGACAAAGAGTGATTATTGTGAGGCTTGTATTTCTAAAAGATAACTTGCATGCTACGAACTCCGGTATATTTAAATCGCTCGACTGTATTAAATAGGACGGCAGGTTTTTTTCTCACGCATAACATCGCTCTGCTACTTCCAGTAATGTGCGATGATTTATATATGACATAGTTTGAAAGACGAAAGTCATCTCGTACGCCTGCCTCATTTTTACATAAAAAAGGAAAGCTATATTGAGCTAGTAGTTTGCGAACATCAGCTGACTTATTTCGAAGGCCATTAGCATTCCACTGATATATGAAACCAGTGTTGTAACGATTATTTATTGCAAGCCTGCCGTGGAGATGTTGGTGGTTGTGGAAGCACCAACTATTCCATAGAAAGGAGTGATTTTACCTCTGGTAGGTTGTTTGCGTGCGGAATGGCACTGAGAATTGCATGCACAGCTGTGAATAGCATGGGCAGGATCATCTGTGCCACGGGTAAAGAAGTGTAATCACCAAACGACGCTGAAGCTCCGTGTGTGCTCGAAGCAGGTCGCTGAAGAGCTGACTGAGATGGCCGTTGGGATGGCTGGTGCTGTTGCGGCAAATGCTGAGGTAGTCGCTGAGATGTTAAGACGAAGTTGCTGTGTCAATGGCAGAGGGCATTGCTGAGAAGGTCGGTGAATTTCACTCGGTGCCTGGGCAACATGAGTAGTATTCTCTGAAGGTAGATCGTGTCGCTCGCTGTCAGAACGTTGTCGACCTGAGTGCTTTAGAGCTGCAGAATAGGTCAAATTGACCCCTTGCTCTTTCTCCTTGTTGGGGGTTAGAGGCGCGTATCTTACAGTATCAAGGCAGTCTTCCGTATTTCAACTCATGTCTGCGTAACTTTGAGGCAGCCCTGCTCTGAGGGCACCAGGAGTAAGAAGCTGTATGGTTTCCGCCACAGTTGGCCCACTTTGGCTGACACACAGACTTGCACTCTGAATGTTTGTGATCTTCTGAGCATATCTTGCAGCGACGTGGACTACAACAGTTATTCGATAAATGTCCATATCTCTGGCATTTGTAGCACCTCAGAGCAGGGCCATGGTATTCTTCTACGGGATGACGCGTGAAACCCAAATGAATTCGTTGCGGCATTGGTTCGTCTTCTCTGAAAGGGAGAATGACGGTTCTCAGAGGGCGTGATTCTACCGCTCCGCCTTCTTGGCGATTGTAGCTGGCTTGATGACGGCCAAATGTCACGCCAAAATCCTTCAGGAAGTCAACCAGTTGTTCTTCTGTATACTCAAGTAGCACATTGCGTATCTTGCCAACATTCTTGGTATAAGATGCCGGAATGAATGGCTTGACTCCCAAACCAGCCACTTCACTCATCGACAGTAGATGTCTTGCAGACGAGACTGAAATAACGATGAAAGAAAAAACGCCATCTCTATTCACGCGGAATGACTGTACCTTTTCCTTTGCCGCGGAAACAATTTCCGACGCAGCGCTTTGGATTCATTCGCCAGAAGTTGCGTCCTACCTGTGAGGGTCGAAAAACAACTGGAATTCTTTCAGGCCGCTTCTTTTTGTACATTACCAAGTAGAATGGCGTTTCATCGCAGTCTGTGTCTTAAGCTTCGCTTAGCTAATAGGCAGATGTCCTGTCGTCGTCAACCCGTGGTTTCTGGGCTTCACTTTCGCTTATCTCAGCCATATTCACTGAAGGTGCGCTGGAAAGTAGTGCAGCGTCGGAAACTAGCGTCGCCGGCTTGATGACATTAGGTGCGTGTTGTGGCACTTCCGAGTGCGGCGTCGATACTGCGGCAATCATGCGCCTAGGAACGCGCTGTCGGACATATGGCTCGTACCGGTGTTCTTAGCTACCTACCGCCGTGGTAGGCGTAGTTGCGCTGCGGATCGCCGCAAAACCACGCGATATTGTGCGTGATCTTTAGCACATAGGTATCCCAGGGGATGTCTGTTCTCTCTGGACCCGAAAAGAGGAGCCAAAATATAAATGATCCTAAACAACGCCTTAGCAGCCTTATACCACAGTTTGTTTCTAGGGATTCAAACTTGTTTTATTCAATACTAAATCTATATAAAAAACAATTGACCCCAATTGCGGCAAAAAGAATCGCAGTTCCGCCGGAAAGGCGAAGCACCAATTGCGATAGCAAATTAGTAGATAGCTGTACGAAGTAAGAATAATGGTTTTATCGGCCGTATCAACTTGCAAACGTTCGCTTACTAACTTAATTAACAATGATAGAATATGCAAGCGTGATTCAACAAGGACGTAGAAAGAAAGAAACACACAGAGACAGCACTGTCTTTGTGTATCTGCTCCTTTCTATGTCCTTGTTCAGTCGCGATTACACATTCTATCATGGATTTAAACCAACTAGCCCGCCAATGCGTTTTAACTAAATTAACCAGCACGGTGTCACGTGCGCGCAGGTAAACATGAACACATCTCGCTCGGTGAACGCGGAAACCCGCTGTCAAACTACTGGAGTGAGGAATCGCGGCAGCAGCAAGGTAATTGACCTTCGTGCATCTCTCACTTCAACGCGGACGAAACGTCAAAAGCGCAGCATATACGAAGCTACCGGCACTGACGCGCACTTTGCAAACAACGTAGATCGCTTTGAAGATGAGGCCCTCGTGGGCGCGCATTTTGGCAACGTCGCAGTTCGCTTGCAAGACACGAGCACCGGCAACGCGCCCCTACGGCGTCCGCCAAAGGCGTCTACTACGGCGTCCGCGATTCGCGTGGTCAACGCCGTAGTAGATACCGCGGATGTCTCCACTGTGTACAGAGTGGCGGGCGACGAGGACCTCTGGTACCTGGTACAGTGGCGGGCGACGAGGACATCGAGGCACCGTAGCAGCCCCCGAAGAAAAACGCCTTTCCTCCCTCGCCTCATCCCCCTGCATCACGCGCCACAGGAGAGGGCACGCGTACGGGCCGGGTTCCTCGCTTGCGCACGCGAGATGAACCGCGTTTCAAATTCAAATTTATGTACCAGATAATACGATGGAACGTTGGCTGGACTAAAAGTCGCGAAAACGTCTTGACGGGGCCCACCCAGGTGACCGTTACATGGCAGCGGCTATACAAGGGGCTCATCTACGTCGGCTCACCCTCGCTCGCTTTCACTGATACGGAACCTCACGACGACGGCTACGACGACGCCAATGCCGACGGCAACGGGAGAAATGCGGCTGGAGTGTCCATATAATTGGTATCCCAATAAAAAATCGAACTATCTATATCCAAGTGCGAACGAGGCCACTGCAAGAAGTCTCTTTAGCCTCCACAGCGTTGACTGCTGTGTATGGAACGAAGTATAGCTCTGCCAAGCTGAAGGTGGCTCATCTCTTGCCCTGCACACTATCTTGAATATATCAAGTAGAAAATGCTAAGCGGTAGAGGGATAAATAAAGATTTAGATAAATAAATAAAATAAGTATGTTAGTGTTTGCGTATATGGAATTGTCAAAGAAGAATAAGTATCTAGAGGATGTGAAAGCAATAGGAAAGACACCAGTTAACAATGCAGAATTATGGGAAGAATTCTTTAAAATATAGCGATTACTTCGTCATCTGAGAGCGCCAAACCAAGGAGGATGAAAGCACCACAATTCACATGTGGCTATTGGCATAAGACCAATGGAAGAAAATAGGACCTGCAAAATAATTCGAAGGAGCCCATCTCGCGAAGACTCTCGACGGTAATGCGTCTTGACATTGAATGAGTATAGCAACACAACGTACTGTCTACGTCGAAACAATTTATGCATGAGGCGGCAACTGCAGTGGCACTTCTATTCCGAGCTTCTTTAAGTGCACTCGTCGCCATCGAGCGCCGCCACCAAACGCCTCCACGTGGCCACCGAAATGCATGGCACGCCTGTGCAGGCGAACGCTGAGGAGCGCGTCATGCGGCCACCGGGCTCTTCTATCGCATTTTCTTTATAGACACGCGGCGCCATCTAGCGGCGCTACCGAGAAGTCCGCACGCAGCCTCTGAGACGAGAAGCGCGACGCGCTGGTGCGTGCGAACGTTGAGCATTGTTTATACGTTTTCTGCACACTCAGTGGCACATACTCTGTGACCCAAGTTGGCGAGAGGTTAACTGAAGAGCGGCACATAGCCAGGGCATTCATGGCGCAGCTTGCTAAAGCGTTCTCGTGAGAGGTGCATTTCTGGCACAGCCTGCTAATGCATTGGGTTTCTGTTCTTGACAAACCCTTATGACGTTGGTCTTACTGCGCTCAACGTCGGAGAAATAAGAGAACTTTTTCGTCATTATATAGCGGCATATTCTCAACACCGCATACCTAGTTACCAAAGTTGGTATCAAGGAGGTTAATTGAAGACCAGCACATACCGAGTGGCACACACCTAGTGCTCCAAGCTGGCGTCAAAGAGTTTCTTCGAACAGTGGTACCTGCCTAGTTCCGCATCTACGGCGACCAATATCGACGTCAAAGCGGTTCGTTGAAGAGCGGCACGTGTGTACACACTGCCACGTACTCAGTGACCCAACTAGGTAGGGTGGTTGGTTTCGAACCCCGTTTCCTCCGCACAGCATTCCGATGCTCTACCCATTCGACCGCAGGCTACCCTTTGACCCATATAGGCGGGAAAACGGTTAGATACAAACATCGCCCCTGGAAAGTGCACTAAGTACTTGAAGAGTGCTAACGCATTACCCAACTAAATGATATATATATATATATATATATATATATATATATATATATATACGCAGGAAAGAGACGACGAACTTTTTGGGAGACTTCTTTTTCTTACTTAACGTTTTCGGCTGGTGGACCAGCCTTCGTCAGAGTACAGTCAGACTGTACTCTGACGAAGGCTGGTCCACCAGCCGAAAACGTTAAGTAAGAAAAAGAAGTCTCCCAAAAAGTTCGTCGTCTCTTTCCTGCGTATTTTACGTCGGGTCCTGCGTGCTGAACTTTGAAGAAAACCCCCATATATATATATATATATATATATATATATATATATATATCCACGTACGCATGACTGCAACTAAATAGCTCCTGCAACGAACCAAGTGGGTGAAGTCGTGGAGAGGTCAAGAGACCACAAACACTGTGACAGCTTGGATCAAATTTATTTTTTTGCCCATATTCTGCACGCACACAAACAGTGAACTGGGATATTTTATATGGAAATAATAGTGAAAGCAATGTGTATTGGGAGATACGCGTCCCTGCTGTACGCGTCCGTAATGACAGTACTACGGTGACGTGACGTTTGCCTTCAAGATTACCATACCGTACCTTCGGCTACCATACATTAAGCATGGAGCCGAACAAATGCAAGATACCTGCTGCGTTATCGTGGTGTTTAAATCTGATAACTAGTTAGCAGATATTGGGCTGTCTTGAACATCTAGCTGAAATGCGGACCATGCACATTTAAGGATCGACATCACGGCATTCTGTGAGCTTCTGCGATTATTATCTGATAAATATGCAGCCTCATTACTCTCTTATAGACGTCTGGTCATGCTTTCCTAAAACACTAGACGCGTAAGTAGCATGAGATGGCAAATTTAGCGCTTCTTATTTTTGCTGTTTATGTTCTGCGATCGCATGGGAAGCATCGCTACAGAAAAGGCCTGGTATCACAAAATCGTAGCTAAAAACAAAAACAAAACGCTAACGAAAGAACATTTTAAACAGAATGAATAGAAATGCTTAATATTTTACAATCACTTGAGTGAAAGAAACACGTTGCATTCTAAGTAGTTGACGTAAAGTTGGAAATATAATGTCCCGCATAATGCAGAGGCAGCGCATTACCTGCGACAAACTTCAGAATCTCTACACATGCTCTAATAGTTCAGTTAGCAGCAAAGTTGATAAACAGTTTCTTGCTGTTGATGCTTATCCAGGCCCTTTAGATTAAACCAATTCAGCCATTCTCTATTTACTTAGCTCCATAATTGTTTTATAGCCGCCTGGTGCATCTGCTTGTACCTGCCCGAACGCTACCCTCCACATAGGCTGGAGCCACAAACTTTTCAGGCACTTCTTCGACTCGTGCAGTGAGCAACGATCAACTAATGTACGCCACTTCAGACAAGACATTTAGGTGCTGTGTTAATTTTTTCACTCTTCCCATCAAGTCTACCTTCCGAGGGTTAGCGACAGAGAAAGTATAATGTTAACTGAAGAGGTTAGTCTAATCACCCACAGGCCTGTGATGCTACCGGAGCCTTAAATGCGCTTCTTGGGCCTGGATATAAACAGCCACCTGTTAAGCATGCACAAATGCTTGTTGGAATCATTAGAAATGTTTTTGTGTATGATGCAGAAGGAGAGTGAATGCAAAATTTACCAGCAGCACCTGGCAGCGTAACACTACCTCAAATGCAACCTCGGCTCCCTTTATAACATATTTATCATGGCACTAGATCAGTTGCAAAATAGGTAAGCGTCTAGTTAGAAGGGATTCATTGGCTACGTGTGCAATGTTCCCGGCTGTGTGCGACATAGACTAGCGGTCAACACCTGCACTTATACATTTATTTTTCTTTGCTACCAGGGAACTATAAGCCATATGCTGAACGTTTTCTGTGCAGTACAATTACGCTTTATCCTCGGGCCTCAATGACGACAACTGTTCTTGACAGCAAGACAGAACAATATCTCCTCAGCACCTGTTCCTCCCCCCCCCCCCCCCCATAAATAAGCGGTACTCGCGCATTCGCATTAAAACTGAGGACCTCGATTAGTGTGTAAAACCTTGTATGAATTCAGTGCTGAAATTTTTTTCGGAGCTCCGAAATTTGCATCATATTACCTATCTGCTATGTCGCCGATGAAAGTTCTTATCTTTGCTATTTTTACAGTCGTCGTTGCGTTGGCGTAAGTAACCTTTCAAGTACCATCGTATTTTTCGGCCCTCATGTGATACAGCCATATTAACAATAGTCAATGGCAGGTAAAGAATGTGGCGGCAAGTGGAGCTCAAAGGGACACTGTCGCTGTCAGTGATTAACGACATCCTCATATCACTCTCTTTCCTTATCCTTTGAATTCCTACCCCTGCATTCACTTTGCCCAGGCGCTTTCTTGTAGTAAAACTTTGCAATTTGCTGGGGTAAGTTTTCGTTCATCAAGAGCGAGTTATTTCCATCGTGAATGAATAAAGTGAGCCATTAAACCTACGATGGTGCACCTATCCCGCAGGGGGGGGGGGGAGCAGGGGGGGCGGCTGAGGCGAACCGGAGGTACTTTGCAGCGGAGGTCAGGTGAATCTTTTTTTGAAGAAGCTGTTTGAGCTGTGATCTCTTTGTTGTCCACAAAATTAGTGTAGAGAACGCAAACTACACGAATGTGCTTAATGATCACGGCGTTATTTTTGTGATGACCAACTAAGGCTCTGTCTGATTGCGCTAATGTCTATTCTGAAGGTTCTATTTTCGGAATTTGAGTGGTATCAAAGGTAGGTACATTATCATGTTTGGGAGTGGCCTCTTCCTGCATTCCTGACTTGCCATTTACTATAGTGGCATTGTGTGTTGTGCTGTCATGGGCATAGCGTTGCGATAATAATTTGGTTCGCTAAATTCACATTAATTTCTTATTCCATTCTCTGCGTACATGTTCCTGCGGCTACTATCAACGTTTATTTTTACGCCGAACACTTTCTTTCAAAGCCTACAAAATTTATTTGAATGACGTAACTGCAGGATAATCACTACCAAAGCAATTAATTCACGTATGAATGCGAAATGTGATTTCCATATTCCTTATCTGCACGTATCACCATCAGGCGTAAATGTTTCTCATCTTTAAAGATGATCATCAGCGCCTCGCGTATTCTTAGTGGCCAGAGCTCGAGTTCGTCGATTATTAAGGAATTTCATATAAGTTGTGGAGAAGCTTATCGTTCCACAAGTCTTCGCACAGTTTTTCGCTAGTGTTCCACTCGCGTCACCTCAATGCACAAGCTGCCGTGTCCACGGTAGACCATCCTGCCACGTCCGACAGCGTCACCTCTTCGCGAATTTCCCATTCGTTTGGACCATGAACCCCCATCAATCTCAAGTGTTCGCGGGTTTAGGCAAATGATGACGCGGAGAACTGGCTAGAGAACTACGACGGAGACAGTGACCTCAACCGGTGGGATGGTTCTCAGAAACTGCACAGCGTCTAGTTCTACCTCTCCAACGTCGCGCAAACCTGGGGCGGCTCGCACGAATATTTATTGACGAAAATAATAACGAATTTAAGAACGCGTTCTTAAAAGCTCTGTAGACACCGCCTATTCCGCACAAGAACGAGTTCCTAAATTCGTTATTATTTTCGTTATTAAATGTTCGTGCAAGCCACCCCTGGTCCTTGTACGTTGAGTCAGACCTTCCTGGCTTTGTGACATTCACGAAGCAGCTTCGCAAAACATTTAGCGCCCCGCTATTTGCAGTGAGGTCCCAAATAAGAAGCTCGTAGAGCGTATACAATTCGCTGGAGAATCGACACGACGACGACGCGCCTATTTGGTAGAACATTTCTTTCTCTGTTCATTGCATTTTCGTCAAATTTTCTGCGTTTTGGGGGGACGCTGCTCCCTGCCTCGTGGCGACGGACGCGGGGCCTTCTACAGGCCCGCCCAGCGTGAGGTCTGCCATGGCAAGCTGCCCGGAGAATCGACTCACCTGGCCCTGCGCCAGCGAGGTAATTAGCGAGGCTTACCGCCTTGTGGCTATGGACGCGGAGTCAACTGCGGTGCCGCGCGGCCAGAAGTCAACTATGGTGAGCTCCTTGAGAAAACAAGTGCCAGGTTCAACACCAGCGAGGACGCCGAACTCGGTCACAGGCGACGACTCGTCAGATGACACCTTTGAGCCTGTGATGGGCAGGAAGGCCAAAAGAAGGATCTTCAAGGTGTCTTCACCAGCTAGGACAGTAACTATGAAGGCAAAAAGTGAACGCTGGCCGCACGCCATCCTCTTTGTAACCGAGGACTCCCCCATCAGCCTTCGAACTCATAACAGGCAAGCTCTCTCCGTGTTTCTCGAGATTATCGCGCAGAATGAAATAAGGGAAGTGAGATTAAACACACGAAAGAATATCCTCGCTGTGGACGCGACAAATGGGAGCGCGTTGGACAGGCTTTGAAGAATAACAGATGTGGGCGGCATCAAAGTCGGAGCAATTGTTCCATTGGATGGAGTGTCATCTACCACACTGATTTGGACATAACAAACTTGGACTTGTATTCTCATCAAACCAGTGAACGAAGGAGTTATCATCACACATGTTATTCGCTTTGGTAACACCCGCTGAGTTGATATTCAAGGGCGATTCTACCCCTTCACATGCAATGTTTAGACATTTCCGGCATGTGGTTTGGCCATTCGTCCCATAGCCACGTCATGGCCATAACTGCATGAAAATTGGCTATGCCAAGGGCGTCTGTACAAAGACCACGGTTTGTGCTCACTGTGCTGAGCCGGAAACTGTGGATACTTGCCGCGCAACAAATCTAAAGCGCGGTAACTGTGATGGCTCCCATGATGCTTCATTCAAAGACTGCCCACAAATTAAGAGAGAGATTTCCATTATCAAGCAAATGGTTAGAGACTGCTCATCTTACAGAGGTGCTGCTGAAACAGTACGACGCCGGCGAAACCGTCGACGCAAGCGTACAGGACGGGGTGCTGTAAATACGCAGACTCGACCCAACTCATCACCTTCGAGCGCAAGTTAGCCTGCAAACACGAAGAGGAACGATACGAAGAAGTCTAATGCTCCGGGTGATTGGGCTGCGCTTCCGCACATACAGCCTGCCAAGGAGCCTCCCCACCTGATGTCTATTACGCACACTTCGGTTGATGAAGTACCAAGGGTAGACCGACAGATCATACCGGTGCTGCGGTCCCTAGTGAATGTCATCAAAGAATTACTGAGAAGTGTCGCCACTCCAATTGCTCGAGGTGGCCTGTAAGTGCCAGACGCGCTGAGCGTAGTCCTCGCAGTCCTCGAATAGAACCAAGGCTGACAATGACCAATCGTTCCGCAAAGAGATGTCGGATGTCGGATGTCTGATTTTCGTCAGTACGTATATTCGAACCGCTTCCCAATCATCGCAATCTGTGAACAGAAATTATGAAACCCAATCCGGCTATCCAGCTACGAATCAATCATGTCCTCGATATACAGCCAAAGCAGCATGGTCGTTGTGTTTATTCATCGGTAGCGTACCTACGTCGTTCTGCATGAACCGCCTCATGATGAAAACCAGTATGTTTGCCTGACGGTTAAGAAGAAAAACATAGCCTTCAGATTAGTGTGTACCCACTTATCCCCCTCAACCCGGTTTGATAGCAAGAGATTAGAAGATATCTTGACAGCAACTCCTGGCCTATGGATTATCACAGGAGATTTTAACGCCCACCACCATATTTGGGGAAGCTCCAAAATTAGCGCAACGGGCCGGGGACTGGCTTCATTTGTATTCGATCATGGATTGTCCCTGCTTGATGATGGGAGCCCTACCTTTTCACAAGGCTCATCGTATAGCCGCTGCTTAGACTTGCGGTTTGTGTCACGTCGCTTCGCTACTCGTGCGAAGTGGCTTTTAGACATTGATACGCATGCGAATGATCATATTCCCAGTTACCTTACGATCAAAGGGTTGGCCAGCAAAGGGTTGGTCATTCACCAAACACACTCCGGCGGAATGATTGGTCTGCATTTGAAACCAGTTTGGAAAAAGGCTTGTTGCAAAGGCCTTCCTTCTGCCCTGCCAGAATCTATCAAGGAAGCAACGGAATCTATCAAGGAAGCGACTACGTGTGATTTGTAGGCTTACAGAGTGTAGATACCGACGCAAAAGGTCATCCATGATTTAAGAATGACCACACGCACCCAAAATGAGATCCAGCGCCGAATGGACAAACAGAAGGCACAACCTGGGCAAAATCTTGTGAATTCCAACACCCTCGAAAACCTCTCTCTCACATATGGAGAACTCTGCGAGGCCTACGTGTACTTTCCGAACAACACGTGCCATTTAAAGCCCTGGCGCTTTTCCAGTGCCGAGAGGATATCGAGGGAGCGGAAGATTTCTGCGGGAATATTGCAGGTTGATCAACGTACACAGGCTCCCTTGGTACGGATGGCATCATGCTGCATTCACGGGATTCACGCGTGGGCCTGCATTTCACCACCGACGAGCTCGATGCGGCTCTTCGTGTAATCGGTCGTCGTCGCCTGGACGACATGGTATATCGTACCGCATCTTGTGCCATCTGGGTAAGCGAGCATGAAATGCTTTGCTGGATATATTCAATGAATCCTGGCGGGCTGGAAACGCTCCTTAAGAATGGAAGATAAGCCGTCTGGCGCCACTCCTTAAACCTGGCAGTTTCCATTAGAGTTCACGTCATACCGGCGCATAGCACTGCCTAGTTGCGTATAGAAGGTGATAGAACACATGATCCTTGCCAGATTGGAGTGGTACCTGTAACGCTACCAAGTTTACAAAAATTTCATGGCCGGTTTTCAGCGTCTCGGCTTCTCCATTGATATTCTGATGGATCTGGCCACTTACATTGACCAAAAGAAATGTAAACGGTTATCTGTCGTCAAGTTTCTGGACGTGAAATGAGCTTATGACTATGTTGCTCATGGCGCTATACTTGATCCTCTTGGATCGGTTGGCCTTGGTGGCCGAGTGTACCGGTGGACTCGTAACTACTTATAAATGAGGTGTTTTTATGTGCATACCTATGACGGTCCGACCGCTCAACACTGTACACACCGTGGTGTTCCCCAAGGTGGCGTCTCGAGCCTCACACTATTCATTCTTGTTCTTGTTGAACTCGTGGAACGCATAGCAAGTGCTCTCCAGACATCAATATACGCCGATGACGTCTGCGTGTGCACATCAGGTGCAACACGTCCTCAGGTGTGTGCGAGGTTTCAAAATGCCGCGACTTCAACATCGGCGTATCTTGGCGAACAAGGTCTCCAGATTTCACCTGAGAAATGTGCGCTGGTGGCGTTTACGCGGAAGCCAATGACGTCCTACTTCATATTTATCAATGGGAAAGTTCTATGTTACGCCAGCACGCACGGATTCTTGGGGTGATCATTGATTGAGACCTCAGTTGCAGTCCCCGTGTGGCCTACCTGAAGCAACGCTTAATGGCCGTTTCACACCTTTTAAAAAAATTATGGGGTTTTACGTGCCCAAACCACTTTCTGATTATGAGGCACGCCGTAGGGGAGGACTCCGGAAATTTTGACCACCTGGGTTTCCTTAATGTGCACCAAAATCGAAGTACACGGCTGGTTTCGCACTTCGCCCCCATCGAAATGCGGCCGCCATGGCTGGGATTCGATCCCGCGACCTCGTGCTCAGCAGCCCAACACCACAGACACCGAGCAACCACGGCAAGTTTCACACCTTTTCAAGTTTCTTGGAGGGAAAACGTCGGGTATGTCAGTACACGCGATGTTAAAACTCTACAGGACCCTACTTCTCGGGTATCTGAGGTACAACTTACCTGTACTGAACGTTTCCTGCAGAAGCAACATCCGCACAATCGAGAGTACACAGGCGCACACACTCAATGTTTTTGATTTCCGCGCTGCAAATCAGCAGCGGATAGAATTTTATTAGCTCGAGATTACCCAGTCACAGCTCATATGACATCGGAAGTGCTCAGAGCACGCATCAGGCACGTTGCCCGCGCTCTTTTCCACCATCTCGCCGCGCTGCCGAAGTACTGGCCCAATGCCTCTTTTTGTCAGCTGATGTCGGCGTACCGTGACTGCCTTCCTAGAGGTTATACGCCTGCCGAGAGGCTCCTGGCACCTCCTTGGGGCTTGGCTCACCCACAAGTTCGACTCTCAGTACCAGGAATTTGAACGAAAGCAGACCTTTCGTCACCAGCTCTCAATCAGCGATCTCTACTCATGCTGCATGAGACATACAAGGACCATCTCCAGATCGATGACTCGACAACTGCGGACGGATCTAGAGGAGCGGTGATCTTTCCCGAAAAAGCTGTGACGATTCAGTTTAAAACATCTCACTGGACAACGTCGACTGCTGCGGAGGTAGCTGCAATTCGCAGTGAACTTCGCATGATTCATGAAGATCTACGATGAAGATGGAGCATATTCACGGACTCGAAGGCTGCCGTGCGTTGTTTGCTATCCGATCTACTCTCTAAACCGGGTAACCCTTACTGTAGGTGCACATCTTGAAACACTAGTCTACCAGCATTTTAGGAGGTACTTACGCACAGATCTGTAACCCATAGGATTGGTATATATGCTTCCTATATTTTACAGGTTACATTGAAGTTGTTTAGTGACACGCGTGCATTGTTTATGGTTTACCGGTGACCGCTTTTCACTCGCTAACCACTGTTACCAAGTTATCACTCGACGCAAAAGACGCAAGACGAGCCCTTGTGCCTGAACTTTTTCGAATGCTTTCGCTGGTATTCATGCAAAATGGTCTTGTCGGAAATCGGATTGTGTGCGCCAAGGAAATAGTGTAGTCTACATTCTACAACTTGCGCGAGCACATTAATTAAGCTGTAACGTTCGATGTATGTTATATATAAATGCCCGAGCTATCTGACCGTCTGACACTTGTAAATAAAGTTTAGACAATCGCCACCTGTACTTGCCGCTAGCTTTTTGCTTGAGTCTTACTTGTTTTGCTAGGCACAAGTTTGCCTAAAAGACTTGATTTTCTTACATGCCATTGTGTCACTGTTGTCGTTAACTACCACTACACAATGCGACATCTCTTCCACACACACGCACAATCATTTCAGAAACCACGAGTTAGGATATGGTTATAGACCGATGACATGTGGGTTTGGAGAAATGTCTGTTTTTATTGAACTTGAAATACGTTTTATCAAATGTCATACGCGTTTCCTTGTGGATGGGCTTAAACGTATGCTAAGCTCTTCCAATAGCGTTTGCAGATTTGAAGGCCGACTCAAGAATAAATGCGCAAATATTATCGAAATAATTCATTTGTTGTCTAAATAGCCCCCTGAAAATATTTATTATTCAGTGACACTTTGGTTTGGGCTAGTTGGTTCATAATGAAAATATAAGCAGGGCAGTGCCCCAAGACTAACACAAATGCAGACGGAAACAGGACTGCGTTCGCCCTGTTAACGTCTCCGTTCTTGGTCTATGCTAGTGCAAGCTGCACTGTCGACATTTTCATGTAGTAAAAATTTAGAGTTACAATTCTGAGTGCAGTCTAGTTTATCACTCATTTTTCGATACATGTGGCGCAAGATTGTACGCACGGAAAATTATTACTTGCCAAATACACCATTTAAATTATACAGCTTATTGGGTCTCGCCCACAGAAATGTTTGTTGGCTTAGAAAAAGGTTGAAATTGGTATATTAGAAAAAAAACGTTTATTCAGAAAAACACTGTTTAGAAATATATTAACGACACATAATAAAGGCCTCAAAATACAGCATGGTAATATGCAACACTGAACAATTTCAAATGTTGATATGACTAGAAATAATTATTAATATGAAATTCAAAACTGCTACACCACAAACAGCTACTTTTACACAAGTAGAAATAATTTTCTCATGGCTGACAGTTTCTGTCAGCAGCTAAGGCATCTAAATATATAAATTATTTTCCTTACTATGTTTATTTACGAACTTTTTTGAAGACAGCAATCATACTTAAAGTATGCACTTATGCTGGTAGAGATAGTAACAGAAAAAGCAAAATGCTTTGTTTGGATAAAAATGATAATGTAGGGAACGATTCAGAAAGGTATTCTTGCTCCTAATAGGGACATGTTTGCGAAAGTTTGCCTTAAGACCATGGGTCATTATTAGGTGAATGCGATGAGTGAAAGAAAACGACGCCGACAACAATGAAGCGCGCAAGGTCTTTTTTTGTGATTTCTGTCAGATTGGGTTCAGGCCCGGCTGCTCCATCTGGCATGCCCACGTCGACTTAGAAAGCCGAATACAACTCGCTCGACGTCATAAGCAATACGCTGCCTTAGTGACGCTCGATATCGCTAAAGCATACGACGCTGTTGAGCACACTGTATTGATCAATCGGTTAACTTCCTGTGGTGTTCCTGGGTATATAGTAGCGTGGATTCAGTCATTCCTAGGTGAAAGAGAATTCTATTGCTACAAAAGCGGCGTTTCTTCTTCTAAGCACAAACAAACGAGAGGCGCACCGCAAGGCTCAGTCCTTTCCCCGGTGCTTTTTATTATTCTCATGAGCACACTACCTTGTCACCAAGAAGTAACTACTTATGTTTATGCAGACGATAATGCGTTTTTTGGATCTGCAAACGACATCCACACGCTATACCAACGACTGCAAACTTACCTTTATGCTCTGGAGAGGTGGTTAGATGTTAGTCACTTCACACTCAATGCCAGCAAATGTGCTGTTCTCGTTTTCCCGATACGTGAGATAGTGCACATTTCATTGTCTTACCACCTTCAAGATATACCACAGGTGGAATCTGTTAAATACCTCGGAATTATTTATAAAGCATCTCTCAACTGGCGCTCACACATAGCTCATGTGACTGGAAAAGGTACCCGTGCAATTGGCATATTGCGTAGGCTGAGCAGTCGTCGAATAGGATTCAGAAGAGATACACTCCTAATGATATATCGTATGTACGTTCGCGCTGTATTAGAATTTGGTTGCGTGCTCTTCTCTGGAGCTGCAGCCTACATGTCCCGTCCTCTAATCGTCTTAGAAAGAGAAGCATTACGTCTGTATTTAGGTCTTCCTAAATTTGTTGCAAATTCTATTCTTTATTTAGAATCCCGTGTTCCTCCTCTTTCGTGCAGGTTCCGGCTTTGACAGTGCAGACGTTCTTAAGGATTTACGAATCACCACCGCACCATCCCCAAAGAATCTATTTCACAACCTGCGTTGTTTTTCGGCGTCATCTGGCCGCGATTACATACTCGGCAAATTATGTTCGTGCAAAAATTACTTGACTCTTTGGGCGTGCGCATATGCGATATACTTCCTATTCCTGACAGAGCTGTTGCAACGGATATTTAATTCGATGACATTTTTCCTAATAATGCAAAATTACTTCCACACCGTAGTCTAGACGGTATATTACAAGATAATCTGAAAAACCTTCAAACAAACATTGTAATTGCGACAGATGCTTCACAATGTGAAGAAAAGTCAGGTACAGAAATATCTTCCCCGATTCTCTATTGGACATTTTCTCTACGGCTACCAGATTTCATACCGATCTATTTAGCCGATTTCATGGCCGTGGTGCTGGCATTACGCAAATTGGGACCACCGATTACGTCAGCCGTGATAGTCACTGATTCGTTGTCATTGTGCTCATACCTTAATGCTTCTAGTGATTCTCGCGTGATGAGGACATTTCATTCATTGGTACCTGGGTACATGAGAAGCGTGCGTTTGATTTGGGTGCCTGGCCATAAAGGACTAATCATAAATGAAAGTGCAGATTCTCTAGCCAAGGCATCGATAAGTGGCCCAATTCTCCCTTGCTGCCCTTTGACTGCTTATGTTACTGCTGCTAGATTTCGCAGGAGTGTCATTATACAGGCCGTATCAGGCTCCGCAATTACCAACTCTTTGGCTTACCGACATCTCCTACACCGTTTGCACAGAGATTTTTGCCGAACACGGAATATTGAAGTGTCCATCACGAAGCTGCGCTGCCGTATACCTGCATTGAACTTCTACCTCCACAGGTCTGGTCTGGTCCCCGCACCATTATGCTCATTCTGTGGCGAAGCGGAGACAAAAGACCATTTCTTGTTGTCTTGCAAACGTTTTTCTATTGTGAGAAAACGACTACTCGAAATGCCGCTTCGCTCTATTAGTCTTTGTCAGTCAGTGTGATCCTATCTTTTGGAGCCTCCATTATTGGGTTCAGCCACAGAAATGTTTGCTTGGCAATCCAAAATTACCTCATTGAAACCAATCGATTTCCATGTTAGACTGATCGTTCTCCCTGCCAATCATAGCTTCCTTTTATTTCTTATCTATTATTATTATTATTATTATTATTATTATTATTATTATTATTATTATTATTATTATTATTATTATTATTATTATTATTATTTTATACCCGGTTTTCGTCTGATTATTTCCGTTTTTTCTCCAAACACAAAACATTTACTTTTAAACTCCAACGCTCAAATTGTTAACTCCATTGTTGTTATTATTATTTTTATGCACCTAATTGCACCACCTGATTCTTGGCCAATACCCCACTGTGGGTATGTGCCATGGCCACTCAGGACAACAACAACAGCAACAACAACGCATGTGCGTGATCTCAATGACAAAATCACCGATGGCCCAAATCAGCGATGACCCTGTGTTATTCCGAAGTTGCACCGTGCCACGATTGGGCCATGTATGGTGAGCGCGTGGCAAAATGCTTCGTGGCGAGACAAGCGCCCAGTCCCCGGGAGACGGAAGAGAGCAGGCCGGAGTGTCGGCGATCAAGGCTCCAGGGAAGGAGGCGATCAAGGCTGTAGGCTCCGTCGAGCTGTCACCCGACCGTTGCCCTTGGCCGAGGCGTTCGGCAGCGCGAGTACTGCAGCGCGGAGCGTGGCTTGGCTTGCTGCTGTGTAACCCCTTGCCACGAGCACTGCGGATCGCGGGCAAGGCGTCTCCTCGGTCGGCTGTTCAATGGAGCGTCACTCGTGGCATGGCTAATGGCCGGATGTGCGCCGAGCACTGCGGCTCGTGCGCAAGCTGTCCGCTGGGTTGGCTGACGATACCTGCAACGAGCACTGCCACTCGGATGCAGGCTGACTGCTGAGCGGTCGTCCCTCGTTTGCGAAGAGCCATCTTCTTCTCCCTGTCAAACATCGAAGCGTCTTCTGCGTCGTCACGTGGTCGCCCCTCACTACTGCACCTTCACTCCGGCAACCTCTCGTCTCCTGTCTATTGTGCTGTGAGCTGTTTCGAACTGTTTCTTTTTCGGACACACGGCAGCCTTAGGACTTCTAGCCTAGTCATGTCACGTCATGTGCTTTGACGTCCTTTGTGATTGTAGTTTGGTTTTGTAGTTTTCATAGATATAGTTTGTGTTTTCATCATGTGTTCGACAACTTTTCTTGCGTCGTTTCTTCGTCGCGCGCCACGATAACCAAGTGTGACGAAAGTCCCGTAATTTCTTTACAGTGAACATCAATATTCATAATCACGATGGAATAACAGCATGATTACGATGCACTAAAGATGGGTGACGAAGGCGGTATGAGGACAATAGCATGGCGCCTGTTGGATAACGTTTATGAACTTATGATAACAGTACCACAACAGCGTCCCGACAACGGCATGGAGACAATGGAATGGCCAGGACTGTGTGACGACGTTGGCGTAAGGGCGACTGCACGACGAGAGGAGCATGACGAAGCTAGAATGACTATGATTGTGTGACGACAGCATGATTACGATGGAATGAATATGAGACGACGAACGCGGTATGATGACAATGGCATGGCGCCTACAGATGACCTTTATGAACTGTTGATAATGGCAGGACGGCAGAGTCACTACAACGGCATGGATACAACAGGATAACGAGGGCTGTGTGACAACGATGGCGTGAAGACGACTTCACGACAATATTAGGATGACGAAGCTTTAATGACGACGATGGAACGACTACGACGGCCTCATGATCTAGTGTCCCGAGCTAGTAGACAACTTGGGTCGCTGGGTCAGCGTAAGAGGATAGATGGATAGACTCGAAGTGCCTGAAGTAGGCAAAGAAAGAAAACCGCATTAAAAAATTCAGCGCTCTTCCACTCTGTCAAGAAGGATGACCAGCGAAGCTGTGAATGAGAGCCGCTTAATAGCGAACTGCACCTCAGCCGCGGGTCGGACCGGCATTGCACTACCTTTGGCATCGGCCCACGTATGGAGAGTGCTTAACGCCTGCTTCACCTCTGCTGCAGGTCGGCCTGGCATTGCACTATCTTCGGGATCTGCCAACGTAAGGGGAGTGCTTGACACCTGATTCACCTCCGCTGTGGGTCGCCCCGTCATTGCACTATCTTTGGGATCGGCCAACGCGTGGGGAGTGCTTAACGCCTGCTTCACCTCCGCCGTGGGCCGACAACGCCTGCTTCACCTCCGCCGTGGGTCGGCCCGGCATTGCACTATCTTCCGGATCGGCCGACTTATGAAAAATTGTTGGTCTACGTCCACGGAGGCGAGATCCGCCAGAACCTAGCCATAAACCCCTTCACTGTCAAAAAATCTTTATTTTCCCTGACTACAAGGGCAGGCTTTACCACGACAAGATTATACCATGAGTAGCTTGATGAGGAAGCCGCCCCCTTAATGGACAGACACAGAATACAGGAATATAATTTTACATGACCGAATGCTTAAACAGTAGTAAATTAGAATATAGGGGTAGGAGCTTTAGTAAATCCGTGATTACAGCTTATACATAGAAATTAAATTTACTAGGTATACACAAAAAATAAGAGTTTCAATTACAACCATGAGGAACACAATATCGGAGAAGAGCTGCCGACGATTACAAAGAAAGTCGCTCACATTGCTTTAGAAAGAAGAACAAGAAACTGAAAAACTGCTCTTCTGTTCATTTAACTTCATAAGAGTGCACTCAAACACAATTTACGACAGTGAAATACCCTCACCGCACATTATTTCACAATAAATCAAGACACTTCAGATTTTTTCTCGATTAATCTTGGCGCGAAAAATCAGTGATTGGATAGTTTATCCTTTTCTCCTGGGGCCGCTTTTCCGTTTCGGACAACTGTCAATATTATCGCTTGGCCCGAGACGGGGCTTCAGGTATTGGATCTTTCTCTAATGTTGTCGCCGATTTAACAGCAAAAGGATCCTGTCTGTAATTAGGTTGCTTGCTCAATGCGAATTGTAGCGTACATTCTGGAAAGTGCGGAAGCACCAGTGATAACGCTGGAAAGCACGATTAGTGATGTATGGGACCTAACAACACGAGGCCTGTTCTGTAGCGGGTTACTAAATACGTTTACAAACGTCACCAGAAGAGAAAGGGCCGAAATTCGACTGCGAGCCCGTGTACAGCTACTCAACGAGACCATCGCCGTCTACACAGAAGTTATGACCCGTCTTTTCCGTCACGTCGACTTGATAATGACTGAGAAGAAGAAAGTTCGTTTCCTGATGCAAGGTATAAACCCAAAAACTCTACCAGATCAATACGCAACTTGTCCAAGATGGTATTAGAATTTCTGTCACAAGCAACGGAGACATAGAAGACGCTGGAAAGGAGCACCAGACGATTCAGTCGCGGCTTGTTGCAAGGCTCTGTAGAAGTTCAAGCATTCTTATCTAACGACTTGCGGCAGACTATAACACGAGTTCCGCGCGAAGAACTATGAAAGATGTTCTCAGCGTCCCAGCACCGGGTGGATTCAATTTCACACATCGGCCGCCAAGAGACACATAAAGTTAGTAAGGCCTTAAAGTTACTTTTTTCTCCACTCCAAGAAATGCAGCAGTAGGATTGTTGTACTAAGATCTGGAGAACCGAAGCCCGAGCCAACGCGGCCAGAGCAAGAAGCAATGCCCTTCGCCGCCGCCATCGCCCGCCGTCACGTTCACCCTCCACGCCAGTGCCCTGTAACTCGGTTATTCCGCTGCCAGCACGACCACCCGTCTCCCCGCTCAGCACCCCATGGAATGCAGACGTCTGGTGCGCCCTCGACCACTGTCCGCTCTGCTATCACTGCAGAAAAGTGGGCTACGTGTACCGCCAGTGCCCATACCGGGAAAGGGGACTACGAGAATTCCTCGTCAACGCGCTGCGTCCATAAGCTAGGCGAACGAGTACGAGACATCGCCAGCTACCTCGTAGCGACTCAGTGGAGACCACGACGATCTGCCTTCTCGCCGTTGGCAGGCCGTTACCTCTCGGCACAGTGCCGACCGTAAACTGGCCCTACCCGTGGTCTGACCGCAAACCCATAACCAGCATAAAACTAAAAGTAGGACCTCTTGGAGACGCGGTTGGTGTTCGTCGAAATGCCAGAGATCCACCACCGTTGACGACGTCGCCGCCGACGTCACCTTGACGATGCAGCAACGACACATCGCCACGAAGAGGAAGCCTCGAGGCAAAGGAGGAGGAGGAGAAGAAATGGACGGAAAGACAGGGAGGTTAGCCAGTTCTTAGACCGGCTGGCGACCCTGTGCTGGGGAAAAAGGGGTAAGAGGAATAAAAGATAATAGAAAAGAGATATTGCAAAACGTTGCAAGGGGAATATTTCAATTACGTGGAGGAAAAGGAAAGGTAATGCCGAGGAACTTCAGCCAGAAATACAATCGCCTAAACTAGGGCACAAAGATCGCATACATGGAAGAATTAGGGAAGTCAGCAATTTGAATGTCCTCACGGATTTTGCTGTTTCCTCGACGGTCCGAGTTCCTGAACAAGCTTTGTGATTATGCCGAGTCTCCTCAGAGATAAAAGGAGCTATTGATTGGTCTTCTCCAGAGCTACAAGGATTTCTTCTCGTAGCCAACAAGGAATTCACAAACACCAATCGCTAAGTATCACATAATAACTCAAGAAAGAAATCGAGCACTCCGTCAGAGCCTGTACCGAGTTTGGACTCAGAAGCTGAGTGCATTCAGATATGGACAGACTAACGGGTGTCTCGATTGTTCTTGATTTCGTCGAGATGATTACATGAGGTGGCAAAACGTCTCTGTAAAAACAAATCAATCTTCCTTTTGCGACACTTTAAATTGATTTCTTGAGAAAAGATCTTTATTCCCTTACAGGTGGAACACAGGATTTTAACGACTTGCATGTTTTAAAAATGGAAAGGCATATCATTCTAAAACTAACCCATTGGGCGCCACCAAATTTTTCTTTGTAGATGTGAACCACTAGTACTATTGTACCATGGGAAGTTGGATTTATCTCACCCAAAGCCAGAGGCGTAGCCAAGGGGGGGGGGGGGTCTTATGGGGCTTCCGCCCCCCCTCCCCCACGCACGACATGTTTTCGGGCTGCCATGCGCCGCCGACCAAAACAACCCCTGGCGCAGGAAATCATGCTGGATTTTGTCTAGAATGTCTTTCTCATGCTCGAAAAGAGATTTACGCGCGAACATTGTGAACACGAGCTGGATTTCGTGGCAACGCCCATGTACCGGGAGTCACATATCTTAACGCAAGGTCAGTTTCAAGGGCGTTTTGATGGCGAGCGGGCTCATCGCGACATATTGCGGAGGCCGCGGAATCTACGGAGCGCATGGATTTCAATTCTGAAACATTATGGATATAAAGTTCTCATAAACATTTGATGCGGAAGGTGGATTGACATATCCAAAGGCGGGCTTTAGATTTTCAATTCCGTAACATTGTAGGTTTAATGTTTTTATACACTTTTGACGCCGAAGGTACATTAACTTTTCTAAAGTCGTACATCGGACCATACATTGAGACAGGCCAAATCAACACACTATCAGACAAGTTGACAAAACACGCAGCCAGGTCCGATGAACGAAGCGTTGTGGTGGTTCAATGTGCCATCATGTCATCGACAAGAATATCAACATATCAACATCTTTTTCACTCGCGCCAAAGCATCCATGTCAAGACACTAAAGCCAGCAAGGGTAACTACGTTCTTATTTATTTTTCTACTGTGATTTTTATTCGCGACGACCCACATTGAGCCCCTTCAATTTTCTTCTTCTCGATACCCGCGGATGCCAGAGCCAGCCGCTCTAGAGCGCATTCGTTTTTCCCGTGTTGCCCCGACCAGCACACGGCGCACTTCGATGCGCGTTCGCTTTTCTCTGGTCGAGTGGATTTTCGCTTAGCTGGCACAGTTTTGGGCGCTTTCTGAATAGCAGACCAGAAAAAGAAACAATGCATTGTCGCTCGCCGCCATCACTGCGGGGACTCGACGAATTGCAACGCGTTCACTTGAGTGCAACGTATCCGAAAAATTTTGTCTCGCCGGTGTAGGATATTGAGCAGTATGCATATGGTTCTCTGTGGACCAAGCGTCTCGCGTTTTCTTCGATATTCCTTCGGTAGCTACATTAGAAGTTCAAATTAGGCCTTCCATTGTGGCCTTCGAAAACAGACATTCTTGCGGCGCAGCAAATTGTCGCATGGTGAAAGCTCGATTTTGTTACTTCTTTTGTGGAAAGTAATGGGCCACGGGACGCTTCAGTAGCCGGATACTCTTATTGTATTATTCAATTATATGGACACTCCAGGCGCGTTGCTGCCGTCATCGTCGCCCTCAAGTTCCTTATAAAGTCCAAGGGCGATAACATCGTGACCGCCGGCCGCATGCTATATGTGCGAGTGAAAGCGTAAAGGGGGTGGGGGTGGCATGGCTGAGCCGATGATGGTGGCTGTCTTGTGCGCGCAAGGGACAAAATGCAGGAGAAAGCGCGCGCCTTCTGTCGCGCGAGATACATCAGTCGGAGTGGACGGAGAGGTTGGCTGTGATCTGTGAATCTGTGGTTGCGCGACTTGTTTATTTGCCCTGTTTGACGCATTATATACAGTGACGTTTTCTTAGACAAGTACATTTATTGGAGATTTATATGTATATTTAAATATCTTGTTGCGAGGTTTTGTGTATACGTGCAGCGAATTTTGTTTCCAGTGACACTTATTTTGCCCTTCTGTACCTTCGCGTTTGTATATTACACTGTATCTTCGCATTTCTAATGTACGAGGGCGAGTCAAATGAAAGTGAGCCAACCCATCCCGCGCAATATCGGTTCGGTTCATTATCTGCGAGGCATGCGTGTAGCACAGAGGCATCTCTCATTTACAAAAGTGACACACAGGTGTGAGTATAAAGGCTATTTAATGCTCTCATACATTGGGTTGAATGTGGTTGCGTGACGTAATGGACACCCCAGAAGTTGAACAGCGTGGTGTCATGATGTTTTTGACAGCTAAAGATGTTTCCCCAGAAGAAATTAGTCACTGTATGGCGGCCGTGTACGTTGAACATTGCATTTCATTGGCCACTGTGAAGCGTTGAATGAAACGGTTCAAAGAAGGACGTGAAAGTCGCAAAAGACGATCGAAGACCGGCCCAAAGCCACTGTGCAATCACCCCCAACACAATTGCAAAGGCTGATTAGACAAGAACGGAGGATAAGCATCGGGAATTTTCAGGGCGGTTCGGGTCACACAATAATTCATGAACATCTCGGTTATCATCTCTTGTGTGCAATGGATGCCCAAGATCTTGAACTACTGCCACAAGACGGAGAGGTTCGGCGCTGCTTTGGCTCATCTGATCCGGTATCACAATGAGGGTGACGAATTCTTGTTTGCAATTGTGACCGGGGACGAATCATGGTGCCGCTACTACGAGCCTGAAACACGACGGCAAAGCTTACAGTGGAAACATTTGAATTCAGCATCCCAAGGAAAGCAAAAGCTATCATTTCTGCCGGCAAGGGGTTGATTTCTTTTTTCGATCGTCAAGGGCCCTTATTGATCGAATTTGCTAAACCTGGAGAGACTATCAATCGTTTCCGATATTGTGAAACGTCGGAACGGATGCGTGTCACGATCTAGAACAAACAGCGTGGAAAATTGACGAACGGGGTCATCTTGCTCCACTACAATGCCTGTCCCCACGTCTCTGACGTGGTTAATACAAAACTGGCAAAGTTCAAGTGGGAAACGCTGCAGCATCCGCCACACAGCCGAGACTTGTCGCCTTGCGACTTCCACATTTTGTAACATATTGTTACGTAGGAAGACACCGACGAAAAGCTATTTACAAGTATATTTACAAGGCTACAAGGCAATACGCTGCGCTTGGCCAAGAGGCAACAGCCCGCGCTAGCTTCTAATCGTCGTCGTCGTCTTCACTCTGCTCGCCTTTCGTGATCGCACATATTGTGCCGTAGCACTACCCCCGGCGGCAAAAGCGCCGTCCCGGAGCGACTAAAGATCGGACTCTGAAGCAGTGTAGTAGGCCTTGAGCCTACTGACGTGTAGGACATCACTAGATGCCAGAGGAGAGGACGAGGTTGAACCCACAGGAGCAATTTCGTAAGTCACAGGCGTCACCTGGCGCAGCACGCGGTAGGGCCCTGTGTATCGCGAAAGGAGCTTCTCTGAAAGTCCGACGTGACGAGTGGGCGACCACAGGAGCACGAGCGCACCAGGCGAAAACTGTACGTCACGGTGGCGGGCGTTGTACTGGCACTGCTGAGTGGTTTGTGCGGCCGTCACTCGAGCACGGGCAAGCTGGCGTGCATGGTCGGCGAGGGCGATGGCGTCGCGCGCATACTCGCTTGTTGAGACCGAAGCAGGAGGAAGTGCCGTGTCTAAGGGCAAGGTAGGTTCGCGACCGTACAGTAGATAAAAGGGAGAAAATCCAGCGGTGTCGTGCCGGGAAGAATCGTACGCAAATGTTACGTAAGGAAGGGCAATGTCCCAGTCGTGGTGGGCCTTGGAAACGTACTTGGCCAGCATATCGGTAAGAGTACGGTTTAACCGCTCTGTCAGGCCATTGGTTTGAGGATGGTATGAGGTAGTCAGTTTGTGTTGAATGGAGCAGGAACGCACAATGTCAGCGATAACTTTCGATAGAAAGTTTCGACCACGGTCAGTAAGGAGCTGTCGCGGGGCGCCATGAAGCAAGATAATGTCACGCAAGAGAAAGTCCGCGACGTCAGTGGCGCAACTGGTAGGGAGAGCCCGAGTGATAGCGTATCGGGTGGCGTAATCAGTCGCGACGGCTACCCATTTGTTCCCAGAGGATGACGTGGGAAAGGAACCGAGCAGGTCTAATCCAACACGAAAGAACGGTTCCACAGGGATGGTGATCGGCTGGAGATGACCGGCAGGTAGCACCTGAGGTGTTTTCCGACGCTGGCAGGGATCACAGGCAGCAACATAGCGTCGAACGGAGCGAGCGAGACCAGGCCAATAGAAGCGGCGGCGGACGCGGTCGTACGTGCGGGTTACCCCAAGATGTCCTGCAGTGGGTGCGTCATGCATCTCAAAGAGCACAGTCTGACGTAGCTGTTTTGGCACGACAAGAAGAAGGTCAGAGCCGTCAGGGAGGAAGTTCCTTCGATACAGAATGCCGCCCTGGAGGACATATCGGCGAACGGATGCGTCGGTAGGTGTAGAACGCAGACGCTCGATAAGTGCTCGCAGCAATAGGTCTCGGTACTGCTAATCGACACAGAGAACACAGAGACAGAGAAAATGCCGGTGGCGCTACTACTGTCGGCGTCGTCAGGCTCGTCGACCGGGTAGCGAGACAGGCAGTCAGCGTCCTTGTGTAGTCGGCCAGATTTATAGGTGACAGTATACGAATATTCTTGGAGGCGTAAGGCCCAGCGACCAAGTCTGCCTGTAGGATCTTTCAGTGAGCATAACCAGCAAAGCGCGTGATGGTCTGTGACAACGGAAAAGGATCGGCCATATAAGTATGGGCGGAATTTCGCAACCGCCCAAACTAGGGCCAGACACTCACGCTCAGTGATGGAATAGTTGCGCTCCGCGGGTGAGAGGAGCCTGCTGGCGTAAGCGATAACCCGGTCGAGGCCACGCTGGCGTTGTGCCAGTACCGCGCCAATTCCGTGACCGCTGGCATCAGTACGGACTTCGGTAGGCGCAGAAGGATCGAAATGGGCCAGAACGGGAGGCGTTGTGAGAATGTCGATTAGATGTGAGAATGCAGAGGCCTCGTTATCGCCCCACTGGAAAGGGGCGTCTTTTCTCAAAAGCTCGGTTAGTGGTCGTGCTATGGCGGCGAAATTTCTCACGAAACGGCGGAAGTACGAACAAAGGCCGATGAAGCTGCGCACATCCTTGACACACTTTGGAACAGGGAAGTGCGCAACAGCATGGATCTTGCCTGGGTCCGGTTGCACTCCGTTCGCGTCAACGAGATGTCCAGGGACGGTAATCTGGCGACGGCCGAATTGGCACTTGGATGCGTTGAGTTGCAGACCGGCTCGACGAAAAACGTCCAGGACTGCTGAGAGGCGCTCGAGGTGCGTAGCGAACGTTGGGGAGAATACGATAACGTCGTCCAGGTAGCACAGGCACGTGGACCATTTGAATCCGTGAAGAAGGGAGTCCATCATGCGTTCAAAAGTGGCAGGGGCGTTACATAGACCGAACGGCATCACTTTGAATTGATAAAGACCGTCGGGTGTGACAAAAGCAGTCTTCTCGCGGTCGAGATCGTCCACGGCAATCTGCCAGTAGCCGGAGCGAAGGTCAATAGAGGAGAAATAGCGAGCACCGTGGAGGCAGTCAAGGGCGTCATCAATCCGAGGTAGGGGATACACGTCCTTTTTGGTAACCCTATTAAGGTGCCGATAATCCACGCAAAAGCGCCATGAGCCATCCTTCTTTTTGACCAGTACTACAGGTGACGCCCATGGACTATGTGATGGTTCAATAATGTTCTTGGCAAGCATTTTGCGAACTTCTGCGTGAATAACTTGACGCTCAGCTGGTGACACTCGATACGGGCGGCGATGAATAGGAGGGGCATCGCCGGTATTAATGCGATGTTTGACAGCTGTAGTTTGGGCCAAAGGACGATCGTTAAAGTCAAAAATATCGTGGTAGGAAAACAGAACGCGGTAGAGTTCACGAGCGTGCTCGGACGGCAAGTCGGGGGCAATCATTTTCTGGAAGTCAGCGATGGTACAATTTGCCGACTGCGATGGTAGAGGAGTATCGGATGAAGTGTCGTCAACTGCAATGGATGCTACTGAGTGATCCTCGAATGAGCAAATGTGGGCCAGAGACATCCCACGTGGCAGCATTTGTGTCGTCAAGCCAAAGTTGACCACTGGCAGGCAGACGCAATTCGCCGTAATAGATAAAACTGTATGAGGTACTGTGATCCCGTGTGTAAGGAGGACGTCTTGCATAGGAGCCGCGATGTAGTGACCGTCGGGGACTGGTGGGGATGACACTAGGTCAACGTAGGTCAGTGCCGAAGGTGGCAAGCGAACGAAGTCGGCGGAACTGAGGCGACTGGGGTGTGGTTCAGCAGGATCGAGAACAGGCAGGTCAAGGCGGAGAGTACTGGCGGAGCAATCGATGAGAGCAGAATGTGCGGAGAGGAAGTCTAAGCCGAGGATGATGTCGTGGGGACAGTGGGCGATGACTGTGAATAGCACGATTGTTGAGCGATCGGCGAAGGAGACGCGGGCGGTACACATACCAATAACGGGGGCTGTTCCGCCATCGGCGACACGGACAACAGGCGTCGTGGCGGGCGTGATAATTTTCTTGAGCCGGTTACGAAGGTCAGCGCTCATGACGGACAAATGCGCCCCAGTGTCTATGAGAGCAGACACAGAAACACCGTCGACTTGCACGTCAAGAAGGTTCAGATGAGTGGGCAACGTCAGTAGAGGATTTGGCGGCGTAGGGAGCAATGCAGCGTCACCTCGAGGCGCTGCATCGTCTAGTTTTCCGGCTGGGAGCGGCGTCCGAAGGGAGTTGGCGAATAGGAGCGACGGGGCTGGGGAGAGCGAGATTGTCGTCGTTGGGGCGAAGGCGAACGAGAATAGGGGCGGTTCGTTGCAGGAGAATCAGTGGCGGCATTATCGGAAGGTACGGCATAGGGACGAGAAGGGCCACCTGGGGAGCGAGAGGAGGCAGTGTAAGTAGATCGGATCGGGGAACTCCAGCGACTGCGACAGTGCCGAGAAATGTGCCCGATTCGATGGCAGTAGAAACAAATGGGCTTGTCGTCAGCAGTACGCCATTCAGATGGGTTGCGGAAACGTGGTGGGTGAGAAGATGCGGGACGGGGCGGAATGGAAGAAGCCGGGCGGGTATCAGGGCGATGGGCCGAGCAGATGGTGTGAAGACCCATGTTTTCGAACTCCTGGCGGACAACTGCCTGGATCAGTGAGACCGTGACTGCAGATGTGTCAGTGGGACTGGAGTCGAAGGCAGCCGGATAGGCGGCCTCGATCTCACGCCGGACGATCCTGGTAACATCAGCAGTGTTGTTGGGACGAGGAGCGTCGGCACAGGAAGATGTCGCTGGGGTGTTGGGCAGACGGGCAAACTTCGGGTCAATACGTCGGCTTTTGGCGAGTTCCAGGCGGCGGCACTCTTTTATAACAGCATCCACCGTCGCTACGTTGTTGCACACGAGCAAGTTGAAGGCGTCATCGGCAATGCCTTTGAGGATGTGGGAAACCTTGTCTGACTCAGTCATGTGGGTGTCAACTTTGCGGCACAGAGCCAAGACGTCCTGAATGTACGTGACATAGGGCTCTGTTGACGTCTGCACGCGGCCGGAAAGCGCCTTCTGCGCGGCAAGTTGGTGACCGTAGGGGTTGCCGAACAAGTCTCGAAGCTGTGTCTTAAGGGAATCCCAACTGGTGAGCTCATCTTCGTGCGTGCGATACCAAACTCGAGGTGTGCCACCGAGGTAAAAGACTACGTTGGCGAGCATAATAGTAGGGTCCCACCGGTTATTGCGGCTGACGTGTTCATACAGGCTGATCCAGTCATCGACGTCTTCCCCATCTTTGCCTGAGAATACGCCAGGATCACGGGGAGCGGGGAGAGTGATGTAGGTCGTCGAAGTGGCAGCAGGTGTCGGAGCCGGCGGAGTCGGGTTGTTTTCGCCGGGAGCCATGAAGGAAGGCACGACGTACCGTCCACTGCGAAGCTCCGTGACGAGGTACAGGGAACGTCCACCTCCACCAGATATGTTACGTAGGAAGACACCGACGAAAAGCTATTTACAAGTATATTTACAAGGCTACAAGGCAATACGCTGCGCTTGGCCAAGAGGCAACAGCCCGCGCTAGCTTCTAATCGTCGTCGTCGTCTTCACTCTGCTCGCCTTTCGTGATCGCACATATTGTGCCGTAGCAATATGAAAAAACTGCTCAATAGAACCAGATTCATGCCGGACGATGTCGTGAAAAGTCAGTTACAGACTTTTTGAAGCAGCAACCCAAGGAATTTTATGAGATGGGAATCACGCGACTCGTTAGTCAGTGGGACAAATGTCTTAATGCTTATGGAGACTACTTTTAAATGAAGTACCCCGTTCGTCATATATTCGCTTTGGCTCACTTTCATTTGACTCGGCCTCGTATATTTTCCAGATCTCCTGCTTTGTATATGTGCTCTCTGGTGCGACTATAATTTCGGGCACAATACCAATACACAATACAATACAATAATTCAAATAAACGACTGGAGACAGTGGCTCCTGCGCAATACATTGTAACAGAGGACAGTGTCATTGAGATTTTTCCCTGGCCATTGCATATGTACAAAAATCTAAACAATGTTCTTGAATGACAGAGAGAGAGAAATGCAACTGAGAGAAAGGCAGGGAGGTTAACAAAGTTTCATTAAAATATTTGTCCTCAACAGGTTAATTTCATGGCCTTTCATTCTTCATATCAGCGGCATGCACTGCTTTGCTGGTTTCAAACTGATACAGTTCTAAATTTCGTGTGCTACTTTCTTTACTTATTAAATTGACAGAATGATGGAAGCATTCATATCACTTATTTCGGGCGCAACTTTTGAAACATACGAATACATTGTTTTATGAAAAAAAATACCTATTTTACTTGTCTTGACAGTGCGTAGCGTTCAAGAATTCGTTTGCAGCATCTTTGGCAATGGTAATGCAGTTATTAATATTGTATTTGATCCCTCAAAAAATTCTGTTTATCGGAGGCCGAGCTGCAACGTGTGCACCCCCCCCCCCCCCAATGAAATTGCTGGCTACGGCACAGCCCGCAGCATGCTTCTGAAAAAAATGCCACACTTTGGTTTTTGAGCTACTGCCTCTGACTGACCCCGAAATCAGGAGATTCTTTTTGGTCATGTTAGTTCAGGCTATGAAGGTGAAAAATATTTGTGACAACCCTTCAAAAGCATTCCCACAAACTAAATTAAATACAGGTATGCGACTACACCGCATATTTATTTCGTTATAAGACCCCCAAAATGCCCAAATTTAAAAAAAAAATTGCGAAAATGGGACATGTGAGAGACGCTTGAAAAAAAATAACAATATCGATTTCTGTAAAAGATTTATAGAATGCCCGCATAGGACTGGTAAATCTAGCACGTAAAACTATGATGCATTGTGTTATTTCACGCGAGAAAATTTTGCCTATCTTAAGACCCATGTATGGTCATCTCAACGATGTGTATCGTTTTAGTAACAAAATAAAAATCCCACTCATATTGAAGTCTGAACTCATTCATTTTGTCAGAATAAAAAATAGTGACCCAGATTGTGCCTTTCTTTCGCCTCTTTTTAGCCACCAAAAGAGTTGAGATTCAGTTTTCAGGGCTTCTGCATCCAAATTCTTACTACGGTCTGTTGAGGTACACAGGTCATGTGAGAGCGCGTTTACAGCAAGTTCTTAAGTCCTAGTCTGGAGAACCTATTTCTGGCATTGATCTCTAATTACATCTGCTATCTGAAGTACTTCCCGTGTACATGAACTACGCACCAGCCGAAAGCGCGATCACGCCACTGCAGCGGATGAACCAGCTGTGCATGTTCAGACGAGTACAATAGCAAAACGGGTCCAGAATATTTTTCACTATCACTTATGTATTTATATTAGGCATGTAAATATACCTCCACACTGCGCTTCTGTGCCTACTTTTCTAACCCAATTTTTTTTTACACACAATAAATCTCAACTAGTACGAGGTACAAAAATCTGCTTATCGAATCACAATATGCTGAAAACGTTAAAAGCGCGTGGTATAGAGTACGCAGTTTTCTACACCTTAACCCTGGCACTTTGCGTTTCTGATTCCGTTATCATCAATTGAACAAAATCATGAAGAAGGACGTATACAACCTCCCACGGACGGACGATACGTTAGGCCGCATCTGTAATCTCAAGTATGTTTCGTTGATGGATTTTAAGACTTGCTACTGACAAATCGAGGTTGACGAGTGAGATTGAGGGAAGACCTTTGTCACACCGGACGGCCTCTATGGGTTCAAGGTCATGTCATTTAGGCTTTGCTCAGCCCCTGAAACGTTAAAACGAGTGATCGACACGGCGCTGACCAGCTTGAAGTGGCAGACCTGTCTCCTTGACTTGGATGAGTTCACCATGCTTGACACGAATTTAGATGGTCAAGTTAGGTGGCTTGGGATAGTATTAGAGGCGATCAAGTCATCTGTATTAACCCTGAAGGCGGAAAAGTGCTGCTTTGTGTGCGAAGGAATCCCATTCCTGGACCACGTCATAAACAAATGTGGAGTCCATCTTGATTCACAGAAGACAGTTGTCATTGCCTACTTTACGTCGCCTGCCTAGAAGAAGGCAGTACGTTGATTTTTTTATCCGTGCGCCTGTTAACGGAGGTTGACAGGAAACGCCGCAGGTGAAAGCACTTCAACAACCTAAATACCGCCTTCAGTTACGGACGGCATTCGGAGAGTTCGACGAAGACGCCGATACAGAAATCGACACTGGCGCAAGTAGCGTACGACTCAGCGCCATGCTTGTCCGCAGAAAACACGGACTGGAAAGGGTTATAGCTTACGCAAGCCGGCCGCTATCGACAGGAGAAGCCAAATATTTTACTGCGAAAGAAAGTGCCTTGCTATAATTTGGGCTACAGCAAAATTTCGACCTTACCCCTGGGTCGTTCAAAGTCGTAAGCAACCGCCATGCCTAGTGTTGGCTGGCAAATTTCAAGGACATTTAAGGCCACCTTACATGGTGGAGCCTCAGACGTTAAGAGTTCGACAGCACCGTTCTCTACAAGTCCGGACGGAAACACTCCGATGTCGACTGTCCATCCTTTGTCCATGTTGACGCACTGCCGCAACGCGAACAGGACGACGACACTATCCAAGTAACAATGAGCGCAGAGGACTTCACCGAAGAGCTGCGAGCAAACACAGAATTACGAAGCCTTGTCGAATACGTGAAAGGCAAGGCCGAGTTTGTACCTACGGTATTTAGGCGTGAGTTTTCTTAGATTTTGCTGCAAAACTACGTCCTCGTAAGGAAGAATTTCTCACCAGTCCGTGTCAACTACATTCTTGTTGTGCCTTCAGCACTGCGGCAAAAGGCACTCTGGGCCCTTCATGATTATCTAACGGCCGGACACCTCAGGTTCTCCCGTACGTTCGCTAGGATTTAGGAGAAGCTTTAGTGGTCCCGCCTGAACGTCGAAGTCACCCATTAAGTCAAAACAAGCCGAGACTCCAGTGACACAAGATATCACCAAGACCAGCGGCATCGCTACATCCAATCGAACCTCCTTGGTGACCGTTCCAGCAGATCGGCTTGAACTTACTGGGGAACTTTCCTCCGTCAACATCTGGGAAGTGGATCGTCATGGTTACCGAATACGTTAAGTGCTACGCCGGAACGAAAGCCCTCCCAAAGGTAGTGCGGCCAAAATAGTGAAATTTTTCGTCGAGAATAACCTACTACGAATTGGTACCTCAGAAGCCCTGATCACCGACAGAGGAATGACTTTTACCGCGGAGCTTACACAAGATATTCTGCAAAACAGCTAAAATCACCGGAAGACAACCATTTACCACCCGTAGAAAATGTTCGAACGCAACATCTGAAAAGGATACACTTCAGATGTTGATACTCGTTCAGATACTTCAGATGTTCAGATACTCGTCGACATCAAACGCAAGACGCGGGTTGCCGACATTCCGTACGTAACCTCCGCTTAAACACGGGAATTCAGGAGACAATGCAGATGACGCAGTTCCAGGTGGTTTAAGGAAGGAACACATGTACCACATTCCACGCTATGCTGCTACACGTCGGCGAGAAAGACTATAATAGAGAGTTATATCATAAGAAGCCAACAAACACTGACACCAAGGACAACATAGGGGAAATTACTTGTGGTTAATAAATGTAATAAAGAAACGATAAATTAATGGAAATTAAAGCGGATGAAAATACAACTTGCCGCATGTGGGAACCGGGCCCACAACCATCGCATTTCGCGTGCGACGTCTACAATTGAACTACCGCGGCGCCGTTTCCCCATGCACTTTCTTTGGTATTTATGTGTCCTATTAGAAGCCTGGGAGTGTTAGCCGGCGCCACCACTCACAGACCTTAGCGGCGTACGTGGAACGTCCTTTTTGCCGCAGACGTCACGAGAACGTGATCTTTTTGGGTGAAGGCAACTGGTCAATAAACCCACACATGCTACCTGAAGGCATCAATGTTGCCGGATTCGAGACCCTCGTTATGTTATAACCGAGAAGAAAGGGTTGCGAAGGTTGTGGGTTCGGTTCCCACCTGCGGCAAGTCGTTTTTTCATCCACTTTAATTTCCATTTATTTATCGTTTCTTTATTTCATTTATTAAGCACAAATAATTTCCCATACGTTGTCCTTGGTGTTAGTGTTTGTTGGCTTCTTATGATATGATTAATAAAAATCGGGCCCCTCGGTTAACCCCCTTTCTTCTCGTTTATGATAGAGCGTTATAGCTCAACTGGTTTACGGGTCAGCGGGCGAGTGGAGACGCCACTGCGCATGGGCGGGTACGTTGGGGCGGCCAGCGTTCTTGCGGAGCGGGCCGCTCGTTCGCTGGTATCATCTCCCCAGCGGAGCGCGCGAAGCGCACCAGAATTTTAACGCGATAGCGTTGAGAAGCTCCTGTCACAGAAAATCCGGTGTCGGCGTCGGACGTCGTTTCGGTAGAAAGGTTTTACAACCACCCATACCCAAGCCGTCCATGTGGAACAGGGAACTTACTGAACTAATTGTATTTCTCAAGCTAAAATACGTACAAAAATCCTAAAGTATGACTTACACACAACCTACAGACACGATGGCGCTCGGATTGTAGTTTGAATATGCAAGAAAACATAATTCTGTTGCGCGAAAACTCAAACAAACCCCTTTTCCAGCGTTTGTACAATCAGAGACCACCGACGGCGTTCGCCATTTGCGAGAGCCGGCGCGTGAATGTCTTGCAGTCCACGTAGCGGCGCGGCCGCTTCCTTGAAACATTTCCAGATGGCGCTCGCCTCCGCCGCATCGCGCCCCACGAAAGAGGCGGCGTTTCTACTACAAAGCCCGCCTTTGTGTATAGCGCTCGCCACGAGCGTTTCCCGGTAAACATTATGGTTACATACGCTGCAGTTACCGGGAAGCGGGAGCAGCAGTCAGAGATCTTTGAATGCAATCGTGTTCCACTCTTACAGGTGAAGCGTAGCGTCCTCAAAATTTTTTGCAAAACAAACATGTCGACTACCTGCACGAACAGCGGTATGTCATCGCCGTCATCTTCAAAGGCGGCGCTGGCTCGCCTGACGATTTGAAGCGAATGGCCGCGATCGAGAACCTTGAGCGACCGCACTAATCTTTTCACAGTAACTCCAACCTTGTTCGACTGGTGGCGCAGCAAAGCGCTCCGCTCCGCTGCAGTTTCCGCTCACCCTCTCGCCCATAAACCCGCTCAGCTAAAACTCCCTGACATCTCGATGTCGGTGCCCACGTCCACAGTGCCTAAGAAGTCCGACAGGTCACACGCCTGCGTACCAAGAACCAACAAAGGATCGACGGCGAACGCTACAATCTTCGACGACGCTACGTGGAATACGAGCCCAGCGACTGTGTTTGAATTTGCACACCATGTCGACGTAAGTTGAGTGAAAGACTTCTACAATGCTATTTTTGATCAGTCAAGATGCTTCAATGTTATCATGCGCTACACTATGAGGTCGTGCTCGACGGCTTTACACGATCACAGAGGCACCACACACGACTCGAAGTCGCTCACGTAGTGCGCCTTCAGCCATTCTACGCACGCTCGAGAGTTCTGGGACTTCATTTCTTGCTTGCTTTGTTATTTTGTTATTTGTACGTGTATTCTTTTCGCTTTCGTGTTCTGTTCGCAGCATCGGGACGATGCTTTTTAACGAGGGGCATTTACATGCATGCATTGTTGATCCCTTTTTCAAGGTACTACATTTCACCTGCTAACAATTGTTAACATTATTGCTCGACGTAAGACACGCCTTCATGTATCTGAACTTTCCAGAATGTTGTCAATTCTACAGCAAGATAACCTTGTTTGTAACCAGATTGCTTGGCAGTGGTGTACATTCTATAGAACTAACGCGAGTACTAGCCACAACGCTGGATTGTACAATGACCGATGTGTAAACAGCCAACGCGTCTGACCCGTCAATCAGATTTCGACAATCGACAACTTGTTCTCGCTGCTATAGTTGTGCTTGAGATTTATATGCCTTTTTGTGCACAACCTCGCCCAATAAAGAGTTAGCGTTCGAAGTCCCGCCTTTGGCTGTGTTTCATTCTTCACCGTCACGATCACGTGACAATGTTGGTTTAAAAGGCTTACCTTTCATGTGCTTGCGTTTCAGCCGCAACGTAAGTCCTGATGGTCAATCCAGTCCTCCACGCCGACGGAAAAGACCTACAAATTCGACATGCCTTTTGCATAGGATATGTTCGGGACCGGTAAGAAATGATTTTCCAACCTACATAACGTCTAAACTTTTAAAAGTATTTGTCAGTTGATGGTAAGGATAAAAATTCCTATCTCTCTCGTAATCGATAGTAGATTTAAGCATGAAATGGGAACCGGCAATTGGTTGCAGCTAACACTAGCGACAATCTTAAAATAGATGTAGTGCATGTTGGACACGACACACCACACACCACACCACACCGCACCACACTGCACCATGCTGTACTGTGCACTGGTCCATATGCACGCTGCCCAGCTAGAAGAAAAAAAACCGGCTGATGGCGGCACGACAGGCAGCGAAAGACACCAGGGATATAGAGCGCGCTGCCGAGATAGAAGAAAAGCGCCTGAAGAAGGCGCCACATCTCGAGGCGACGCAAAACCCGCGCCGCGGAACTTATGGGCGGGTGGCGTTAAAAAAAAAAAACACAGGCAAACCTGTCTGAGCAACAAAAGATAACAGGGAAGTATGTGGTTTTGTTATCTGCCGTTTGAACGTCGCTAATGGAAATGACAAATAGAACTTCAGCGTAATAAGTTACACTTTGAGTGATATTGTGTAGAATCATTAGGAATCATTCTAAAGCAATACTTTTTGTAACTTGTTCGAGCGCTTACTAGCGTATGTAATGCGGTCTTGTACAAAGAGTTGTGTACTTCCTCTCGTCCTTCGTCCGGGTTGCGCTGCCCACCCATAGGAACATGTTCAATCACCAACTCGCCCAGCTTGCCGCCTTAATTGCAGTATCTGCAACATCACGGCGGCAACAAGTTCTTGGCAGCTGTCCGCTCTGTGGATCAGGCAGCCAAGATGGCGGCAAAAGGCTCCCTGCTGCTCGCCAACAAGGTCGTACCGCTGGAACGCATGGACACTCCAGTGGTTTATGTGATGGTCTATCGTCTTCCACCCTGTGTCAGTGACGACGCCCTGTTTGCTGCACTTGCACCGTATGGGAAGTGCCGAGGCATTTTCGACATTGTTTTCGCGGACAGGACGGACATCAGCAATGGCAGCCGACTGGTCAAACTCGAGATGATAATACCTCCACTGAAATTCATCACGGTGACTGGCTTTCGGGTAATGCTGGAATACAAAGGAATGAAGAGAGTGTGCTCCAAGTGCGGAGCAGAGGGTCATTTTGGGGACACTTGCACATCAGCTCGATGTGCCCGATGTGCCATTTTCGGCCATGCGACTGCAACGTGCAACGCGCCATGCAGACGTTGTAATGGCCAGCATGCCACTGTTGTCTGTGTGTTGCCACGTTCGTACGCTGCTGCAGTGACACCAGTGACGCCCGCCCAGCCACGACTGGGAGAGAATACATCTGAAGAGGCAGCACAGACGCAAGCCACAGATCAGCCAGCAAAAGAAAGTGCCCCAGAGGCGCCGACGCCAGCGTCCCCCGATGCCAGCAACGCTGCGTCTTCTCCCTCTACTGACGAAGAGCAACGAGACACCACCTGCCACAAAGGCGTCATCTGCTACGGAAGACGACGAGGAGCCTACGTTAGACGCCCAGTCTACGCTATCACAGTGGGAACGACTCCTTGCATGTGCTACGACACCGAACGCTAGCGAGGACGCGGTTGGACGCCATCGCGGCCTCCCCGAACTCTCGGCCGGTCCGTCGAGGATCACGCCGGTTGCCGAGACAACGACCGGGCTTGCGAGTGGTACTAGTACAGCGGTGAATGAGAGACGCACGCGCTCGCAAACAGCGTCTGATGAAACGAAGAAAATGCTCTCTTCAGAGAACTCTAAGTCATCAGAACCAATGGCGACACGCTCCAAGAAATGCAAGAAAGTGCCATGAGACACCACTACCATGGACGTTGCCTCCGATTCGGAGACGTACTAACAATGGCGCCTTACACTGGTTCTGCTGCCCGTAAGGGCTGCTCTTCCTCTACTCCCCGCTACGAAGCTCAGGCAGCGCTGGCGGAACGGTGTTTGGCGCAGACATCCCGTTCCCGTCCCTGTGTGAGCGTCTGCAACCTCGGTATTTTAGTAATCAGCTTGCTTCCGGCTAACTTGTGTGAAGATCATGAGCAGTGCGCGCTTCGCGTTCGCTGCTGTGATATTCCTATGTCAATGCTGACTTTGCCGTGTTCTGGCTGTTTCCCTGATGTAGGACGCCGATCCACTTCGCAACTAGCTTATGATAAGCCATTTGTGTTAGTCTATTTCTGTAGGCAACTAACTCACCATGTATTTGCACATAATGACACTTAACGCACAAGGATTTCGTACCAGGGATAAGCAGAGAGAAGTAATTCATTTCGCCCGAGAGAAAGAAGTCGACCTTCTTTTTCTTCAGGAGTGTAACTAGAGAAAGAAACAGGAAGTTAAAAGATTCTGTGATGAATTTTCTGTTAAAGCTTATTTTTCATATAGCCGCGGGAGATGTCATGGTCTAGGAGTGGTGGTTTTTCGTAGGGTGCTTCTACATGGAAGTCACCGCCTTTTTGACTTGGAAGGTCGTGTAATAGCTTTTGATTTTTTCTGGGGTGAGGGGAACGTTAGGGCATTGAATGTCTCTGGATCCGCCGTACGGTCAGTCCGCAATGACTTCTTTGCGAGACTCTCCCCTTTTTTGTTAAACAACCACCCATTCTTTATCGTTGGTGATTTTAACTGTGTGCTCGACCCCATGCGCGACTCACGAGGGCCAAGACAAAACGCTTCCAATACGCACGCAATTAAATTATCTCGTATAGTAAAAGAATACAATTTATCGGATGCCTGAGTCCATATGCATGGCGGAAGTTTTGGCGCCACATGGCAGCAAAGGCAATCGCAATGTTGTCTAGATCGAATGTATTTCCCCCCTGAATGAACAACGCAAATTGTCCAGTGCAGCATCCTCGACCTCCCCGCGGACGCCGGGTACATTTCAGATCATCGCCCTTTCGCTGTCATATTGAACTTCGAAGGAAGGCCAGGTGAACGCACTGATATGTGGAGACTAGACATTGCTTCTTTGCGTAACCAGGCGACTCTGACCGAACTAAAAGCGTCAGTAGCTACAACAGTTTGCGATTATGAATGCAATACCAAAGCGTGGGATACATTAAAGGAAAGGTGGAGGTCAGCATGCATAGCAGCTTGCAGGAAACGAAAAAGAGACCGAACAGCTTTGTGAGTGCCTGAGAAGGATAAGAATAGTACGAGACGGTGACTCCCAAACACAGTTAATGCGCGAATACCTAGATCATCAGCGTGAACGCTACCATAGACTTATGAGCTGGTACTTTCGCACCTCTGCAAAGGCGTGGATGACGAACAGGCCAACGTCTGATTCTGAGGAACTGCGGCTGGCTCGTGCGTCCAGCAGGAGGCAAAATGGCAGCTCTTTCATTGAAAGGATTATAATAGAAGATGGCGCAGAGAGCGGTGCGAGGCGAGATATCGAAATAATTTTTTGGAACGGGTTCTCAGACCCATTTTCATCGGAAAAGATTTACAATGCAAAGCTCTTGAGTAAAGAAATTTCGGACTTTTGCGCTAACCTACCTCCAGTGGAAGATACAGAAGGCCAGAATTTATTGTCTGCAACAAATCTGCAAGAAGTTTTTGATGTTATACGATCTATGAACAGCGGATCAACACCCGGTCCAGATGGCTTGCCAGTCTAATTTTACCGGTCATGCGGGGAGGAAGTAGGCACTGCCTTAGTATCGCTCCATAACGGCATTCTTGCACGGGAAGGTATTCCTAAATCGTTTAATGGGGGTCGCGTAATGCTCTTGCCAAAGCCAGACTCCAACCTTGCAGAACCCTCATCCTGGAGCACTATCACGCTGCTCAACACAGACTATAAGATATTGACAACCCTTTTTGTAAATTGCATGAAGATATTATTGCCTAAAATAGTCAGCGTACATCAAACATGTTCCGTGCCGGGTCGGAGTATATTTTCGTCTGTCAACTTAACACGTTATATCATACAATACACAACAGCGCGTGAAGCTTCAGGAGTATTAGTAAGCTTGGACCAAGCCAAAGCGTTCGACCGCTTAGAACACCAGTACTTATTTGATGTTTTACGATGCTATAACTTCCCTGAAGGGTTTGTGGACATCCTGCGGATGTTGTATTCGCGAACAACAGCTGAGCTACTGCTTAACAGCATTTTAAGACCTAGATTTGATGTGACAAGGCGAGTGCGGCAAGGTTGTCCTTTGTCGCCGATATTGTTTGTGCTTGCGATCGACCCGATGTTAAGGCGGTTTAGCGAGAGCCCGCTCCTAAGAGGTCTTCCTATCCTGGGAACCGGGTGCATAAAAGTATCAGCGTATGCGAATGTCATCACTTTGTTTTTACGGGAGGGGGACAGTCTTGCAGAGGTATTTCGTATTTATAATCAATATGCTTCAATGTCAGGGGGCAAAATAAATATGAGAAAATGTGAAGCGTTAAATTTAGGTCGCGCCGAAATAACGCTACCAGGGGACATTAAACAGACCGAGCATATGCAAATACTATGTATCACATTTTGTACAAGTGGTGTTTCACCTCACACATGGCGAGACATTGTCAACTCTATTAAAGAACAGTCGGAAGCAGTGACTGCGTCGTCACTGCCGCTGGCTGAAAGGGCTTTCTTCATTAGGAACGTATTGTGCAATAAACTGTGGTTTGCTGCAAAGGTAGTTCTCCCGCCGTCACCAACAGTACGAGTAGTAAACTCACTTATTTTCTCATAGTTCTGGCTAAACAAGTCGCAATACGTAGCGCAGCAATTTTTGCGTCTGCCGAAATCAAGCGGAGGATGGAGCTTGCCGTGCATAGTTACATTCGGTAGGCTGTTGTGCAGTAAGAGTACATGTGATCTACTTGATGATGAGGAGTACTCTGGTAGGCCACTGCTCCTTTATTGGCTGGGCCATTACCGTTGAACGCTTATGCCGCAGAGTACAGGCTACTTGCTTCCGACGGCGGTAACCCCAGCACCGCAGTATGCGGCGGCTACGCGCTTGCAAAGCCAGCTTGTACAACTAAGAATTACAAATTGGCGTGCGACACCAGTTTCCAGGCTTCGTGAAATGTTGTGTGAAACAGCTGTACCTCCACGGACAGCTACTACACAAACATGGACAGCCGTGCTTTCACCTGATTTGCCCTCTCAAGTGAAGTATTTTCATTGGCAATTTCAGTGAGGCATTCTACATACAAGAAACAGGCTTGAACGCTGGCATGTGGTAGCGAGCGATAAATGCATATATTGCGCACAAACAGAGACCAACGGGCATATAGTAAAGGACTGCGTTGTAGCACGCACCTTCTGGAAGCTAGTTGCAAGAATGTTTGGAATATCCATCGTGCAGCCACCACAGCACCGAGATCTGTTTGCGAGTCTCGTCTACTACAGCGCTAGCTACGTTTTATGGTGCTTCCGCAACATCGCAGAACGATCTCGGCAGTCAAATAGACCAATGTACCCCAGAATGCGAAAACTGTGGATGATAGTATGGGGTCATCTTGAAGAACAGTTGTTCCAACTCGGTAAAGCCGAGTTTCTTCGCCGCTGGTCTACGCCGTACATAACCGTCTCCCGAGGCAAAGCCTTTCTACAGCCAGAATAATGCTCAATTCTGTTGCCTGAGTTGAGACTGCATCTGTATGTGCCCCGGGCACCTTTCATAAATTCGAGGCTGAGAATAATGCTATTGCGTGGACGCTGTAATGTGTTTTGTTTGTTGTTGTTGTTGTTGTGTGTGGCAAAGCAAGTGTGAAGCAGACACCATTTATTATTTCATTTGCTAATCTATCTTGTTTACATCAAGTATGATGTATTACATGTGCTCTACCTTATATTGTACTTTTCGTTAATACCACAGTTGCAAGCGTGCCTACGGGTGAATAAATTTCCTTGTCAGCAACGATCTCGGCAGTCAAATAGAGCGATGTACCCCAGAATGCGAAAACTACGGGTGATAGTATGGGGTCATCTTGAAGAACAGTTTTTCAAACTCGGTGAAGCCGAGTTTCATCGCCGCTGGTCTACGCGGTACACAATTGTCTCCTGAGGCGGATTCTTTCTACAGCCAGAATAATGCTCAATTCTGTTGCGTGAGTTGAGACTGTAATTGTATGTGCGCCGGGTATCTTTCATAAATTCGAGGCGGACAATAATGGTTTCGGGCGGACGATGAGTTTTGTTGTTGTTGTTGTGTGGCAAAGCCAGTGTCAAGCAGACACCATTTATTATTTCATTTGCTAATCTGTTTTATTTACATCAAGTATGATGTATTACATGTGCTGTACTTTATATTGTACTTTTCGTTCATGTCATAGTTGTAAGTGTGCCTACGGGTGAATAAATTTCCTTGTCAGCAACCTGCCCGGTTGTTTTTGTTAGGTACCCAAATAACGGCTCTGGTTTTGGCTCAAGGTCATTTGAAGGTCACCGACAACGGGAGCTAAAAGCGTTTCATCATGAAAAAGTTGGAGTTTCGCCTGATAGGCGAAGTATCGACTGAGATAGCAAATTAGCAGACAGCCATACGAAATAATCTTATACGAAAATCTTATAGGCCGTATCAACTTGTAAAGGTTCGCTTGCTAGCTAAATTAACAAGCATGGTGTCAGCGTGCACAGCAGACACGAACACATCACACTCAATTACCGCGGACACTCGCTATCAAGACGCTGGCGTGAGGAAACAAGGCAGCAGCAGCGAGCGAAGTGATGTCCGTGCTTTCTATGGCTTCAACGCAAAGTGAGCGTCGAGAACACGCAGCGCGCACAAAGCGACGAGATGCTGACGCACCTAGACTCTGCTCTTATCGCAGATTGTTTTTAAGATACGGACGCGCGACCGCACGCAGCCGTTACATCTGCAGTTCCAGCCGGAGTAGACCGCCCCCTCTCGCCCCTCCCCCTAGTGACTCGCAACGTTGGGTGCCTCGCGCGCGACGGAGGACGGCGCGCTCACTCTCCGCTTCCGTCAGCATTTCACGGGCGCGATTGATCCGCGATCGTCGGCTCCCCTCGCACGTTTTCACTCACGCACACAGCGTACGGCGCGCGCCGACGGTGTTTTCCCCTTGAACTTTATACGGAACGAGACACCGATGGCAGAAATTCACTTGCGGTCTCCATATAGTTGCTATCGCAATAATAAATACGAAATTAGGTAACCTGAGGGCAATGACGAGGCACTGAAGTGCTTTGAGAGAGTCTCCTCTTTTTAGTGTGAGACATCAAAATAGGCCTGCTCACTGACAAAGTTATATGCCTCGACCTGGTAACTATAGAGCTTAATCACCGCGCGTCCGTGGGGTGCTGCTAAGTTTTATTCCGTGGTAACACGTCTATTGCGTACCTCAACCGACCTACGCTGCCTCGGTTTACAACGGCATCGCACGACGCCGAGGCGGCACATCAAGCCGCTGTTCCTTATTGTTTCGGCGTTTGCCGCCGACTGTGATTGCGTGAAGGATAGGAAACTTTCGCTAGAACCCAAAAATACATCTAGCACATTGCGCCTTCTCCAAAAACTGCGACCACTTCCATACGCAGTGCGTACTAGACGGCAAAGCTGAAATCGTATTCCAAGACCTAGCCGTTCGTACTTCCAGCGGCTGTATTCAATCAACATTACTGCCGTTCACTTCACGGTCTTTCTCTTTCTATATTGGCAATGGCTTCGAAGCCAGAGGTTGTCATATTTTAGGTTCAATATTAAGTTTTATGGTGCGAGATCGCTACCGTATTGTCTGCTTGAGTACTCCTGAATGCGTCAATTTTGCAAAATTTGTGTATGCACCCTCCCAGCTTAAACCTTCCCTGTTTGAGCTTTTGTAGTTGCTTACAGAAAAGACGCAATACTTTCGTCCCTCGTTTACATTGTGACTCGTGATGAATCGTTCATCTTCATACATTCTTACGCAACATGTGTGCATACCTCACTCTCTGAACATTCGATAATAAGTGTCATTATCTCTTATACGAGACTGTGACTCCCAGTGAGCTCCAAAGAATTCGGGCCGACTTTAGTGGAGACCAGAAAATAATGCTTACGAGCGCGAGAGAGTGTCTACAAAAGTTACGGTGCTACCTGTCTATCTTATTTTTCCGGGAATATTGTGTTTTTAAAAAAGAATCGCAAAATATTTCTGGGTCAGCAAAACCTTGATTTGAGTTGGCGATTCGATATTTCTTTTCTGGGTAGTGGCGCAAAGAAAGAAAGACAAAGGTAATCTGGGACAAAAGTAGCTACAGTAAAACAGAGTTTGCAAAACGCTATTAAAGAGTGCTGCATCAAATTTTTCGAACATTCTCCACTGTGAACACAAAACACTGCGAGCTGATTACCTTTTAGTACAAAGACCCATGGGAGAATGCCACAGTTGTCAATCCACGAACTAGTAATTAGAGAAAGAGAGAGATGCAAATAAGATGTGAAATGCAGGGAGGTTAACTGTAACATACATATCTAGTTTACTACCTTGCACTGGGGAAGGGGCAAGGGGAGACAGAAAGGTAAAGAAGAAAAGCACGCACACAGAAAGAGGGAAAGCGCCGGCTGATACGGTCTTCACACCAGAAGGCGACGAAGGTGCTACTGAAGTTCCTCCGGTCAAGCGACCTCGTTGAATCACTGTGACACTTCCACGTAGTGTGAAGTAGCCTTACTCAAGAGTGCACGCGTAGAGAATATTTCGCATATTAGAAAAATGCTTGGTTTATAATCCTGAAATTGCACGAGCTAAGCGCTAGTGCACGTTCAGGATTCCTTTCGGCCATCTAGTGTACATTTAGCGCGCACATAAATATAATGCGGGTGTCACAAGGTGTACTTTCGATCGCAATAGAAAGTACCAGTGTGACAGCCGTACAAGTAAGGGAGCGTATCTGAATGCCACCCAGATCGGATTGCGCCCACCGCTACCGAACCAACGTGGAGATGACGTGTCCGGTTTTAAAGCAACAAATCCTTAGCACAACGCATGCACCATTTGTTTATAGCCAGAGAACAAGCCCGCGAAAAGTGTCTATACCAGGGGTGGCCAGACAGGCCGTGCAAAAAGCCATAACATTCACAGCGTAAGCTGTTATGTGCTCATTTCAATAGCCATTTTGGTTGGCCATATTATACACAGCCGCCGGCGCTGCCACCGTCGCCACCGGTGTGCGTCGGAGCTATAGGCAGGTTCCTACCCACTATGGTGAATTGGCCTAGAAATGGTTGGATTTGTCTTGAGGAAGAACAATAAAATTAATCCGTTGAATAAAAAGGGCTAGAACGAAAAACATGCATGGCATAAAGAGGAGACCAAAAGACCAATATAATCATAATTAGCATCATCATCATCGTATTGTGTCACTTGCCACGCGATGTGAGATGCGCGTTGCGTATTATTGCAGTTGCATATTATTACACCAGGTGGCACGCCATGTAGCAGTTGCATAGGCAGGGGTACAAGGTAGTTTGTGTTTCCTATAAAGTGTGTGGCTCCTTTCCACAATGGGAGAGTGGCCATGAAATTGGCGGATTGTCTTCAGGAAGAAAAAGAAGATTAAGGAGATGTATACAACAATTCTAGAGTGACTTGGCCAAGAAAGGGGGGATTGTCTTGGGGAAGAAAAAGAAAATTAAGGAGATGTGTACATCGATTCTAGAATGAAAAACATGTCTAGCATACCTCATTAAATCAAGAAAGCTAGGTGACTGTTTGTCACACCGCCATTCCAAAGGGATGCCAATAAATAGTAATCAGTAGCAGCAGTAGCATCAGCATTGAATTGTGCCACTTGCCATGACATGTGACAGGTGCACCGTGTAGCGTCGTTACCTGCAAACTTTGCATTGCAGTTGCGTTTTATTCAACCAGGTGTCCTGACATCTAACAGTTGCATGTGACAGTTGGATATTAGACGCGGTTAACCCAAGCAGGCTAGATGACTATTTGCCGCCGCCCCGTTTCAAAAGGGATGCCAATAAATCGTCATCATCAACAACAGCAGCATCGTATCGTGCGACGGGTCAAGCGATGGGACATGTGTGCCGTGTAGTCTAAATACCTGTCTTTAGTCTTCCGTACACGTTATGGCCCTTCCTCGCAAGGTACGAACCGCGGCTGGAGAAGTGAATCATAGAGCCATACGCGCGGTTGCAACCAGGCGGGCTCAGCACACCGCTGTGCAGAGCGAAGAAAAAGCCGCTGCTCGCCATCGACAAAGGGTGGACAGTTCAGATCGTTCTCGTGAAAAGGACGTAAGGAAACATCACCACGAGAACCCTCTAGTGTGTTCTGCCGAAAATGGAGCTCCTAAGGTTCCGCGCCTCCAGCTTACTCTGTGACTGTACTGAGTGTGGCGCATCGGTCTGTGAATTTTTTCAGTCAAGATCCGCAGTAAAAAGGGGGCGTTGCAAATTATGTCTTGCCGGTCACAGAGGAAGTGATCGCAGATGAATGTCGACTGCCACAAGCGTTCATACAATCCAGTAACCGGCAAGTGCAGAAAGCTTTTTGTGGCCTTTCGCATGCAAGAATGCATTGGCTATTGTCCCAGAATCCTTTCCTCCCAGAACACTACTATCTATGCGTGCGAAGTGTGCAAAGCCGGTCACGTTGTAAAAGTAGGGAGATTGGGGAGCTTAGCAGAGCGTGTATGCGTATTATATAGTACGACTAACAGTGGTCTGCTCCAGACCCCCGTCCCGTGAGTTGCACTTCGCTCCTCTATAGGCAGGTTATCACCCATCTTCATCATGGGGACGTGAGGAGACAACCTCACGTCCCCACACATCACATGGTTCCCGGCCCACATGGGCAACATTTCCGGACATCCTGACTGTAATCAGAACGAGCGGGCACACCAACTGGCGCGAGAGCTCACATTCCGCGTCTGTGGTCCGCCCTCTCGCTTCAACCCAGCCTGGAGGGACCTAGACAACAAAGACCCACTCGTATCATACCCCGAAATCACTTCAAATCATAGGTTATCACGAAGAATTTTTCCTCCTCCTCACCCAAAGCTCAAAAAAGCACAGGCCGTCACTTACAGACAGTTGCAGACTAGGACATACATCACACCAACGACACTAAGCAGGATCAATCCTTACCTTCCTACCGAATGCCCTACTGCGGCCACGAATACAACAACTTCGAACACATGCTCTGGCTGTGCCCTGCCAACGCGAGCACGGACTTTCCCGACCAGTCTTCCTGGGACTCAGCGCTCAGAAGCACAGAGCTCATCGCTCAGCTCATGGCTGTCCAGAGGGCCCGGGCCGTCGCCGAAGGACTCTGTCTACCGGCCCCGACCTGGGTGGAGCCGCCGGATTGATTTCCCCTCAGGACCTAAATAAAGTTCTAACTCACTCACTCTATAAGCAGGACATGTGTCGAGTGAGCTTTTGAACAAGATATTAAATTTTGGTGAACGCAGTTTAAATCATGGATCCGGGACCTCCAAGAAGTACGACGTAATTCTAAGGCATTTCTCTCGCATTTACCACTAAATTGCCACTCAATTTTTATACTGTGAAGCTTGCGTAATTACTTAGGCAAGTAATTTCCTGTTTATATTGCGTCATAATCGAGGCCGCATGTATTGGCACTGCTGATAGGAATAAAAGTGGGATACTTTCCATTTCCACTGCGGCAAAGCTAATCACTGTTGGGACTCAGGGTAGCGTAGCCCATCGTGGTCAACCAGTTGTAGGGTTTCGGGTGTCCGAGCGGTCATTATTTTTCAGTGGCTTGTGATGTGCCAGGTGCCGGGACGTCGAGAGGTCTGCAGCGATGCCAAAGGAATGAGAAAAGGGATTAGCTACAATTTAGCAAGTTCAGAGTTTGCATGTACTACTACGACTAAGGGCTCATTCACACCGGCGACTGACAGTGGTCGCGCGACCAAGTTGGTCGCAAATGGTCGCAAACGGTCGCCTTTCTTGAAAAGTGACCATTTTGGGCCAGTCGCTCTCTGCGCGATTTTTCAGTCGCGCAACCGTGGTCGCAAAACTGATAAACCAATCAGCGGCGCACCGGAAGTGATCTTTCGTGTGTCTACATCCGGCCTCCTCCGCCGTCGCGTTCAAATTCCGCGTAGATTCCGAGAGTTCTCGCTGAGAACGATAATTTCCGGGATTGCGACTTGCGGGTCGCGCTCAGCCGGGCTTGCCGGTGTGAACATCAGTCGCCTTCGGTCGCTTTTTGATTGCGAGTCGCAAATGGTCGCGCGACCTCCTCAAGTCGCTGGTGTGAATTTGCCCTAATAGTACGAGCATGATCAGGAGCCCACGGGTGCGTCCGAGCCCACATATGAGTTGTAGCACACGTTCGCGTCCGAGCACTCCTTCATCGCACTCCGGATCCGCGTTTTATACCGTTTTTTTCCCTCTTTCGCTCGTCAAGGGAACTCACTGGCCAATCACAAACGCCGAACCGCTCACCACCTCCGCTCACCACCACCTCTCTTGCCTCCAACGTCCCACCGTTTGCAAGCTCTCTTGTCTCCAACGTCCCACCACTGCCGCTATTTGCCTGGGAGTCCTTGACAACGCCCCTGTCATCAGATGGTGGCTGGCCTCTTCGTGACGGTCAATCTGTCACCTTCGTGGCAGTCGGAGGGCGGCGTTGTTCTCTTGAAGTGAACGATGGCGCGTTAACCGCACCCGACACAGCTGCATGTCTGCCGGTGAAGCATTCTTTGCTCCTAGGAATCACCACGCACACCACGGGTCAGCTCTCGTCCAAGCGGGCCCTTGTTTTGCATTTCAGTTTTGGTTACGCTGATTTGGTATGGTGCTTATACATCAACCGTACCATCGCTTAATTAAACCGGCCGATTCTTGAACGCTGACAATAACGGGCAACAATCGAGTAAACTTAGGGACAAGGAAATTGCGAGGAAGGATCTTTAATTCATTCACGCAGTCGAAATTCTTCCCGACCAGTTTACTTTTGCATAGAGCAGGTCTTGTTACTTTCTAAACGAACCATCCAATACAGGATGAACTCTAGGCCTCGGTTGGATATATTCCCTGATGAGAGTATTAAAAAGAATATGGATGGGCACAAGCAACTTTTTCATTCGCTTAGTATTCTTTGCATACTTCAGACACTTCAAATCTATCTATCTATCTATCTATCTATCTATCTATCTATCTATCTATCTATCTATCTATCTATCTATCTATCTATCTATCTATCTATCTATCTATCTATCTATCTATCTATCTATCTATCTATCTATCTATCTATCTATCTATCTATCTATCTATCTATCTATCTGTGTCTGTCTGTCTGTCTTTCTGTCTGTCTGTCTGGCTGTCTGTCCACAAGGCATACGCTCGTAGTTGTGATGCCGTCGTGGTCAATTCAGCTTTGTCAATTTGCTTTCGTCATTCTGTCGTCATCACGCCTTGTAACCCGACCCAGTTGACCAAGTTGTCTAATAACTCGCGCCACTAGGAATGTACTCGTGGTGGTGACACCATCGTGATCGTTGCGTCGTCGTCATTCGAGCTTCGTCAATCGCTACTCGTCATGCGGTCATCGTCACACGATCGTCGTTATGCAGCATTCGGGATGGAGTAGTCGTTACGCCGTTGTCATCATACGCTCGTCTTCATCCGATTGTTCTCATATCGAAGTCATGCCATCGTAATCATTGTGTCACCGTACCGTCGTCGTCATGTATTCGTTGTCATACCCTGGTCGTGATGCCATCGCGTTCGTTCATCGTCGTCATTCTAACTTCGTCCTCCGACACTCGTCATGCCGTTGCCATTAGGCGATCCTCGCCACACAGTCGCCGTCATACCATTACCGTCATGCCATCGTCGTCAGGCTGTAATTTTACACTTGTCATGCTGCCTTCATCGTTCCATCAGCGTCAATCCTTCGTCGTCATTCTATCGTAATTAGGCTGTTGTCATTCAATCGTAATTACGCTGTCATTGGGAGGCATCGTCGTCAGTGTGTCGTCGTCAGACAGTCGCCAACATGCATCCGTGGTAATACCGTCGTCATCATGGTGTAGTGGTCATGCAACTGTCGTGACTCCAGCTTCATCATCCGGCACTGATCATGCCGTCGTCACCACATCACCGCTGTCATACAGGTTTTCTGACAAAGCCATCATCATGCCAAATCGTCATATACTCATCGCCGTCATCCCATTGTCCTCATATCGTTGTCATGGCATCGTCGTCATTGTGTTGTCATCATGCGGTCATATATATGTTGTTGTACCATTGTGGTGATGCCATCATGGCTATTCCATCGATGGCATTCTAACTTTTATTTTCGGCTCTCGTCCTGTCGTGGGGGTGAAGCCATTGTCGTCATACCATTCTCCTGTCGTCGTCGTCGTCGCGCTGTCGTTTTGCCATCATCATCTCTTCAGTAACATCACCCTATTGTCGCCATTCTGTGCTCGTCATACTACCTTCTTCAATCGAGCGATGTCATTCGTTCGTGATTCTGTCGTAAATATGCCATCGTCTTTCAATCGTGAATATGCTCTTTGTCTTTCCATTGTCGTTAATGCGTCGTCAACAGTCGCTATCATGCATTTGTTGTCAATCATCGTTGCCATGCCGTCGTCATCGTACTATCGTCGTCATTCCAGCTTCGTCTTCGGGTCATCGTCATACACTTGTCGTCCTCTAATTGTCTTCGTGTCAGCGTCGTCTTGCTGCCGACGTTATACTATGGTCATTATTTAAAAACGGTCATCTCAATATGGTCATGCCATTATTGTCGTACCCCCACTTTCGTTCCATTGACATTATTATTCCTTCTTCATAATTCCATAGTCGCCAGTGCGTCCGCATCATACAGTCGTAGTCATGCCGCCATACTCATTGGCGACCTTGGCAAGCGAGTGCCATGGAAAGAAGGGATGAAACCGGATTTTCTCACATATAGCCGAAGTAACAAAAGACCCAGAATGACAACTACAGATGGTAAATAAACTTGGTTTGAAAAATGAGGCGTATCGCTGCATTGCTCGAATGCTAGTCACATTACCATCGACAGTCACCATGACATGAGTTCTGCCGTGATTTCTGTTCCGAAACAGCAGTTAGTATTAATTAACGGCAAGAGGCAACATTTCTGAACAATCGAAATAAACCAAACCTCTGGCATAAAATGACCGCGTGCGCACTTGCCCCGCCAAATTGTGGTCACGAGATCCAACTTTCTGCGCAAGAACAATTGCGGCACAGGCACTTGCAGTGGTTGCCCTCGTATCGAATAAAATAAAGAACAGCTGTGAAAGCCTTGCGTGATTTTCATGTGAAAATTGACCTGAACAGAACCCTGTGAACAATAATATTTCTGCTGCGAAAATTTTACTGCACATTATATGACGCTGGCTTTCTTGTATAATTTCGATTTTGTGTGTGTTGGTGTGATGTTCTATTTGATCATCTGATTTTATTTCAAGATAAATTTTCTGCTTTAGTGACTTCACGCGATTTGCTATTAATTGAGGTACTCAAGCATGACAGAGACTAAAGGTTGAGAGTGGTCACGCGTTGAGTCTGCTTTACGCGTTCATACATTTGTACTTGATGTCGAGTTCTTCGCATGGGTCTTTCCTTCACTATAAAAGATTGCATAGGATTTTGATAATTTCCTTTTCTCATTGATATTGCTGTCTTGTTTAGCGGTCTTATGATTTTGCGACAGCAGTTTTAGCAGTAGTCAAACTTCCCATGCTGCTGCAGGTAATAAACAACTGCAAAGCATGAACTTCAGTTAATATTTCTCTCGGAAACCAAAGTAGAAACAACTTAACACTAATACATATTATTTGTCCACAGCTGTACGAATTTATAATGCTTTCTCTCTCCGTCCCCAGTGCTATCTTTTTCCGAATGGAAGCCATACCTGTCGCCCTCCGCAGTGCCTATGTGTTGTCACGCCGAAATTCGGTCACCCGAACACTGGAAACGGGACTTGTGTTCCACCGCCAACGTCAAACATGGGTAAATGACAGTAAACGGAAATAAAACAATTAATATTTTTCCAGTATTTCAGGCTGTGACTGTGACCGTCCTAAGGGTAACCTTTGTCGACCATACAAAACTCTCCCTCGTTTATAATATATTTAGTGTGTGCACGCGCACGTGTGTACGTGTGTGTGTGTGAGCTCGCGTTGGTGCGTGCGTGCATGTTTGTGTAATGAGATACATTTGCAAGACTTAAGAGGAAGCTTTAGCTCCCTTTAGATATCTTTAGATAGGTGCTCCTATCTAAATACATGTAAAAGAAGAATTCGTTTTTCTCGGCAACCACTGCACCAAATTTGACGGGATTTCTCGCATTTAAAAGAAAAACTTAAAATCTAGTGACTGCTTGTTTCGAATTTCCGATTTAGGTCGTCAATTTTTTATTAAAAGTTGGCGAAAATCGCAAATTTTCAGGAAAGAAAACTATGAAGTTTACAACTCGGTAACTCAGCAAGAAAAAATTCTATCGCAATTTAGTGAATTGTATATGATAGCACTTCCAAAACGGACAAATTTGACATCTTACACATGAATCTTAAAAAAATTATTAATATGTAATAACTTCTGCAGAACCCTCGTAAACACCGTAAAAAATTCACGTAAGATGCAAAATACATATCAAATTTGTCCGCTTCGAATGATCTAATGGATGCCGTTTACAGAACCGCGATATCTGTTCTTGATGCAGAGCTATTAGATTCTAAACTTCGTGCTTCTATGTTTTTCAAACTTCTGAATTTTTGAAAATATTTTTAACAAAATTCAAGCCCTACATTAACATTATGCTTCCAACAGTCACTAGAATTTAACTTTCTCTCTCAAATTCAAGAAATTTTATTAAAATCGGTCCAAGGGTTATCTCAGAAAAAATATTTTTGCGTTTTTACATGTATTTGAATAGGCAGCATCGGAGTTGCGCTCGAGCTAAAGCTTCCTCTTAAAGAAAAATTTTCTATGCGGCTATGTTTGACAGCTGGTCAGCTTCTCTAGCAGCGTAGACTGTTAGTTGGCCAACCTAAGCTATCACGTGGTCTAACTGGCTTGACTACTATAGCAAAAAAGGAACAGTGAGTAAACAAAGTAAAGCTTAGCCAGCTTTTGCTGCAATAGCCGACTTGCCTTTACTTTTTGTTAAATGAGCTATGCACTGCGATCGCACGTTGTGCTCTGCTACCGTAATGTTCTAAGCGTTCTTATTTTGTTGATTTGTTTGTTCGCTTCTTCTTTTTGACTTTTGACGGTGACGTTAGCGCGACTAGAAGCACTCCAAAACGTAGAATACCAGCTTCCACAATGTCATGAGAGACCGAGATTATCTATCAAGTTTATATTATATTCTAAGGGGATGTGGGTGAGGGGGAGAGTGTGTAGTACGTGCATGCTAGAGGTGGTATGAAAGCAAATTCTAACGTTTATTTATTTTATTTTATTTATCGATACTGTTGGCCGAAGGCCATTACAGGGCGGTTGCAAGACAAACGAAACAAAATGGCAGTGCTGCCGCCGTCTAGAACACACCAAGTAAAGCATATACAAAGGAAAAGGACAATGCAAAGCAAGAAGAAGCAAACGACAAATTACATCAGAGTGGTATCAAAAGTACCACAGCCGCTGAATTATGTGCATTACAATCAGGAACATAAGTTAGACAAATTACCATCATTAAAGTAGTAGCTATGTACTTCTAGCCGAGGTAAAAAATTTCGTTAGTGTGGTTTCAAATTTACTTACACTGTCCTTTGTTATAATACGTGTGGCAACGCGTCCCATTCCTCTATTGTTCGGGGGAAAGACGTGTACTCCGTTTAGTACTGAGTACTAAACGGATCCCACACGACGCTCGCGTACTCTAATGTGGGACGAACAAGTGTTAATTATGAAGCTGATTTAGTTTGTTGAGGAGCAAGTTTTAACTTTCGCCTCAAGTACCAGAGCTTTTTTTCAGCTGATGACCATATGTTTATGAATGCTTTCCCGTTGAGGTCACTCGATATGGTAATTCCGAGGTACTTAATGTGATTTTCACTGCTTATGGCCTTACCGTCTATCTCATAATCGAAGGAATGTATATTTTTTGTCTTGTTGGTCGCCCTTATATACATAGTCTTGCTGTAGTTTATGTGTGTCAATTAGGGGCTAAATAAAAATTGCTGAGCGCCGTTTTGTGCCTGTTTGGAGGCGTTATATGAGACACAACGTTTCCTCTCTCCCATAGATGAATCAAAGGTGCTAGGAATTCTCTAATTGCATATGATATGGTCATGTTACAAGTAATGTGCGCCGAAAGTTTGAATTGTGTGAGTTTATTACACAATTGTAGAAACTTACTTATGCAATAATTCTACAGATTTACAAGTATATGCTATAAACTGCGCAGAAAGGTTGAGGGAATCTGGGAACTTCACGGAAATGAGGAGTTTGCTATGCGCGAAGCATGCGCAGAGTTTTAAGAGCATCAAATAATTACAGCTTTCGAAAAAAATTCTTAAGCAAGGATTCGAAAGCGTTCTGCCGTCGTTATCAGCAACACTTCATAATGTCCCGAGATTACTTTATGTCACATTAAGTGAAGACGCTGGCTGTAATTTGTAGCAAATATTTAACGTTGCTCGCCTACTAAGAAGCCTAAAACGCCGTTTTCGCTCATTTTCATGTTTTGTAGCTGGTTTTTCCGATGTTCTCGGTGAAATGAACGAGGCACCTCATTTATATCCGAGCAATTAAACGGTATGTTATCTCTAAAGTATTGGCAAGGTTAAAATGGGAGATTTAATTGTGGATTCTTCAATAGATGTTGTATGCAAGTTCTCTGGGACGTTCTGGGCGTGTTTTAAAAGAAAAGGCAAACATTAACCCTTTCTCTTAGCAGGTCCTCGATAGCGTCACATGGCCATTTCATACTAAGCGTCTCGTTCTCACAAGGGAGCTGTACATTACGTAAAGTTTCTATTTAATAAAAATGGAGGGCATAATACGTGTACATGTCACGAAAGTTAAACGTTTTCGACTTAAATGGGAGTGTCGCAAACAATTACTGGACGCTCGTTCTCTTTATATATTCATGCGTTATACTAGGGAAGTACTAGGATGTTCTCGGTGAAATGAACGAGGCACCTCATTTATATCCGAGCAATTAAACGGTATGTTATCTCTAAAGTATTGGCAAGGTTAAAATGGGAGATTTAATTGTGGATTCTTCAATAGATGTTGTATGCAAGTTCTCTGGGACGTTCTGGGCGTGTTTTAAAAGAAAAGGCAAACATTAACCCTTTCTCTTAGCAGGTCCTCGATAGCGTCACATGGCCATTTCATACTAAGCGTCTCGTTCTCACAAGGGAGCTGTACATTACGTAAAGTTTCTATTTAATAAAAATGGAGGGCATAATAAGTGTACATGTCACGAAAGTTAAACGTTTTCGACTTAAATGGGAGTGTCGCAAACAATTACTGGACGCTCGTTCTCTTTATATATTCATGCGTTATACTAGGGAAGTACTAGGGTAGTAGTACGTTGTCGTGGTGGCTACGGTGATTAAACAATGGACCTTTTTATAGCGTAAGTTGGCATGGGTTCATTACAATAGCCGTTTCGGTTGGCGATGTTGTCCGCCGCCGCCACCGCCAACGTTCCTCGCAGCTATCGCCGGGAGTGAGAGAAAAAATTTGAGGACGCTTAAAGCTTCGCCTTCAAGAGCGTAACGCGATAGCGTTCCCGTCGACCCACCAAGGGGTGTAAGACAATGCGCTACGGCGCAGCGATCACTTATGAGGCGCCCCGTATCCGACTTTGCACCCACCAATCACGGGGTAAGCGCCGAGTAACGCAGCGTTCGGCGCGGCAACGAAACGTGCGCCTGAGCAAGCGGAACGAACCAAAGAACTCGGTCTCTCGGAGGGAGAAACGATCTACGCGAGCCAAACGGCGTGATCGGCACGGACAGCCGGGCCGCGACGCGCCATGAAGGCTGACGCGATCATGGGGCTGACGCCTCGATGGCATCGTCCTCTATCTCGCTTGGGAGCACCACGCAGACACATGACTCCTCGGAAGCAGCTCGGCACACATCACAGGAGACGCTTTCCCACCAGACGCGCTACGGCGTAGCGATCACGATAGAGGCGTCCCGCATCGGACGCTGCACCTAGGAATCGCGCTGTGAGCGGAAAGAGGAGCCGCGTCGCCTAAACACGAGGGCTCGAGTGACGCACGCTGGAAGTTGGAAGGGGAAAGAGCGAGAAAACTTATTAAACGTAAGGGTAGTGGGGCATCCTCGCACCGGTCCCCGCACGGCCCGAAGGGGAGAAGCGGACGTGTGGCGCGCCACCTGTCGGGGCTGCGCCGCACATTACGAGGAGGGGTCTTCTGTGTTTGCCGCAAGATGGCTCTGCGTGTGCGCAGAGCTCAGAAGCAATGTAGCGGAAACGTACTTCTCTACTCGTGTAACTGCGACTTCTGTAAGTTACATGCTCATAATTACCGATATACACTGCAGTATAACTTTCTACGGCACGTTTCTAAGGCAACACCGCATTCACTAGAGGTGCTCTTGTACTGCATTGAACCACCAAACTCGTGGCTGAGTGGTGGCGTCTCCGTCTCACACCCCGGAGACCCTGGTTCGATTCCCACCCACCCCATCTTGCAAGTTGTTTTTATTTATGATGTGCCTCCCGTGATTTATCGCTCGCGGCCAACGCCCCCGACGCCGACGACACCGGCTTTTCGAGCGACACGACGTCCTTAACGCTTTCGCGTTAATAAAAAAGAGGACGCTTAAGTTTCGCCTTTAATGCCATCTTCGGCTGGTGGTTTCTGAGCGCTCTGGAGCGCTCCCGCGAGCGGCGTTGTCTTCGGCTGGCTGAGGAGGGTGCGCGCCCTGCGTTCGGCTGGTTCTTCTCGATTGCTGTCCTCCATCTTCGAACTTTCTGAGGCGCTCCGAGCCCTGTCGTCGAAGCAGTCGTCAGGATTGAAACGTCATCACAGCGCCTTGTCACTGCTGTTGGCGACGGCCCACCATAACCTAGGCCACTGCACGCTGGCGTCTCGACGAACACTCTTTCCACCGGCACGTCCGCCGATTTTTCCGGCCGCACCGGGAGCTTCGGATAGGCGAAGGACGTTGGCAGTAGTCACGTGGTTTCGCATATCTGGCATTTCCTCCTGCGAGAGCGAGTCACACGTTCGGCTTACGCGCTTGTCCTCTACCGCTGAGCTCGGGGAACGCGCGGTCTACCCGACTCTGCTTCGGGGGATACAGGCGACCAGTCGAAGATACCATAAGAGTGCAAAGTGATAGCGTTCAAAGATCCTTGACTCGTTATGGACGGGATGTACGTTTCGGGGCACAGGGGCCACTACGAACTTGTCTCGAATGCACCTAGAGATCGGGGTACTGACCATCAGGAATCTCGCAGGGTGGTAACCCAGCTCTTCGAGGATGCATTTACCTGCCGCTGTGGCGGCCAGGCGAGTGAATTGCGCGCGTTCTTGGGCTTCGACAATCTCCTCGGCGGTGTTATGTACCCCCAGCCTCAAGAGGTCCTCGGTATGGGTCCTGATGGGTAGCCCGAGAGAGCCCTCTTGACTGCTTTACGGATGGGAGCGTTGAGCTTGCCTCGCTCCGCTCTCAGCCATTTCTGCATAGAAATCGTATACGTGGGTGGCATAGTACGAAGGCATTGATCAGCCTGAGAAGCCTCGGTGCCCGTTTGCGATTATGCGAACGAGGAGGATTGTATGACGTCACGCCGCCTTTCTCGTCGTTGCACTCGCCGCCGCTCGCTCCGCTAGCTGCGTGGCATGCCTGATAGCATATCGGTTGATTGAAAAGGAGAGCTCGCGTGCGCCGCAACCACAGTTGAGGCGACAGTATGGACGGGGACAATTCTGATAAGCAGGAGGAGGCTGGAATCGACATCGGAACGAGATGAAGAGGAAACGAATCGCCCATGAAACAGACGAATAGCGAGCCGAACGACTGCCTAAACGCCGCAACATAGCTAGACAACCAGACTAACCTGGACTTGCAATCTAGATTAACCAAGGCTAACGAATGCCCTAGCTTTCGCTACGTATATCCTGGCATTGCCGAGCTAACCCACTGCCAATACTTTAGTTCTCGCGTAACATAATTATGTTTTCTCGTATATTCAAGTTACAATTTGACGCTATCACGTCTGCAGGTTGTGTGTAAGTCGCGCGTTACGATTTTTCCGTGTCTATTACCTTGAAAAATTCAAACAGTTTAGTAACTTCCATGCGCCACATGGAGGGCCTGGTTGGTTGGGTATGCATCGTTCGAAATTGCTTTTGCCGAAACAATCTCCAACGCCAGATTTTCTGCGACACGAAGCACTTAACACTATCGCGTTAGAATACCCTGTTTCCGCCAAGACCGAACTCTGTCCTGCTGCGCAGGAGTGAGCTACTCTACCATTGAGTCACGCCATGGCTCGCTAGCTTGCAGCGGAAACATGCCCTATAGATGCGTATTAGCATCCGAGGAGACACGTGATCGAACATGCGCATCGCGTAGCGCCAATTCGTGTACTTTGCATTGCAGTTGCATCTTATTACACTAGATGGCACGCCACGTAGCAGTTGCATAGGTAGCGGTACACGATACATAGAGAAGGCTTTAGGAACAAAAAGAAGATTAGAGAGATGTATACAAAAATGCTATAATAAAGAAAACTTGTATACCTGAATAAATGAAGCTGGCTAGGTGACTATGACACTGCCATGTTTCGAAGGGGATGTCAATAAATCATCATGATCAACATCATCATTAGCCTAGTATCGCACCACTTGTCCTGCGATGTGAGAAGCGAGCCGTATCTATGGGTGCGCCCTTAACATTACAGTTGCATATAATTACGCCAGGTGACACGTCAGATTGATCAAGAACAAGAGATATAGAAAAAACTTAGGAAATGCAAGAAAGTTTAACAGAAAACATGATTCTAGTTCGCAACCGTACACTGGGGGATGCGTAAGAGGGGCAATAAAAACAGAAATAATAGCGGAGAAATTAAGAAAACGTGAGGGCGGGGAACGCGGGAGGATCAGAGTCACTATGATAGGTAGCTCGAGTGTAAAAACTTCACAGTGACTTGACCGACTTGTGGCGTGACGACCATATTTGTGCAGGTCTCTCCTGTAACGACGACCATGCAAGGCATTCAGGCAGAAGACAATTCACGATGACTGCCGACGTTAATGCAATTAGCATTCAAGCAATGTATCGAGGTGCTGTATATTGCTGAAGGGACCTTTGTTTGTGATCTGTAGTGGGAGAAGTAGGCAAAGAATCCTTATCGTGTTACTGCACGCATTCGCCACAGCACTACTAACTAGTTATAGTAGTAGTGTTTGAAGTTACGTTGATGGTTAGTTTCTTTTTGTGGGCAAAACGATTGTATAATGCCCTTGGTAAACGTCCTTAAGACTTTCAGAGGCCATGGCGTCAGTTTCAGAAGTGAAGTTGTCAAGGACAACACGCGGCAATTCTTGGGCGTTTCACAATACTTCACTAACACTCATGTGTGCTGGACGTATTCACTTAGATCTGTCAGGCCTTTTATGATTCCTGGCTCTACACTCTGTGCATAGTTGGTGTAGGAACAACACAAGCTTTGCTGAAATCATGTCACAGCGACCATTTATAAACTTTATGCGTCCCTTCGCGTGTGCACTCGGCTAGCGTCTTTCTGTTCCCTTCCTTCCTTCCTGCTACCACGTTATTCCCTTCCGCTAGTTTAGGATAAGCTAGCGCGATGCGCATAAGGCCCACCTTCCCACTTTTCCCTCTTTGTTATGTCTCTCTTTACTAATACGGCAGGTTAGTACCGTCAATAGCAGAACTACTTCAAAGCGTCACATTAAATACTTCTAAGATTTCGGAGAGTTGTACTTCTTTTTAACCGTCGGTACAACCAAAAATAATAAATGGGCAACCAAGTATTTGGGTGAACTCAAGCTTTCTGGTTTAATCGAGCATTCTTATTTCGGAAGCGCAGACGTCGGGATATTATGTTAATGCTGGTTCCGAGTATATGTCCTTGCTTGCGCCAAAAGCGTACACGAATATTACACGCAGGTGTGCAGGGCACGTACCTGACATAACGATAAAGCATTCTTACAGTGAACGTGTAATTTTTCGCAATCAAGCAAACATGATCCATAAAAATGGCAGTGTACAGGTTTCGACTCTCCACCAGTTCTCCACCAGTTCGACTCTCCACCCTCCCCTACTCTTTCTGCTTGCTCCCCTGTTATTGACGTGCTTGATGATGATGAAAAACTTTATTTATCCCTCTTTAAAGGGAAGGGGGCAATGGAATAGAGGGTGGGAGGAGGAACTACTTGAAGTAGGCCTCATTTATGCTCTCAGCCCACTCCAGGATGGCCTCCTGAAGATCGGGCCTGGAGCTGCGCAAGGCAGCCTCCCACTGCTCCTCACTAGATATTAATTGCTTGAGGAAAGGGGGACATGATGTGGTTTAAGTCTGCTCTGAGAGAGATACAGAATTTACAACAGGGAGAAAGGTAAATGGCGGGATGAATGCGGTGGAGGAGGTAAGGGGACGGAAAGGTGCGAGTCTGCAGCTGTCGCCACATAACTTCACACCTACGCGGGGATTTGCCTATGAGTGGCGGAAAGGTTAAGCGGTCTAATCGGTAGCGTGTGCAGATGTCGTGGTAAGTAATAAGTCGATCCCGCGCTGTAAACGGCGCCTCCTCCGTGCGAAGTCCGACACATATGATGCCTGAGCCCGGACTGTAAATCCTCGGGCACTGGCATGAGACGCCTCGTTTCCGGCAAGGCCCGCATGCGCGGGAGTCCAGATTAATGCCACAGTTTGATGGAAAGGATGGGCCAAGAGGAGAGAAAGGGCTAGCTTAGAGACCCTACCCGCTCCGAAGTTATGTATGGCTGCTTTGGAGTCGCTAACGATAACTGATGAATTTGGAATTGTGAGGGCCAGGGCTATGGCCGCTTCTTCCGCCTCCTCCGAGGAAGAGCCAGGAATGGAGGCGGCCGCAGCGACCTGGCCGTGAGAGTAAATGAGTGATATTGCGTAATGATTTCTGTTCCCATATTCGGCCGCATCAACATAGAGCACGTCTTTAGAGGTGGAGAATTGTTTTTGGAGAGCCTTTGCTCCCTGCCTCCTGCGCTGTTTGTGATGCACAGGGTGCATGTTTTTCGGAATTGGGGGGATGCAGAGGTTCTCGTGTATGTGATGTGGAATGGTGTATTTAGTCTTGATGATGGGTGCCGGAGTGATAGAGTTTGTAGAATGTGTCGACCTGTTGTGGTGTTAGAAAGTCTGCTATATTGGGATGTGAGGTGGGCTTCTGTGAGTTCTGTAAGTGTGTGGAAAGTTCCAGTAAGCATTAGCCTTTCAGTGGAGGTACGTATGGGGACCCCCCAGAGCGAATGTATACATTTTACGTAAAAGAGTGTCGATCTTATCTGATTCTGATTTAAGGAAATGTAGATATGGTGTTGCGAATGTAATCTTACTGATAACGAAGGCCTGAATCAAGCGGAGAAGTTCGGCCTCCTTTAGTCCGCCATGTTTATTGGAGACTCGCCCTAGAAGACGCAGGGTGTGATCGACTGTGGTGTGGAGTGTATGCAGGGTATATGTGTTGAGCCGGTTACTTTGAATGTGTAAACCGAGCACCCGGAGCCTGTCCACTCTAGTAACGGGGGTGTGGTTTAGGATTACCTCTATACTAGACGTGTGTTTTCCGGCACCCCGGTGGTATGGCAGAAGAAGTAGCTCAGATTTTTGAGGGGAGAATGTGAGATTCATAGCCCCGGCATGAGCCACGACGGCGTCTGCTGCGGCCTGTAGAGTGTCTTGAATCTCTCCATCGGAGCCGCCAGTCGTCCAAAGAGTGATGTCATCGGCGTAGAGTAAAAACTTCAGATGGGGAATAGACCGCAATGCTTGCGCCATCGGCATCATAGAAAGATTAAAAAGAAAAGGGGACAGCACTGAGCCTTGGGGCGTGCCGTAGCTACCTAAAGCGTATGAAATGGATTGCTCTGTGCCTATGTGTATCGTTGCGGTACGGTTGGATAAGAACGTACATATGTAGTCATGTCTTTCCGCCAACCCCAATGAGATTAAGCTCTCGGAGGATGGCGGAATGTGAAACGTTATTGAAGGCTCCGTGGAGGTCCAGACTGAGAATTGCTTGCGTATCTAGACTGCTATTGAGTGTAATGATGTCATGCTTCATTCAAAGCATGATATCTTGGCATGAGAGATATTTTCGAAAACCTACCATTTCTGATGGATAAAGATTGTTGTTCTCCATGTATTTACTGAGTCGGTTGAGGATGACGTGTTCGAGTCTTTTACGTAGACAAGAGGTTAGTGATATAGGCCTGAGATTAGAAGTGTTGAGCGGTTTGTTTGGCTTTGGGATAAAAATTACCCTGGCATCCTTCCACGAACTAGGGAGGGTGTCAGTGTCAAAGCAGTGATTGAAGTACGCCGTGATGGCTGTGACAGAGTTGTCGTCTAGATTGCGGAGTATTTTATTGTTAATAAGGTCGGGGCCTGGTGCTGACATTGTGCGCAGGGTGGCGAGGGCATGGCGAACCTCTGCTTCCGTGATAGCGGCGCTAAGTAGGTCACTGGATTCGCCAGTATATTTCGGCATGTCATACTTCTGAGCGGTAGGCAGATGTTTATGGCGAAGGTCGTCGAAGAATCCGTTGAGATTGTTTTTGTGTGCATGTAGCAGTTTGTTTATGCTATGGTTGTGGTGTGTGCACGATGTGGTAGGGTCTGATAAGTGCCACAAAAGCTGCCATGTGCGCTTGTTATCGAGGTTGTCATGCATGCTTTCACATACGTGGCCCCACTGCTGGCAGGCCAGTTGTGTGGAGTACTCCTGGATCTGGAGGTCTAATTTGGCAATTCGGAGTCTTAGTTTTCGGTTGAACCGTTGCCTCTTCCACCGTTTGAGAAGGGACTGTTTGGCTTCCCACATGTGTAGAAGCTTGGAATCAACCCTAGTGAGAGCGGTTTCGGGGGGCAGAGTGGTAGTGTGCGTCTGCGCGTCTGAGTGTAGTTGCTGAACCCATTCTGAAATGTCTTGAATGTTTATGGGAGCTGATATCTGGCGGGCCTTTCGAAAATTGTCCCAGTTGGTAAGGCTGAGGCGTTTGGGTGCAAAGGGTTTGTGTTTGAATTGTAGTGTGATGGTAATGATGTAATGGTCGCTGGCGAGGTTAACTTGTGAGTTGTGCCTTGTGACGTGTTGGAATCTGTGTGTAAGCGTAAGATCGGGGGAGGTGTCCTTAGCTACGCTATTGCCTAGCCTGGTTCGTGCATCGATGTCATGTAATGTGAGTCTGTGGTCTTGTATGCGGATCCATAGGGCTCTGCCCTTAGGAGTAGAAACGTGTTGACCCCACAAATGGTTGGGTGCGTTGAAATCTCCAAGGATTAGGAGGGGGTGGTGGGTGGCAGCGGCAATAGCTTGAGCGAAAAGGCAGTCAGAGTGGTGATGTTTGTCTTGTGGACGACTATAGATATTGAGAATGTAAAGGCCAGGTGTATTATTTTTGCGAGGAATAATTTCTAGAAAATCGTGCTCTATATCGACGCTGTCGAATTGGGAGTGATTGGCAGTGAGGTGCTTTTGCATAAGAATTGCCGTATCGGGCCGGGACACCTTATTGTTCTGATATACATTATAACCTGGGAAGCTGATTAGTCCGTGAGTTTCCTGAAGCGCAATGAGAGCTGGGAGATTAGAAGAGGAGGCTAGAAACTGCTGGAGGTGTGCTTTCTTTTTTCGAAACCCCCTACAGTTCCACTGCCACACTTCAAACTCGGAGCGGGTCGGGTTATTGGCCATTGTTAAGTGGAGCTGGTGAGGAGGCGGATCGAGCAGGTGCAACTATATCAGGATGATTCGCGGTGACTCCAGCTATCCAACTTGTAGTTTGTTGGATGTATGCTTGTACGAATTCAATAAATTTGTCGAGCTTTTCATTCCTGGCTGTGTAATCTGTATTGATTTTTTCAATTGCAGTAAGTATATTATGGAATTTAGTCTCCAAAGCGGTTAGCCTGTCGTTATAGTTTAAGATTGTCTCGTCCAGGGTGTCCTCTGATCGCGGAGTGCTCGGAGTGCTCGGAGTGCTCGGAGTGCTCGGAGTGCTTGCAAGTATATTGCTACGTTGAGAGACATTTATGAATGGAAGCTATTTATCCGTAACTGTAATGTTTGCCCCGGTCTTGACGAAAGCTCATACGCCATGTTACAGCTAATCGAGCAATTGTTTGCTTGTGTTTGAGTCTGTGCTTTATCGATACAAACACTTTTATTCACCCCTTTGATGGTATCTTCTTTTTATTTTGGACAGCTTACTTTCCTTCCTCCTCGCCTTTGGCATTCACGGTTTTTCATTCTCTCTTCCTGCGGTGACAAAAGCAGCACTTGCGCGAAGCACACTTCTTATACTGAAGCTAAAGGGCTGTTTTCCAATACCTTTTTAAGTATAAGAGACTTTGACACTTTAATGAAGTCTGCGATGCGAACAATACAAAGTATTTGAAAGAGACCCAGAAAGCAAGGTCGACAGATATGCCTACATTATATTTACTGCCGAATTCAAAAATATTCTCGCCCCTTCTGGCAAATTCATTAGCCTTGTCAAGTAACGATGCCACTCGTCCGTCCTGAGCAACTTTGCTTCGTTGGGCTATTGAGAACCGATACATACTTCCCATCTAGGGAAGCAGGTCGCATCAAGTGGATCAAGTTGTTATTTACCTCAACAGTGGAGACCATGTTATCAGAAGAAAAGCTGTGGAACTATAGCTTGACTGAGCTGTATTACTTTGAAATAGGGTTAAGGAGTTTGTAACATGGGTGCACTTTACAGACAGGTGTATAATGTAGCGCCAAATAGAAGATTGCGTACGTGGCGTAACACTCTTGCGGATTATTGTCTGCAGTAGAACTGCAGTAGCCCAACAGGTATGATGCGCGTGCAACAAGAAGGAAGGAATAATGCAAATAGCCCGGAGTTGAAGAAAGCTGACGCTAACGGCAGCGCGTTCAAAGGAACTTTGTTTCTCCTCATGCACAGTGCAGCCAACACCACTTCCTGACCACGATAAGGTCTTTTGAGCGGACGCTACAAGCTGGCGCTTGTTATTTCCAAAAAACACAAGCGTTCCGTTACACCTTACGAATTGCATGACGCAAAAGTTGTTCCAAAGAGATACCAGACGAGAAGGAACACAGCACAGAGCGACTCCTTCTTGTTATTCCTTGTCGTATCTCTTTTTGCCTAAGCATGTAGCAGCACTTCGTAACTGAGCACGAGACAGCACTATTGCCAACTACAATTGCAATATGCGCTCTGATTTGCCAACTTATTAAGCCTCATATTGCAGAACTGATTTGCCAACAACATTGTGTACCCGCCGTGGTTGCTCAGTGGCTATGGTGCTGGGCTGCTGAGCACGAGGTCGCGGGACCGAACCCTTGACACGGGGGCCGCATTTCGATGGGGGCGAAATGCGGCAACACCCGTGTACTTAGATTTAGGTGCATGTTAAAGAACCTCAGGTGGTTTCAATTTCCGGAGTCCTCCACTATGGTGGGCCTCATAATCAGAAAGTGGTGTTGGCATGTAAAACTCATTAATTTAATTTTTAACTACATTATGCGTTATATATGGCAAAATATTTTCAGCAAGAAAACAGACTACCTCAAATTAGGAACGGCAGAACTTTCATGTGAGGCGAAAATACATAATCGCAATCGGTAATTTAAATTGAAGATAAAAATAGGGTCACTCAGGAACGTCTAAAGAAAGATAAAATCTTGCTATGCGTGAGGTGAAAAAATCCGTGTTTTTCACTCGGAAAAAACAACTTATCTATGTTAACCACTCCGTTTGGCCCTCTAAGGAACTAATTTTGTAAACACGTAAACGTCATGATAAGGAATACAAGCTACGTAGTACACGTGGTCACATGGCATACGTTTGGCGACGCTAAAGTTTCAGAAGAACAAACTGTTCAGCCAGGAAGATGCTGCCACTTCTGTCTTTTCACTCACCCATTTCTCAAAGCAATTTATATTTTTTGTCTCACTAGCAGGCTACGGTAATTCTCTCGCATTCTGAGTTTCTTTTATTTACTTGCCATCTTACGATACTCTCCGAGTGCATGCACGATTTAGAGAGGGCTGCCTGTGTTGTATATGTGTCGTGTTTGTGCTGATAGGTAAAACTTTGTTTGCACAGACTAGTGAGGCACTCCTTACAACAAATAGGAACCATGCGGCTTCCTCGTTTAGCAGTTTACAGTTTAGCAGGCTATACGACAACGATGACATATTCGCCATATTAGATGGTGCTTACACGGCGTTCATTGCACAAAATATTCTTAGAAAGGGACAGGGTGGATCCTCTATTTAAAATAATAAAACGGTGTGCACTGCAGTTTTAGTGTTTACGTTCAGTTGTCTTGTGTACGTGCACTGTTGTCACCGCATCGTGGCTTCCAAGATATTCGAAAACCTGCGGCATCATCACACAACACAGAAGATCAACAAAAGTCAGCACGAGGTAATGAAGGGCTCCCTAAGTGGTTACCATTACTAAAAAATTGTCTCGCCAACCCGGCCTCGCGAAACTGGATGTCCCGCGAAGCTGTTACAGAACCATTACACCTGCTGATGGGTGTATGAAATGCTATATTACTTTAGAGTAATCGCACTGGTAATCACTTTGTGGTCGCTGTTGCTCCTCGGGAGCCCTAACTTTGCGTGGCCTAACCATAGCAGTTTGCGACGGGAGTGTCTACAGGAGCTGCATTCTGGGCGGTTCAGCTAGAGTGACCTAGTTATCCAGAATGAGAATTATGGTAAGTACGTGGATTTGCCAAAACTTGGCGTGTCTGGTTTCAAACGGCTTCTTTGAAAACTCATCCTTTTCAGCCAAGTGCGGTGTTTTAAATAAATAAACATTATTAAAAATGTTACACGACAGGATTCAACCACTGAATCTCTAGTGCAGACGCCCGATATTGCAACCAACCTGAGGCAAGCATCGAGAAACGGCATAGAACGCCCTTATGAATTTCTAGCGGACTAATAATCAAATATAAGGGTCAGATGTTTCATGTAAGCTTGTTTTTAACGCGATAGCGTTAAGAGCACCGTGTCGCAAAAAATCCGATGTCGGCGTCGGACTTCGCTTGGCGAAAAATCATTCCGAACCACAACCGCGCAGGCCTTCCGCGTAACGCGGATGTGTTACAGAACTAATGCAACTCTTCGAAGTAAAATACATGAGAAGAATCATAAAGTACGATCTAAACACAACTTACCGAGATGATAGCATCGGAGTTTGTTTTAATATACCAGAAAACACAATTCTGTTACGCAAAAACTCAAAAACAAACGCCTTTGCCGAGCGGCGCGGCCTGCTCGGTTGCTTGCAACAGCATCTTCGCGCTAGCCTCCGCACAACCGCAAAAAAAGCTGCGGTTGCAGGGAAGCACGACAAGCAGTCGGGGATCTTTCACATCTATCGTGTTCCACTCTTAAAGGCGAAGCTTAAGCACCCTCCAAATTTTTATTGAAACAAATGTAGTTCTGGTGTGTTGTATGCATGATTCCAATGAATGTATTGTAAAAGTTGCAGTCGGGCTTGTCAAAAGGTGTTGCTGGCCCATGCCGCCGTCCCACACATCCGCACTAAGCACGTTGTTGAAGGGTGGAACATGCTCTCCTCGAGAACGAGGAGTGCTGGTTTTATTTACATAAACATGACGAGTGGTGAACGCTACGTCTCATCAGTCTAGCATGACTGAATTGAAGTCCCTTGAGGAGCCGAAAAAGACTACTTAAACCCCATCTGTCCTCCCTAGATCTCTAGGACATGAAAATCTGCCGCCCCACCTTCGTCCAATCGGAGCGTCCAAAGTCGTCGAAGCACCCGCGTTGAAGGCGAGGGTTCACACAATCACTCCCGCACCTTTGTTCACTGAACACACAGAAAGGAGGGAAGCTCTTTTGACAGGGATTGTCACATTTGACTTAAGCTGGCGCGTCTTGATTCGTGGGATTACCCAGCAGTTAGCCGGAGCGTCTGTCAAACGACCGTGGCGGTTAACGGAGTCCGTGAGGAAACTCCGTAGAACACCCTTTTCCAGGAGTTTCTTGCTCCCATCGTCCGTGACGGCGACAGTGATACTGCTATCCTCGATCTGTCAAACGTGTCTCGCCTTGCTGGCGCCGCAGTCTGTCCGAGGGGGACGCATTGTTGGCTTCACAAGGCGATTCCTTGCAGTGGTGCTGGAGACGCCAGAATGTCACTATCCTCACTGACCGATCATAACACTTTGCAATTTTCGCTTAACTTTACTCACTGCTTCAAGCGTGCTTCACGTCCGCCGCGGGTCGGCCCAGTATATCATTAACTCCAGGATCGGCTCACATTTTTCTCCACGCACGCGGGAACAAAAACATTGGACGACGCTTAAGCTTCGCGTTTAAGAATGGAACGCGATGGCATTCAAGGATGCCTGACTGTTTGTCGCGTTTTCCGGCAACCGCAGCTTTCTTGCGGTTGTGTGGGGATGAGCGCCATCCGGATGGTGTTGCAAGGAATTGAGTGGGTCGCACGGCTCTATGAATGACGTAAACGCTGGAAAATGGGTTTGTGTTTCAGTTTTCGCGCAACAGGATTATGTATTCTGGTGTACCAAATTACAATCCAACGCTATCATGTCTGTACGTTGTGTTTTGGTGGTACTTTACGATTTTTCTGGCTCATTTTAGTTTGAGAAACTCAGTTAGTTCAGCAATGCCTCTGCGCCACGCACAGGATCTGCGTGGTTCTGGCTGGGAATAATTTTTCACAAAACGACGTCCGACGCAAGGCGACCACAGAGGTATCTGTTGCGACACGAGGTGCCTAACGCTATCGGGTCAAAGTGCCGAGTAACGAGAGGCTAACAGCTTCGTTGTAAATCATTGAAAGGAATTTCACACGCAATTTCTGAATATGTAGTGTCAACGCCGACGGACACAACGCAGACAGCGATAGGAAGCTGTGCAGTGAGAGCTGCCATACAACCGAGTGCTTTGATTGCTCTACAGAATTCGTTCCTCGACTTTACGATGCTTGACTTTCTTTTTCAAGGTCATCTATGGTGCACAGTGAGATTTTAGTATTGTGGAGAATGGTTTAGAGCGGAATATTGGAATTTCAAAGAAATGATACGAGTATCGCTCTTCTGATATAGGATATATTGTATTGCGAATCTATACGATGAACTGCTGACTGTAGCAACTTTACGCTTTCATAAATTGTGTTTTGTCCAAGCCTCTTGGGATAGTAAAGTGGCTTGACTCACCCTTTCTTACATTCAAGTTTCTTTACGTAACCATACGGTGAGTGTGTTATTTTTAGGAGAACATGTTTTTATATATTCTAATTAGGCTTTAGACTAAACTAAGGGGAGCAATGAAAACAGCACAATTTATAATATTCATCATGAGCAGCAGCAGCAGCCAATTTTATGTCCACTGCAGGAAGAAGGCCCCTCCTTGCGATCTCCAATTAGCTCTGTCCTGCGCCAACCGATTCCATCTTGTGCCCACGAATTTCCTAATTTCATCACACCAGCTAGTCTTCGGTCGTCGTCGACTGCGTTTCCCTTCTCTTGGTACCCATTCTGCAAGCCTCGGTTATCTAACCTACGCATTACATGGCCTGTCCAGCCCCATTCTTTTTCCTTAATGTCAACTAGAATATCGCCTGCCCCCGTTTGCTCTCTGATCTACGCCGCCCTATGCCTGTCTCTTATCCCTACGCCTATCATTCTTCATTCCATGGCTCTTTGCGCGGTCCTTGTTCGCGACCTTCTTTGTCCGTCAGCTTCTGCCCCATTTGTTAGCACCGGTAGAATGCACTGATTGTACACCTTTCTTTAGACTGATAGTGGGAAGCTTCCAGTCAGGATCTAACAATGTCTGCTGTTGCACTCCAGCCCATTTTTATTTTGTAATTTTTCTTCTGGTGATTAGGGTCACCTGTGAATAATCGACCCCCCAGGTCAACGTACTCCTCAACAAACTCTATATACTTATTGGCGATCTTCAAGTCCTTTACAATTGCCAGGTTCTTGATCATTATTCTTGTCTTCTGCATAATAATCATCAATCCTACTCTTACACTCTCTCTGTTAAGGTCCTCAAACATTTGTTGTAACTCGTCTGCATTGTTGCTGGATAAAACAATGTCATCGGCAAACTCAAGGTTGCTGAGATATTCGCCGTCGATCCTTACTCCCAAGTTTAAAGAGGAAAAGAACCGAGACATCAGACGGGACGTGATGAAGGAGTAAACCTCAGTTGCTAGTTACCGCTCGTCCTGTCCACTCCTACGTCACGTCCCGTCTGAAGTCGCGGTTCTTTTCCTCTTTAAACATGTCGGACTAACTGGTCCAAAGTGTCCCCCCTTTGAACTTACTCCTAAGCCTAGCCAGTTTCATAGCTTGCATACTTTTTCCAAGCACGCAGCATTGGAGAGATTCTGTCTCCATGTCTGACGCCTTTTTTATAGGTATCTTCCTGCTTTTCTTGAGTAGAATTAAGGTAGCTGTACACTCTCTGTAGATATTCTACAAGGTATTTACGTAAGCATTCTTTACTCCTTGATTACGTAATGCATCTATGACTGCTGGCATCTCTAGTGACTCAAGTGCCTTTTCGTAATCTATGAAAGCCATATAGAGAGGATTATTGTACTGTGCGGATTTCTCAGTAACCTGATTAATAACATGGACGTGAGCAATTGTAGAGCATCCCTTCCTGAGCCCAGCCTGTTCCCTTGGTTGACTAAATTCCAGTGTTTCTCTTATTCTATTGGCGATTATTTTCGTAAATATTTTATATAATACTGGGAGTAAGCTAATGGGCATTTAATTTTTCAATTTTTTAATGTCTCCCTTTTTGTGGGATAGTATAATGTTTGCGTTCTTCCAGTTTTCTGGGACCCTTGCAGTCGATAGACACTACGTATAAAGAGTCGTAGTTTCCCAAGCGTTATGTCTCCTCCATCTTTGATTAAATATTCCATCGTCTCCTGCCGTTCTTCCCCGTTTCATGTCTTGCAAGACCCTTCTGACGTCATCGCTATGTATAGGAGGACTTTCTGTATCCTGTTCATTACTCTTTATAATGGAGGTATCCTGTCTCCTCTGGGTACTGTACGGGTCAGTATAGAATTTTTCCGCTGCTTTTACTATATCTTCGTGTTTGCTGATAATATTACCCTGCTTATCTTTCAGCGCATGCATCTTGGTTTGTCCTATGCCAGGTTTCCTTCTCACTGATTTCAGGCTTCGTCCATTTCTCACGGCTTCTTCAGTCTTCCTCCCTTTATTATTTCGTATATCACTTATTTCGCCTTGTTGATCAGTGTTGACAGTTTCGCGAATTCTATCTTATTTCTTGAGTTGGACACTTTCATACTTTATCGGTTGGTTATTAGGTCCTTTGTTACTTGGGAGAGCTTGCCTACTGGTTGCCTGGGTGCCTTGCCTCCCACTTCAATTGCTGCCTCAGAAGCCAGCCTTGTTACGGTTTAACTCATTATCGCTATGTCATCTTCATCTCTCTGTTGCAAGGCTCCATATTTGTTTGCAAGTACGAGCCTGAATTTGTTTGCTTTTGCCCTTACTGCTAGGTTGACATGTTTCTTCTTGACCAATTTGACTCTGTCTCTCTTCCTATTGAGGTGAATCTTTGACCTCACTAACCTATAATCACTGCATTTTATCCTGCCTAACACTTCTACGTCCTCCACTATGCTGGGATCGGCAGAAAGAAGGAAATATATTTCACGTTTTGTTTCACCATTGGGGATTTTCCAGGTCCGCTTTCTGTTTCTACGTTTCCTAGCGTTCATTATTCACTGCCCATTCCTTTCCGCGAATCCTACCAAAATCTCTCCTCTAGTGTTCGTAGAACCAATGTCGTAGTTTCCAATTGCTTGTTCACCTGCCTGCTTTCCCCTCACTTTTGCATTGAAGTAGCCTATGAATACCGTATATTGAGTTTGGGCTTTTCTCGTCACTAATTCAGCATTTTCATGAAACTGTTCTATTTCATCATCATCGTGGCTGGATTTGGAGTGTAGGCTTGTACTACATTTATTCTATATCTCCTATTTAGTTTTAGTGCGATTACTGCTACCATCGAATTAGTGCTGCAGATTTCGTCAATGTTGCCCACTATGTCCTTATGGATTAGGGATCCTACCCCGTATTGCTTCTTATTTGGTATTTCTCTATAGCGGAGGACGTGGCCGTTAGTCAGCACTGTATGTCTCACCAGTTCTAACATCACTAAGGCCAATGATGTCCCAAACAACGCCTGATAGCTCCTCAAAAAATCCTACTAAGCTAGCTAGGCTCACTCGAGAGCGTTGGTGCATTATACGTTGCTAGGATCAGTTTCCATTCGCTGCCTCTCCGGGTCTGGAGATTCTGGGCACCCTTTGCAGCGCTACGGCTATCACCGCCGCCTTCGTCAAGTGCTCCGCTGCTGCTGGAGTGACGGCCATCGGTTGATTGATTGACTCATTAGGGAGGTAGTCGCCGAATACTGCACCAGGGAGGCCATTTGCTCTTATGGTAAGCGATTCTCTTTTATTGAAGCTTAGTGGGCCTTCATAATTTGGTTGTACCTGGATTAGTATAGCCCCACTGGCTCTCGGCATTTTTTTCCGGTGTCACGCACCACTCCGAGACTGCAGGAAGATGTAGTGTACTGAAGGTAAGTTTGGGCTTACCACCTTCAAGATCAACAAAAGGGAGGGTGTGAACTCCCGACTATGGCAACCGAGATAACGAGGTACTTCATTCGGATAATCCTGTAGGCAGCGAACCCCCTTTATGGCGGAGAAGTCCGCCCCAGAGGATATTGTATGCCTAAAAACTCCATTAATTTATCCGCAATAGACGGGTTTCAAAAGTTGCGAGCTTCCGAAGTTGCTGCGGATAAATTCTTGTATATTTATTATGTTATGAAGTGTAGAGTGCTAACGCCTATTCATGCATCAAGTTCCTCGAATACGTTTGCGAGATAGGTATAAGCAAACTCATATGTAGGTAGGTTTAGGAAGGGGCAATCTCGTCCACCTTTATTTTGAAACACCGCCATCTCGGCATATATATCCGGTGGATGAATACTAAGGCAGATGCTAGGAATTTGTCTAGATAGGATTATTCTTCGGGCTCTCACTAGAAAGTGCGCGCAAAATGTATCAGTAGTGTCAGTCTCAGCCCTTTTGATAAGCCTTACGTGCCTAAAAACTTCCTTAACTTATGCGCGATAGACGGGTTTTGCTGATCGCGATTATTTAGCATTATAGCACTATTTCTAACTGGTTGTGATATTGCGGTTTCAGGATCTTGTGTGCGCAGACGACCCTGAACATGGCTAGGTCTATGAGACGTATATGAACTGGGCACCAGAACGTTGTGGTTCTGAGACGCGCATAAAAGCGGTGACCTTGAAAGCGGCTAGATGTTTTCAACCTTTCCACAGGTTTACACAGCGCTTATACGAGAGCTAATGACAAAAAAAGATGCCCAGAGCCAGTGGGGCTATACTAATTGAGGTACACCCAAATTAAGAAGACAAGTTAAGCTTCAACAAAAAACACTCCACCGTAACAGGAATTGGCCTCCCTCGTGCAGTATTGGGCCCCTCCCTCCCAAATGACACATTCGATCAACCAATAGCCCTCAGTCCCCAGCAGCTGCGGTACACCTGACGAAGGCGGCCGTCAGATCTGTAACACAACAAAAGGTGCTAAGAATCTCTGTGCCCGGACAGGCCGCCAACAGAAAGTGACTCTTGCAACGTATAAAACCCGAACTCTCCCGAGAGATCCTAGCTAGCTTCTCAGGACTCTTTGGAAAGCCAGCAGGCATTGTTTGGGATATCATTGGCCTTAATGACGTTAGAACTACTGCTGAGGCTTATACAGTGCTGACTAACGTTCACGTCCTCGGCTATAGAGGACTCCCAGATCAGAATCAATACGATGTAGAGAGAGAGAAATGAAGAAGAAAGGCAGAGAGATTAAGAAGATATTAGTCTCCGGTTTGCTACCCTATACTGAGGTTGGGAGATAGGGGTTAGACAGAGGACAGAGATGAAAGGGTTAAAACAATGCACAGGCAGAGACACATACACAAAGGGCGTTCCAGTTAGAGACGTTCACAAAGACTGGTAGGTCGCAAGAAGCGCAGTAGCCCTTGCACGGTCTTTTTTGGGAAGTTAGGTCCTGTCGACGGTGTAGAATTCCTTCTTCCGATAGTGGTCGGTCGTCCAGCTGGTCGAGTTCGTGGCGAAAGGATTCCCTCCGTGGACTGTACTGCGGGCAGTCGCACAAAATATTTCCAATCGATTCTTCATGGCCGCAGTGGTCACAGGTTGCGGTGTAGGCCATCGCTATGCGTAACGCATAGGCTTTGGTAAAAGCAACGCCCAACCATAGTCGATACATAAGCGGGGCATCTCCACGGCGAGGCTTTGATGGGACTCGATGGCTTAATGTGGGATCAAGGAAGTATAGTCGGGAATTCCTAAAATGTAGCTCATTCCATTGCGACGTAGTGCACAGGCGAGCAAGCAGGCGGAGCTTCCGTGCTGCATCAGTTCTAGAAAGCGGTATTGGCACGCGGTGGTCCTCAGTATGGGCTGAACGGGCAGCTTGGTCGGCCCGTTCATTACCGATAATCCCGCAGTGAATTGAAAGCCATTGGAAAGTTATTGCATCACCTGCATCACCTATATGGTGCATTGTCTCTGTAATCTGAAATACTAGCTGCTCGTGCGGTCCGCGTCGTAACGGTGACAGTAGAGACTGCAGTGCCACCTTTGAATCGCAGATCACCATTTGTGTGGCGGTTAATCAGCGATGTAATGAAGGGCGTTAAATGACGCTGCGAACTCTGCTGCCGCCGATGATGTCGCGTGAGTCGTCTTACATTTGATGGTTGTAACTTTAGCTGGTATCATGATTGCCGCAGCGGAGCTGTTTGGCAGGACAGATTCATCAGTGTATATATGCCTAGAGTCACGATAGTTCTCGTGCAAAAGTAGTAACTTGAGCTCTGTAAGGGCTGGTGATGAGAGATCAGCTTTTTTCGTGATGCCAGGTATCTTTAGGTTGATTTTTGGCTGAGTGAGGCACTATGAAGGAATCGAAGGTCTCGCAGCCGCAGTGAAACAAGCTGGAAATGATTCATCATGTGTGGTTATCGTTTTCCTGAAAGAGGAGCGCGGTCTGTCTGCTGGTACAGAGGCCAGGTGGTGACGAGCATTTCTTGTAATATGCCTTATATATGTCCTCAGCGCTTCAATTTCAATGTGGGCCTTGAGAAGATGGCCTCTAACGATTTCTATAGTTGCCGCTGTTGATGCATTCTGAGGCAGGCCTAGACAGATCCGGAGCGCTTGAGTCTGAACACATTTTTTAGTGCGTAGATCCGTTCTGCCTGTGGTGGTTATTGCTGGCAAGCTGTACCCCAAAAAGCCGAGGAAAATAACCCTGTATGGTTGTTGTATAACACTTGTCGACAATCCTCTAGTCTTGCCACTGAAAAACCTGAAAAGGTCGCAGATGCCTGTGAACTTTTTTGTCACGTATGATACGTGAGGGCTTCACGACAAGTCCCGGTCGATTATGGCACCTATAAGCTTGTAAGATCGAATATATGGTATTATTTGGCCATTTATCATTACGCTCTAGTTTGTCATGGGTTTGCGCGTAAATGGCCCTAGTGGGCATTTGTCGGAGGAAATTTTCAGACCTCGATTACGGGGGTAAATAGCAGTTTAGGTGGCAGCTCTCTAATTTCTCGCTCGCAGCTGTAAGCGGATTACTACGGACGTCTATATGCAGATGTCATGCCTGTACATTGATAGCCTGACTTTGCTTAGCACGTGCTCAAGGAGAGAAATTAGGTTTAGATTAAATAACACAGAGCTCAGCACACCGCTCTCGGGGACGCCGCGGAGACCCTAATGTAGAGAAGCATGGCCTTCCTCGGTGCTTACAAAAAAGGGTCATATGGAGAGATAGCTGCGTATCCATTGAAACATCCAACAACCTAGTCCTACCTCTTCGAGAGCATAGAGGATGCCTTCATGCGTAACGTTGCGATACGCCAATTTGACGTAGAGGAACGAAGAAGCGCAGAGACGCTTACGGCATTTCTCATGCTGAACTGAGCTGACAAGGTCTACGACATTATCGATCGATGATCGACCACGTTGAAAGCCCTACATGTAGGTGTTGTGGTACTGCAAGTACCAGTCCAGGCGCCCTAGGGCCATTCTCCCCGTCACTTTGCCCACAGCTTGCAGAAACGATCAGGCGATATGATGAGAGTTCCAACGGTGACTTGCCAGGCTTCAACAGTGGAACAAGGCGACGTTTATTCGAACTTATTGGTAACGTGCCACCTCTCCGAGATTCATTGTACAGCTCAGGTAGAACTCTCGCTCGCTTACCCAGGTGACACAGAGCTCGGTAGGAAATTCCACTAGGTCCTGGCGCTAATGTACGGCCACACAAAGCTAATGCCACCTTAAGCTCGCGGAGTGAAAATGGTAGATCCATGCGTTGATCACGTGGTGGCGGACAACTACTCGAAGGTGGTGGGGCCGAGATAGGATTCCTAATCCATAAGGACATTGCGGGCAACATTGACGAATTCTACAGCATTAATGAGAGGGTAGCAGTAGTCGTAATAATACTTAATGAGAGGTATAGAATTATAAATTAGCTTACGCTCTAACCTCCAGTAATGGATGATGATGAAAAAGATAAGTTTGATGAAGATGTTGAGTAAGCCATGAGAAACGTGCAAGTTCAGTATACTGTAGCCATGGGCTACTTCAATGCAAAAATGGGAAAAAGCAGGCTAGTGAACAAGGAATTTGTGACTACTGTGTAGATTGTACAAACACTTGACGAGAGATTCTAGTAGAATTTGCGGAAAGGAATAAGCTGCGAATAACGAACACCTTCTTCAGGAAGCGTAGCAACGAAAAGTGGACCTGGAAAAGCCCTAACGGTGAAACAAGAAATGAAATAGATTTCATACGTTCTGCTGATCTCAACATAGTGCAGGATGTAGAAGTGTTAGGTAGGGTAAAGTGCAGTGATCATTGGTAAGTAAGGTCTCGGATTCACCTCAATTTGAAGAGGAAAAGAGCAAAATTTGTCAGGAAGAAACAGGCCAGCCTAGTCGCAGTAAAGGTAAAAGCACACCAACTCAGACTGGTACTTCCAAGTAAATATGCAGCCTTAGAACAGAGACATGAAGATGACATAGAGGTACTGAAACAAACCGTATCTAGGCTGGCTTCAGAAGCAACATTTGACGTGGGAGGTAACGCACCAAGGGAAAAAGTAGGTAATGTATCCCAAGCAAGAAAGCACCTAATGAAAAAAACGACAAAGAATGAAAGTGTCCAACTCGAGAGGTCAGATAGAATTCGCAGAACTGTCAAAACTGATCAACAAGGAGAAAATAAGGGATATTCCAAATTGCAACGCAAGAAATACTGAGGATTGGAGCAGTAAAAAAATGGACGCAGCATGAAATCAGTGAGAAGAAAACTTAGTATAGGTCAAGCAAATATGTATGCATTGAGAGATAGGCAGGGGAATATCATCAGGAATTTCTAAGACATAGTAAAAGCAGCGAAGCTGTTCTATACTAGCCTGTAAAGTACCAAGAGCAGTCACGATACCTCCATTCGAAGTAGTAATGAACGGGTAACAGAGGCTCCATCTGTGGCTAGCAATGAAGTTGGAATGGTCTTCCAAGACATGAAACGGATAAAAGCGGCAGGGGAAGATGGAATAAGCGTCGATTTAATCAAACACTGAGGAGATATAATGCTTGTAAACTGGCGGCCCTTTGTATGAACTGCATCACCATTTCAAGGCTCGCATATAACTGGAAGAATGCTAACATTACTTTAATCCATAAAAAGGGAGATCTTAAGAATTGAAAAATTCAAGGCCCATTATCTTACTTCCAGTATTATATAAAATGTTCACCCAAGATATTTTCCAGTAGAATAAGGCCAACACTGGACTTCAGGCAACCAAAGAAACAGGCTGGCTTCAAGAAGGTATACTCTACAGTGGATCACATCCACCCCGTCAATCAGGTAATCGAGAAATCCGCAGAATACAGTCAACCTCTCTATATGGCTTTCATAGATTACACCCGCCGTGGTTGCTCAGTGGCTATGGTGTTGAGCTGCTGAGCACGAGGTCGCGGGATCGAATCCCGGCCACGGCGGCCGCATTTCGATGGGGGCGAAATGCGAAAACACCCGTGTGCTTAGATTTAGGTGCACGTTAAAGAACCCCAGGTGGTGAAAAATTTCCGGAGTCCTCCACTACGGCGTGCCTCATAATCAGAAAGTGGTTTTGGCACGTAAAACCCCAAATATTATTATTATTATTCATAGATTACGTAAAAGCACTTGATTCAGTAGAGATACCAGCAGTCATAGAGGCAGTACGTTTTTTTAGTGTACAAGAGGCTTACGTAAATATATTGGAAAATATCTACAAAGATTCAACAGCTACCTTAATCCTCCACAAGAAAAGTAGGAAGATACCTATAAAGAAAGGGGTCAAACAAGGAAATACCATTCCTCCAAGGCTATTCACTGCGTGCTTGGAGAAGTACTCAAGCTATTATTAGGCAGACAGCTACTGGGAACACTTAGGAGTGAGGATCTACGGCGAATACCTCAGCAACCTTCGGTTTGCAGATGACATTGTCCTTTTCAGCAACACTAGGGACGAGTTACAACCAAATGATTGAGGACCTTAACGTAGAGAGTGTAAGAGTGGGCTTGAAGACAAATATGCAGAAGACAAAGATAACGATCAAAACCCCGTGAATAGAACAACAGTTCAGGATCGTCAGTTAGCCTCTAGAATCTTTGAAGGAGTACGCTTACCTAGGTCAATTACTCACAGGGGCTTAACATGAGAAGGAAACTTACAGAATAACAATGGGTTGGAGCGCATACGGCAGACATTATCAGATCCTGACTGGAAGCTTATCATTATCATTGAAAAGAAAGGTGTACAATCAGTGCATTCTACCGGTGCTAACAACGGGGCAGAAACTTGGAGAATGACAAAGAAGTTGGCGAGCAAATTAAGGACCGCGCAAAGAGCGATAGAACGAAGAATGTTAGGTGCAACGTTAAGGGGTAATTTACCGGAAGAGAGCGATGTCGATCAGAGAGCAAACGATCATAGCCGATATTCTAATTGTCATTAAGAGAGAAAAATGGAGCTGGGCAGATCATGTAAGGCGTAGGTTAGATAACTGGTGGACCATTAGGGTTACAGAATGGGTGCCATTATAAGAGGATCGCAGTCGGAGGTTGCAGAAGACCAAGTGGGGTTATGAAATTGAGAAATTCTTAGGCGCTAGTTGGAATTGGTTGGCGCAGGACAGGGGTGATTGTAAATGAATGAATGAATGAATATATCTTTATTTCCAACAGATTGGGGGAGACAGGGAAGAAAAGCTGCAAGTGCAGCTTGAAATAACGCCCTGCCCCCTATGATCCCAAGGCGTGGGCAGCGCGGAGCTCCCGCGTGTTTTTAACAATACAAAAATACAAAGTTTTGCAAGAAAGCATTAGAAGCACTAAGTGGGAAAAGTGGGTAGTTGCGCGTAAAAAAGTGGCACAACGTCTCACGCATTACAGAGAAAAAAAATACATACATATACACATATATATGTAATATAAATGGAAACAAAAAGCTGTACACTCAGCTAATCTGCACTTTTGAAATAGTTGACCGTATAGATATGAATATTAGTCCTGCTGATTAGTTCGAGAAAATTCTGATGGGGTAAGGGCACATATGTCAATTCCAGATTTGTTGTAAGCATTTAAAAGTCTTGGTAAGTCGTTTTTTAGCATTTGTGAGCTGTAATTAGTTCTAAAACGGTGCACTGTCCAGGATTCTGTGTTTCTTGTGAGACGTGAGCGGACACGTTGTTCTAAACATGATAATGTAACAAGGCATACATCGCTTTTCCTGTTCATGTGATAAAACTGCTGCAAAAGTCGACGCCTATAAATTTCGTGCGCTGTCATAGTTTTAAACTTGTCAAATAAATGCTCGGTGTGTGTATCGTCAGGTACATTTGCGAGGACACGTACTGTCCTTTTCTGTAATGAAAATAATTTGTTTAAATTAGTATCAGTTGTAGTGCCCCATACGAGGTGACAATAACTGACATGAGAGGCGAATAAGGCATTATATAATAGTACTTTAACTGATGTAGAAAGAAGGTAACGGTTTCGGCTCATTGTACCTGTTATCTGACTCAGTTTTTGCGTTACAAAGTTTACATGGTCGTTCCATAGCAGCGATGAAGAAATATGCAGATTGCGGGGAGAGGCCTTCGTCCTGCAGTGGACATAAAATAGTCTGATAATGAGGATGACACCAGACTAAATACTGGGCAAAATTTGCATATATATATATATATATATATATATATATATATATATATATATATATATATATAGCGCAACATCTTTTAAATTTCAACAAGTTTCATATAGCAACATCAAGAGGGCACTTCTCAATAATGATATGCATATTTGGGCACTTCTGGTACATTTCATTGGGCAAACAGGAGCACTTAGAAGCAGTCCCAAAAAGCTTTCTTAAATTTAACTGCTTGGCTGTGGGCGAACAGGTGAATAGGTGCAAGAACACGATGAATAGCAGTAGTAGACTGGCGGCGCCGAGAGCAGTCGAGAGCCGTTCGAGTTGCTCCCAGCGGCATGCGTAGTCCGAAGGAAGCCACGTGACGCAAACGCGCCATATCTTTTTATTTTGGCTGCGTTTCTATCGTTTTGCTTCAGTATGCAGCAGCGATGGCACCTGAGAAGTGAAGTTTGCGCGATAATCACCGCGGTAAAGCGAACTATCTGGTGATGTGATACAACCATGGCCCTCGCACTTGCTCGCAGATTGCATGAAACGCTTCAAACAATGGCACTCTCTGCGCTAATGCTTTGCTCCTCTCTGCTCTTTGCCTTCGCTCCTATACGCGCCATTAAATTCATCATTAATCAGCACTTATTGTTATTATGGCATACCAGTGCACTGGTCAGGATGAATACACGGCTATAACGCAGAGCTAGTGCCGACTAAGTACCGTAAATGCTAGCAGTGTTAGAAACAGGTACCCTGTAGATATTGTTATCAAAACTCACGGTAGAACTCATGCCACGGTGGCTGTCGATGGTAACGCAATTAGAATTCGAGTAATGTAGTCAAACACCGTATTTCTGGATTCACATTTGCTTAAAGGGGCACTAAAGCCAAACGTTAAGTAAAGCTAAAGGGATAAATAATTGCTGGATAACGTCTAAGACGTTTATATTATCGCGAACAGAGGTTTAGTAATATAAAAATTGAGGTAAATGCTGAAATCCATCACAGATTCCGTGGAACATTCAAGTACTAGCTCGATGACGAAGGCACTCATAATTCTGTCACGAGTACTCAGCCAGCTGTAAAAAATATCATAGTATTGCATTATAACACGAAAGGAAATACTGCTTCTTCAGTTCTATTTCTTTTTCAGAAAAAGAAAATTTTAGGCTCTGCGCCCCCCACACTCTAAAAACAAAGAGTTCCGGGCACTCTTTGAGGGAGTATGTGCTTGTCCCATATTTCACTCTCTGTTCGATAGTAGATCGACCGTCTTTGAGAGAGAGTAGGACAACTCCTCATGACAGCTTTGTTACTCCACCGCAAGGGAGTGCTAGAACTCTTCTGCAGAGCGCTAATACTCTCTGCACAGGTGTAATAGTACTCCCCCAGACCGAATGCTTCTACTCCTCCAAGCGGAGTGTTTCTACTCCCCCAAACAGAGTGCTTGTACTCCTTCAGAACAGAGTGCTAGTACTCTACCGAATAGTGTGAAAGCACAATGTAGATCCATGGTCACGTTAGAAGGGAATCGCAATACTTGCATGTGGGAAATATTTGATTCCCTTATAAGCAGCTCCTGCTCTTATGCTTAGTGAATGGATGTAATCTGTAGTCACCGAGTTACTCAAATGAAACATTTTCTCTCTTAAAGGTCAACATCTTTATTGATCAGTCACAAGACAAACTGAATAATAATTGGAGAAACATACTGAAAACACATAAAATAAGATTACAATGATGCTCATGAACTGCAATAAAACGTAAGTATATTCTCTAAAGTTTCATCAGTATTACAGCGTAGAAATATCTTGAATTTCAATTGGCTCCTTCTTTTCAAGAATAAAGCATACGATGGAAAGTTAAACCTAGAGCAAACGTGTGCAAACTCACAAAGTATTGACACTATGACCGAAGAGAAATATGCGCCACATTACTGGCCGGCGAATGCATTCTGGCACAAAATGCATGCACTAATATGGCAGAGGTTAACAGATGAGCTGCAAAGCATGGGGCTGGTAATGTACATAAATTGTGCAAGAAACTTTTTTGTGTGCCATATTCTAAGACAGCACCTCATTTGATAACGTCCTGTACAGCATATGGATGTTCCTGACAGAGAGCAGTGCATTTAGAAATGTAGTGTATATTCTCATGTGAGGCCGCGGGTATAGCTAGCTTTGCTTATATTTCACATAAAGTTATTCATGTATGGGCAGCACCCCATTGTTTCTAAGTGTCTTGTCTTGGTTCTGCAGCAATATCCGGCCCTGTCTCAAAGCGGTACAGAGGCGTATCATATTTCCTATTCGGTTGACTTCCTCACGAAAGTAGTTTCTTGGTGCCGTTGCGATTCAACAGTTGAACTTTGTCACAAATAAATAAATTTAAATTTACAGTATTATATAGTGTGTAGCAAATCAGTATAAAACTGCAAGCAGCATTTGCGGTAAAATCTTCCCCCTCAAATTTCTTGTCATGTATGGTAGCTTTTCATTCCCATTACGGTAAGAATGCTATATTTCTGAGAAGCAGCTTGCATAATTACATGACCAATCATTGTGACTCGTTGAATATGCAATCTAACGAAGTATAGCATGGCTTCAGATGTGAACCAAACATCAGATGTGATGAATATGATGCATCAAAGGCGACATAAGCATAAGTACAGGCAGGGAAGTGCACGAAAACGACAAAGCACAACATAAATTGAGAATGTCACCATCCTTCCATGCACGTGGATTTTGCATGCGACTATGCATATACTTGCACAACGAACCAACTACCTGAAACCAAGGCTTTTTTCCTACTGAAATGGTTAAGATGCGCTACAGTAAGAAAAGTTATCGTACTTCACAGAATCTTGATCTCAAACAAGTACATATGTGTCTGGGAAGATTAATACATCGTGTCACTCTGCTCCCTATCTTAAGTGCTGACATTTGTCATATGTAAAATTTCTTTCATTTTATTTTGCCTGATAAAAATGTCTACAGAATCCACGAAACTAAGGGCCTTTTGCTTAACACTATATCTGCACATTCGCTAATTGATGAACAAGTGTTCTAATCAGATGCTCTCAGTTCTTTGCATTGAACACATCTCTACCTCCACAAGCATACTTGGTTGGCAAGTAGATTGAGTCACCCTAATCAAAATATCAAATACCTGCCAGAAGCTATCATATGACTATTTCACAGAAAAAAAGCACAATTTTACATTTTTAAAATCATTTTCAATTCCGAGTCACTCTCCGGTTTCTAAGGTGTGCACCACGGTATACACATTAAAAGGCCTTTATTGCTGCTTGCTTTCGCTTCGGGGGGCACCAGCGGTTCTAATGAACTGGCTTCGTGAGCATGCACGCAAATGATAATGACTTCTTAAACATGGGGTTATCTTTCCCCAATGCTTCCCCTTTCTGGAACCTAAAAGGCAGCCATACTTGTAAAATTAGGTGTAAAAAATAGGTAAATGGGACGACATACAAACCTGTGTGCTTCACGTCATCATTTAAAATACAGAATCACAGTGGTTTGTACTTGTACCCTTGCATTCACGTGCTGTTAAATGTAAGCTATTAAAACTGTTAGGTGTATGTAAGCACCTAACCAAGCATGAGCTGTTGCTTTTTATAGTGAACACAGGCACCGTGCTCATTGCAAGTATGATGTCACTAAGCAAATATGCAATTTCATTGTACCACTATTTTTTATCACATAGATATATCCGTGATATATTGAGAGGCAAGACAAAAAGCAGTTACTTCTCCCAAAACTAGTCAGCTTTTTCAAACACATTTGTAACTTTTCAATGACACTTGCTCCTATGTGTTTGTCTCCAGAGGGCATACTTGATTTTGACTTTGCCATCAGAAACATTACATGAATATACCATGTTATGATGGCTGCATAAGCACGTGAGAATGTTCATCTTGGTTTGACATACTCTATTTTGATTTTGTTGACATTTCGTCAAATGGTACACCCAATATACCCACATTCTAGTTTTATTGTCCAAATTTCATGGCAATGTCTTGATTCTTTGGCGTGCGCTCCTCTGCACTACGTGAAGCCGTGCTGGGCTGGCTCTTTGAAATCCCTGTGTCCTTGCAGCTGCCTTCTTGCGTTATAAAAAACGGGTGCCTGAAAAATACCGTGTGCAAAAGTCAACGCGTGGAAATGGTGTAAAACAACATCAAGACAGTCAAGGTCATGGCACTAAATGAAAGTCTTAGCTCTTAGTCTTCCTACTGAAATGCATGCGAAGCACCTGCATGACTGCAACAGTCAACTGCTAACCTAACTTCAATTTTTAGATTTAAACAAAAAGAAATAACCGTCAGTTCATCCTCGTTCAGCACCAATGTTAAAATGCTCCTGCTATTAAATAGAATATTGTTCATTGACAGATGTCATGAGTCTGTCATTAGTCTGGTGTGTCGCAAACACCACTTGTTGACACTTCCAAAGCACGTGGCCAGCGTGCCCTCCGCACTAACCCTAGTTAAGCCACTGCTCAAGCCATAATTTGAGGATCATATCTGCAAACATGATGCTCAGTAGGGATGACAATATGGTCCTCCAGTTCAATGAATATGACTGGATATGCTTTTAAGAAGGGGCAACAAGGCTTGCTATGGCAAGCTTACCCACATTTCAATATTGACAAGAAAGTTCACTGCGGCCTGCGTCTAAGCTTACTAAAAGGCATGAACTTATATTCATTTATGGGGTGCGCAATGTATTTCATTTTTGACAAACTCGATGACTGCTGCAGTTTGAAATCTGGCATTTTACATTATTGAAGGCATGTAAAAGTTGCAGTTAGACTGCAGTTATTAGTTTATTGCACTAAGTCTTTGTTTTGTGTACGACAGACAACTAGTCACACGGAACGAAAGCAACGTTTTACTCTAATACTTTATTTCTCCACTAAAAATATTAAAGCGATAAACACATTTTCATTTGCCACGCAGTAGCAAGATGCACACATTACACTTGTAACCCTTAGAGGGTGATTTAGCTGCTCATATGACATAACTCTGAAACGCCAACTCATATTAGCAAATGCACAGGCATGTCCAAAACAATAAGCTTATGCAAAGCGCCCCTGCAATTGTAATTCCACACAGCAGCCGTTATACTTTTTGCCTATCCATAACTCGCTGCTTGACAATTCACCGTGTTCGTAGGCATAAGCACCCTTTCAGATTCGCACTCTGCTCGAAAACCACAACAGGAGACATTAAATCAGACATATAATCACACCATTTCAATACATAAGCAAAAACAGTTGTTTGAAGGCTAAACACCATGAGAGCGATTTAGTGCGCGACGGCGACGAACGACGGCTTCGAGTGACTAAACGTACCGACGCTTGAACAGATCACTCGGTTCTGGAAATCTAGAAATTGTCGGTCGTCTCCCGAAAGTACTATACGCAACTAGCCAACAGCGCGAAGCCGGAACTGGATGTACAGTAGATCGCTCAAATACTACCGACTGTCGCGCGGAACGAGCAAACGATGGAATTTTTAAACGTGCAAGGCTAAGAACTTACTACAACACCTTCGGAAATATTTTATGCTATTTTTTACAGCAAAATACATCAACTTAAATTACTAAAGCACGCATCACGCTACTTTCGACGCGTATTTGAGGCCCTCATACCGGTAACCCCGGGGAGACCTCGCTCAATATCGTCGCTCGCACGGAGTACGACTTGCAGGCGACGAGCGAACGCGGCAGCCATCTCCATCGCATCGCTTGTAGCTGTCGCGCTCAAGATCACTTATATGGGGTTTATACTTTATTCAGCATAAAACATGGATGCCTCATGCGTTTTCAGTAAGTTCAAGATAACGCGCCCAATGGACCTCTTGCAGCATGCAGCTCAATGCCTGCGGCAAAGTTTCTAACTAGCACTGGCGCTGCACGTAACTTCAGTGGTCGCAGAATACACATGGGCGAGACACCGTCATGCGGGCGGCTTAATTATATTGAAAGCGTGCCCCCAGCAAAATAACGCCTTCTGTTATGTGACTCCTTATTTCAACAGTATTCTGTGCACAGTAGAGTGTCAAACAGAATAAATGGAAGCACACAAAACGGACGCTAAACACGCTCCGCATAGGCTCGTTATCATGGGCTGGTGAACTATTTTAAGCGTCCTCTCGCCTCATGTCTTATTGAACATACCATGGTTCTGGCAGTGTTTGCGATTTTCAAAGCTCTTACGGATAGCGGCAAGTGATAAATTCACATGCAGTTATCGCGACGACTGGCTTTTTGGATTGACATAGAAAGACACAGTGCGCTTGCCTCGTCCGTTGTCAATCGCGTCGGCTAAGCGCCAAGACGACTTCCTTGCGATAGCATGTCAATGTAATATACGCAGAATGTGCACCTAATTTCACATTCACTTACCGTTAAGGATTTTCAACGAATGACGAACAATTGTCGTGTTTGTCGCGGCGAGCGAGATGGCTGACGCACGGTCTACCTTGGATGCCCTTCGTTGGTGCTCGCTGGAGGATCTTCTTTCTCCGGTGCTGTGCTGTTCCGCGATGTTGAGCGCGCGCGCGGTAGAGTAACTCCGAGTGAAAAAGTAGAGCGCTCGTTCCGCATTCCTTTGAACTGTGGCTGCCTGTTCTCTTAGAAGCAGAACGGTGTGTTCTTTGCTCAGCGTGCGTGAGTGATACATCGCCATGTTCGGGGCCAGCCTCGTATTGTTGAAGCAGAAGATTACGCTACGTTTTGTTCTCTATTTCCGCAAGAGTAGAACGGGCATTTACTCTCTCTCGGAAGGGCAGAGTGGAAAGCACATTTCACTCTCTCGTTGGTGATCGAGTGAGCAATGCATTTCACTCCACTCGACATTTTGCGAGAGTAAAACAACGCTTTGAAGAGTAAATCGGCCGATTCACTCCTACGATACTATCCCTCGTGTTTAGAGTGCTGCAGGAGCAACGGCACAATACGCACTGTGCTCAGCCGCAGTCAAACAGCCTATGAGGTACCCACTAAAGCTACGACCCCTACCAGCAGCAGTTTGGAGGCGGATACCAAATTGGAAAAACCCTGTCCAGCCCCGTACATCAATTGTCGCAGGACCTGGGAGGCGTCCACCGGTATCCAGATACAGGTCCATTCCAGGCTCAGTTTGGGGGCCCCTATCAATTTCAATATACACCGTTAATGACTACTCCCAGTACCAGTTATCCGTGGACATGAGAGACATCCGAGGTAGTGGGATAAGTCAGCAGGGATACAGGGACACAACACCTGCCATCACCGGCAGAACATTCCTTTTATATGCCATCGGTGTTTCTTTCAGGTCAAAGAGAGAGAGCAAATGATAAAGGAAAGATAGGGAGGTTAACCAGGACTGAGCCCGGTTGGCTACCCTACACTGGGGAAGGGGAAAAGGGGACGGAAAGATTAAAAGAAGAAAAGAAAGTCTACTGGGTATATCGTTCGGTCACTCAGTCCAGATCACAGACGCTGATTCAATCCAGTAGCCTTCAAATATCGCAGCAGAGCTTTTGTGGCCTTTTGTAGCTGCGATATGCGAGGCCATGGTCCCAAGATCTTCTTCAAGGTGAACGGTGTTCTATCTAGCTGATTGAGAGCTGTGCAGAGGTCATGTCTTTCGTTTTTAAAAGATGGGCAGTAGCACAGTAGATGGTGTATAGTTTCCTCGGCACCGCAGGCATTGCAGTCGGCGCTATCAGTCATTCCAATCAAAAACGTATATGCATTGGTGAATGCGACGCCCAAGCGTAAGCGGCACAGCATTGTTTGCTCATTTCGCAGAAGCCCTGGTAACAGCCGCAGTTGCATAGAGGGGTCGAGGGAATGCAATCGTTCATGGGTGAATTCAGGTGTGTGCCAGTTCTCTAATGTCATACGGTGTGCTACCTTGCTTAAGTGTTAGGCTGCGTCGGTCCGCGATAAAGGTACAGCAACAAGGGCCAAAATATCCACGTTGCTTCATATCCTAAAGAAGTCTGGTAACGTAATGGTACCCTGTGCTCTGAAGCATACGTACAAAGCGTAAGTACTGAGCAGTTTCCGTTTTTGAACCTTTTGGCTGCTTATGCTGAAGAGATATTGCTCGCTGGCAAATTTTTTCATTCATACGAAAAAACGAAACAATCGATTTTCATGTTCATTTATGCGTTTATATGCATCTTTTGCATGCACTAGGGTGTTATTTAGTTATGTTTCGTGGGCGTATTTTTTCCGTTCAAATGAATAGTGATTAAATCACTTCTGTACAGCTCACAGAGTGCATCGAGACGTCGGGCCCATCAGACAAAACACAGATTTTATGTTCTACAACTAGGGGGGGGGGGAAGCCTATTTGTTGATGTCATTTATCCCTTTCTAACTGTACCTTCAAACAGATTATTTTCAGTGGTCCTGGTACTACCTGGTACGAGAAAAATCAGAGCAGCCTGCTTTGAAGTATCGGAGCATTGCTTAGACCAAAAATTGTGTTTGTTAATGGCAATTGTCGACGTCCACAGGGTTCATGTGTGCAAAGAGTATGTTAAAAGGCTCAGATTACAGTTTCGGCAAGCTATTACAAGGCAGAATGGTGCATTTTGTCATGCTGTGGGCATGGTGATATTGTGGTAGCATATATCATTGCCGACGTGTCGTAAGAGGGTTAGTAACAAATCAGTTTTTACTACACAGAATATAAAAAGATGTGACTCTGCCATCTGTCACAAAGAAGTGTAGACATGCAGACCATGGCCAGCATTGACGTGGGGTATTGTGGCACTGCTGGTTTTTCTGGCAGGTGCCTAATTTGAGAGCGCAAGACCCTTCAAACCCAGCAAAGTTTGAGTTAACCGCTGTATCATGGCGACATGTGTCACTAACGTAGAAAAACGTTTTTCCGAGATTCCTTAACTTAAGAGGTCACGTGACCATTTAAAGACGGGATGTGTTCCTTCGTGTGTTCAGCTAGCGCTATTTATCTCCCTTCTTTTTTTCATTTCATCCCTTTATTCCGCTCTTCTAGTAGCATGGATAGCAAACCGCAGTCGCGTCTGGTCAACTTGCCTGCGTTCCCCTGTGCGATATCTCTGTTTGTTATCAAGGCAGGGCAGTGGCGTCAACAGCTGCGCCACCGCACGTCAAGCACTTCTAAGACAGCGAGTGCTACCCTTGTTCCTAATCGACAGTACACAAAAAATTAAAAAGAAGCAGCCAAGTTCATCGGCCGAGTCAGACCTCCTCTTTTTTTTGCAAGTGCAGATGACACGACACTATTGGAGTGTTGGGTCCAAGTGTGTATGTGTGTGTTCACTCGTGTTGTAGTGTGCACGGATATCACGAGCAGTATGCATGTACCAGGTACGAGCTGAAGGTGCTGCATCCATAGAGCAAATGCGTCATATACACCAAGCTAGGAAACACGGTGCACAAATTCGACAGAAAGTGGAGGCTTGTCTATGTGCCCTTGGCACCATCCTCAGTACCATATATCCTGCGCATGTACCGTTTTTTTTAACTTCCTTTCTTGTATATATGTGCGTGAACCTCCTGAATAAAATGTCACTTGTGAGTCAGCGCCCGTGTTGTCGTGTTTCTTCCTTTTGTCCGGGTCCCTTTGCGCTGCTACGAAAATAACGATGAACGCTAACCAATTTGCCAACCTTGCTATTTTTCTTCAGCATACTTCTGTTTTAATCAAATTACATCAGGATAATCAATATGTTATTTACTTCAGCGGCAGAAACGATAAATATAATGTGGAACTGTAGTTTGACTGAACTGCAGCGCATTGAATTACAGTTGGGGAGTTTTCAATATGCCACGCAGTACAGGCACGTACGTGATGCAACCTAACACAAATACAGAGCATAACAAATGGAGCATAAACAGCTGCGAATTCTTGCCTAAAAAAACAGTAGTTTCATACGAGAGCTCCAATGTGCGCTGATTTTTCCTACTGCTGCAATAGCAGGGCCTTATGACAAATTTTTGGTAACAAAGCAGAATGTGCCACAAATTGCGAGCGGCGATTACGGGAGCCCAACTTTCACGTCAGTTAATAGCACATCATGTCAATCGCTGACCTAATGGAAGATACAAATAGGGTCACCCAAAATTGTTGGACGAAACTGCAATTAGCGAAACAACCATGGATTTGCCTCCGCGGAACAGAAATAAGCTTATCCACATTGACAAGCGAAATTTTTTATGTGGCACCCAACGCTTATAATTTCAGAGAGACGAAGTTCAACAAATCAATGCAAGCTATGTGGTACACTTGCTTTATAATACACATATTACATATGGTTTGTGGATTTGCCAGCAAAGCAAAAGCTTCAAAACAGTCCTTAACAAGGGCGATGCCTTAATCTTTGTTTCTTCATATTCCTATTTCTCAAGGTGGTTTGCATCTAGAATCTTTTTAGCGGGTACGATTTCTTATTTTCCTTTCGCCACTTTTTTTTTACTTGCTTGATTGCGATGCTTTCGTAGTAGGCGTATGACGTGGGGCTCGATGTTTGAGTAGCTTATTTGACGTGCTTGTATAAAGCGTAAAACTTTGCTTGAACAGACTGGTGACGCAGTGTTTACGACAAATAGGGGCATGTGGCTTCTTCGCTTAGCAGTTCGCCACTTGGTGAGGACCTCATTGGAGTTTACGCCATTTCATGTGTGCTATCCATAAAACGATGATTTATTGGGAACTACTCAGAAATGAAAAAGGCTCATGCTTTTGTATGAAACAATAAAACATCGCTCAAAGCTCCCTGAGCCCTTATGCTAAACAGTTTTGTGTATGCGTGCCCATGTCAGTCAACTGTCGTTTCCGAAATATTGAATGGCACGTATTATCTGCCGCATGAAAAAGAGGGAAAAAAAAAGATAGGAGACCGCCTAAAGTACCCTTCAATCCATCCAGTGTGGCCCGCCCACCTCTTGAGTATGAGCTTTGTTTTTAGACAACTACAGCAATCTGAGAGTTTGCCAAATTTTTCGTCCCAGAGCAACGATTATCTACTGTCAACGCCGACGGACGGTGTATGTCACATCAAAGATGAGACGACTCCTAAATAATTTGTATGAAGCTACGGTCATTAAACGTTTGCTTACTCCCCATGTAAAAGCATAGACTTTTCTTTGGGCTTACTATCATTGCTACATAGGTTGCTAAGATTAAAATTTGCCTGCTATTTGCTGTACCGCTGTCGAAATTTGAATAAACAGCAAATTTAGAGAACTTGGTTGTTATATGGGCCAGTTTAGAATTTATTAGGTACGGATGTTTGTATTTATATTGTGGACTGTACAACAAAGGATCATAGGCGGCGTATGTAGCTATAGAGCTGGCATGGTCTAGCCAGGGGAATTAATTTTAAGTTCTGTCACGTGTTTTGTGCCAACCAAAGTGGACATCTCGAGTAATTGTGAATTTTCTCCACACTTCAGCGCTAGAAAAATGCTGAACGGCTGAAACCCAAAGATAACACTTCATGTGAAAAATGCAGCTGCGAAAAGCATATGCTTCGGTATTCAAGAGCGTTCGAAATGGCAACGCATGTGAGATCTAGTAAGTGGATAACATGCACTGCTGAGACTTGAATAAGGTATTGAATGAGTAGAGCTTGTTATAAGCTCGTCAAAGGATCGATAAAGACTGATGATGTGTAGTCCTTCGGTAATTTGAGATGGCGATGTTACACTATTAGAAGACGTTGGCAAAGGATACAGGAAAGAACACTGGTGTCATGGCGGCCCTTTGCAAATTTGAGAATAACATCTAAGTCATCTGCTTGCAAGCAGAAGGCTGCAATTACCACGGCATCAACATAATTTCTTGAATATCGGCCACGAGCACAGAGTGTGGGGATAAACTGCTACGGTGAAATTGCGACCATGCATGTAAGGTCAAAATTTCCATGCTTACAATACGGCAACAAAGCATTCGTATTTAGCGATCCTAGATTACTGCTCTCAGGAGTACTGTTGGTAGCGCTGCTAATACAGGTGGTTGAACTAAGAATGTCGCTAAAGCCGGCATTTCGACAAGGGGACTTGTATTTGTCTTGGCCTTGACGAAACAAGTCCCCTTTTCAAAACGGTGGTTCCAGTGACATTCCTTGCCCTACCACTACTTATCACTTCGTGCGTCCACCATTCCGTATTTGGATTTCTTGTAGGTTAGAGCTAGTGACTTTGACGGCGCAGTAGTTAACGAAGTTGTGGGTGACGCAATCCCAGCAAAAAGCGAGACCAAGAAACCTGTGAGACAGCTGTATGGTGCGCAACGCTACATGAGCACTGCAGATATCTTTTTAGTTAGTGTACTTTAATGGTCGTGCTTTTGAAGGGCAGACTGTGCTCAAGGAACCAAAAAACCGTCTTTTTTGAGGTAGGTACTCATTACCAGAAATCAAATCCGAGTAGCAAATATTAAATTTCAGGAGCATACTGATTATACCAACATCACTTCTCCGTTGAAACAATCTTCAAGTGGTCGGTACAAATCAATATGTTGAATAAAATCTTTATCACCACAAGTTAATTTCCAGTGATCATCGTGCGGGTGGAGTTTGCACCATCATTCCACGAGAAGTTCTATGATCTGCTGATCACTGCGGTTGAAATTCAACGAAAGACATCTACATGATGCATAAGGCTAGTATACAAGATCGCGGAAACTTGTAGATGTGTTCGATTTTTCATCTGGCCATTTTCAACGGATATTACTTTCCAAGAACTCTTCATACATTTGGGACTCAACTCGTGACAACATTGCTTGGAGGTTGAGCATTGATTTTTAAATCTATGGACAGTGGTTTTATATAGGGTGCCCCAGCTAACGTTAGCCATTCTGTTCAACGAAAAATAAATAAAAAACGTGATGCAAGCCCTACGAAGTTCGATCGTCAGACCTATGACGACCAGACACCACAAGTCTTACAATTGTATATTGCCGCATGTTTTCTTAAATATTCAGTCTTTTTTTTCGTAATACAGCTTAGATAACGTTAGCTGGGAGGCATGGTATAGGGGTCCTGTGGGTATAGTGTTAATTTGGGTTTGCTTTTACTGCGTATAACGTGTAGCCTAAAACACTAACCGAACTCGCCACAGCACTTATGTAGTGAAACCTCGAACTCCATACTTACTAAATTATAAGAAAGAGTTGAGACAACTTTGCTGTTGAATTTTAAAAGTGAAGCTAGCTTTGCCTCTTCCCTTCACTTTACGGGTGCTGTCTGCTGGCTTCTACTCTCATGCAATTCATTGAGCAACTTGGGTCACTGGGTATTTGCTCCTGGGCATATTGCCTGGGGTTGGTTAAATTTTTTGTCAAATACCCCATAACGTGTATGTAACAAGAGGCAAGAAAGGAAGAAGTCGGCAACAGAGAATTGAAGACGCTGGCTACAAAAAAGTAAAGAACTCGGCGACAGAAGCATCCAGTGTGCAGAAATGAGTAAATGCATTCAGTTGCCTAGAGCTAGTGAAAGCAGGACATTCCAATAATAACCAAAAAAAGCTTAACTTATAACAAATTCCAACATATACCTGTGATCCACAGATTACATTTTAAGTAATACGCTACCGCAATGAAGAACGGACGAAGGTTTATCATCCATTCTGGGTTCAACCACAGAAAATTTGTAACAGGCTGATGAGTTTCAATCATTGTTTAAGCGCGTTGTGATCATGTGCGGCTTCGTGTCCTCAGTATAAACACAAACAGTATAGGGACGATTTGATTTCTGAGCAAAGTAGGTTATCGCAGAAGATGCGGCGGCTGATTGACCATAAAAATGTAAAAGTACACAGAAATTGGCTTGCAAGTATCTGACATTCAAAAGTGTATGAGCGCGTGGTCACCGATCTGCATAGTTTGAGCCACTAGCCCGGCCCCAATATTCTTCGGAAGGCCCTATTGTATTGTCAGCCAGAGGCTTTCTCTGTCGGTGCAACCAAGAGCATTCCGTTGAATTCCTTGCGTCCGTGCAGACATCCATCCTGCTGAAGGCTGGCAGGGTTATCACACAGATCACAGTAGCCTAAAGTGAAGTTTAGTCACGAGAAAGTTACCTATGTAGGAAGCGTTAATGAGTATCAGATATTTATAAAACTGATATGACACGTCCGAGCATTGATGTGCTAACGAGGTGAGCTTAGCTGCTGGGTATGCTACCTGAAGCAATACGAATATCTAAGGCGATGCAAGTGCATGTCGACAGCGGTGACGCGGATCAAAATGTGTCGATTTCTCAGCAACGGAACGCTGTGGCTGCATGATCTGTGCGCTAACAGAATAGTTAGTACCTCGCAATTTGAGCTTCGAGCCAGCCAGTGGACAAAAGCATACCGAAAGAAATATTCTGAAGAAGGCAAGGCATCTGCCTGCTGCAGCAAAATTCTGGAGAAGAATCAGCCCATCGTAATAGAATGCCAAGATATTCACCCGACAAGAACTGCAGGAACTGCCCATCTTCCAAAAATGCTAGGATTCAAAGTGGATACACTGATGAGCAGTCGGGATGGACAAGAGAGCTGTAAGTAAAGGTGAAGAAAGTCAGGGTAGAGATTCATACCATCGGGGTCATTACAGGCATGAGTAACTAACTGTAAAATAGCGACCTAGAGATTCTAGTGAAGAGAGTAAGGACAAAGGAGGGATAGGCAAAATGCTAGACCGCAATATATTTCTGTTTTCACCTGGTTAGCTCAAGCAAATACGCGACTATTTTCGCAGCCCCCTTTCGAAGGGGATACCAATAGAAATTATCATCATCCCCCCTCGCCATCATAATTGGCGGGTTTCGACGTGTTTTGCCGTAGCGGTGACAGATGGCGCCCCCTTTTCGTTGCAGTGACATCGCAAGCTGCCTTTGCTCTTCGTCCCTTAGTACTGCGAACCAATCTTAAGAAGACTGGTGGGATAACGCCCGAACTTTGCTGCCCAAGTGAGACAAAGGGTAGTAAAACTCTACAACACCATTCACCTCCTCCGAAGGGGACCAAGGCGATTTAAAACAGCTACCCGTTTGGCCTGAAGTGAGCAGGCCAGGTTCCACTGAGAAATGATGTTATTTTTGTTGCATCCGGTAACCTGCGCGAAAACGCGACAGAAACTACTTTTGCGGTAAAATGATATGACTGCGTAGGAATGTGTATGTATAGGTATGTATTGGCGTAGGGTAGCTAACCGGAGGACCATTAGAGTTACAGAAGGGGTGCCAAGAGAAAGGACGTGCAGTCGAGGACGGCAGAAAACTAGGTGGGATAATGGAATTGCAAAATTTGCAGGCGCAGGTTGGAATGAGCTAGCGCAGGACAGGGGTAATTGCATATCGTTGGGAGAGGCCTTCGTCCGGCAGTGAAAGTAAAAATAGGTTGCTGGATTTAATTGTGATGTACGGGTTAGCATTGGATTTGACGCCTAAAATTTGGCAGAGCTGAAGAAGCAGAGAAACCGTCCTACGTTCAGAACCCCCGTCGGAGATTCTAAAACTGCGGTCGCTGGTCCTGAACCACCTCAAAACATATAACACAACGTCAGTCAACCAACCGGCAATGTTGTATTCTCACTTTTATCTCTGTTGTTACATTCTCCAGAATGCAGCCAGAAAAAGAAAGGGACAGGAAGTGTGGCTGCATAAATTATTGCAACACCCGCCGTGCCTTTCATGCAACCTTCGAAAGGAAATTGGAATAGTGACGAAGAACGCGATAACGCGACCCTCTTCCTGTGCTCACGCCATATCTTTCCCCGAAAGAGACACAAAAGCAAAGTGTAAACAGGCGCTGGACAATGCTTAGTGCAAGATCACATTAGCAATCCGCCGCCTGAGTGCCGCGTCGCCCCCATTGTGTGACCCTCACCTCCCGGCGACATAATGTCGCATCCAAGAGGATTTCGTTTCCGTGAAACCTTGAAAACCGTATGTCGAGGAGGCACGACGAGGCTAGTGTTTATAACTATCGGACTCCTTGGTTAACCCCCTTTGTTCTTGATATATATATATATATATATATATATATATATATATATATATATATATATACTGTTACGGGAAGGAAGAAGCGTGCGTCTATTTACAGATGGCTTTTAATGGCTGAGCCAACAAGCGTAGAACAGCGATATAACTAAACTCTTCGTCGTCGTCTCCAAGGCCACCATCATCGTCCAATTCTTCCCACATTACCGACTGTGACATGACCCCCGTCGGAAAAAGCACCTTATTGGTGCGACTCATGGGTCTGAGAAAGGTAAGGTTTGAGACGGCTGACTTGGATGATGTCAGAGAGAGGTGAAGGCACCGTGGTATCCAGCGGAGACACTTCATATGTGACAGGGGTCACCTGGCGAAGGATGCGGTAAGGGCCATAGTATCGAGAGAGGAATTTCTTCGAAAGACCAACACGCCGAGTAGCATACCAAACTAGCACAAGAGCACCTGGTCCGTAGTGAACGTCGTGATGGCGCTGGTCGTAACGGCACTTCTGGCGTGTCTGTGAAGCAGAAAGACGAATGCGGGCAATCTGGCGTACTTGGGTCGCTGTGGCTATCACATCCTGAGTGTACTCTGTCGGCGAGTCGAGTGTGGTCGAAAGCAGAGTCTCGAAAGGCAAAGTCGGCTCACGGCCGAAGAGGAGATAGAAGGGGGAATAGCCAGCTGTGTCGTGGCGCGAGGAATTGCAGGCGAACGTGACAAATGGTAGAGCAATGTTCCAGTCGCGACGATCGGAGGAAACATACATTGCTAGCATGTCAGTTAATGTGCGATTAAGGCGTTCGGTAAGACCGTTAGTTTGGGGATGGTAAGCAGTAGTAACTTTGTGTTTAGTAGCACATGATTGAAGTAGGTCGTCTATGACTTTGGCAAGAAAGGAGCGGCTGCGATCGGTGAGAAGTTGACGAGGTGCACCGTGGTGCAAGATAACGTCGTGAAGCAAGAAATGAGCGACATCTGTAGCGCAGCTGGTCGGTAGGGCTCTAGTAATGGCATAGCGAGTCGTATAGTCCGTAGCGACGACAATCTTCCTATTTCCGTCATTTGATATAGGGAATGGTCCAAGAAGATCTACGACAACGCAAAAAAAAGGGTCGGCCGTTATATCCAAAGGCTGCAGCAGTCCGGCAGGAGGCACAGCTGGTGTTTTCCGGCCTTTACACGACTCACACGCGGCAACATAGCGCCGGACGGAGCGGTTGAGACGGGGCCAGAAAAACCGTCGCCGAATTCGGTCATATGGCCGCGTGACGCCAAGGTGTCCAGCGATGGGAACGTCGTGCAGTTGCTGCAGTACAGTCTGTCGCAGATGAGACGGAATGACGGTTAAGAGCTCGGGCCCGTCGGGGTGCATGTTGCGGCGGTACAGGATTCCATTTTGTAGTACGAACATGTGAAGAGATGGGTCAGACGGATCAGAGAGCAGGCGTTCGATAATGGGGTGTAACGACTCATCGCGTCGTTGTTCAGGGCCAATGTCTTGCAAGGCAGAGAGCGAAAGAACGCAGATCGGTGCGACATCCACTAAACCGTCCGGTACATCAACGGAATGACGAGACAGGCAGTCGGTGTCCTGATGTAGACGACCCGACTTGTAGACCACAGTGTATGTGTATTCCGGCAGCCTTAGGGCCCAGCGACCGAGGCGTCCGGTGGGATCCTTGAGGGAGGAAAGCCAACAAAGGGCGTGGTGGTCTGTTGCAACTGCAAATGGTCGACCATGTATGTAGGGTCGGAACTTGCTCACCGCCCAAATGAGGGCGAGACACCCGCGCTCAGTAATCGGGTAATTGCGCTCTGCGGGAGAGAAGAGGCGGCTGGCGTAGGCGATGACGCGGTCGTGCCCACATTGGCGTTGAGCTAAAAACTCCACCGATGGCGTAGCCACGGGCGTCAGTGCTGATTTCTGTCGCAGCGCAGGCGTCAAAATGGGCGCGAACAGGAGGTTTGGCGAGCAGTGTGATGAGCTGCGAGAAAGCAGACGCTTGTTCAGAGCCCCAACAGAAAGGAACGTCTTTCTTCAGGAGGTCAGTCAGGGGACGGGCAACATGGGCTAAATTTTCCACAAACCCGCGGAAGTACGAGCAAAGGTCAATAAAGCTGCGAACGTCTTTGGCACAAGTTTGTACGGGGAAATTCTGCACAGCATGAACTTTAGTGGGGTGGGGGCGAATGCCTGACGAATCAACGAGGTGTCCGAGCATGGCTATTTGGCGGTGTCCGAAGTGGCACTTGGACGAGTTGAGCTGCAAGCCAGCGGTGCGAAAAACAGAAAGAACAGATGAAAGTCTTTCAAGATGAGTCGCAAAATTTGAAGAGAATACGATGATGTCATCCAAGTATCACAAACAGATGGACCATTTCAAACCACGCAAGAGCATGTCCATCATCCGTTCAAAGGTCTCCGGGGCATTGCACAAGCCAAAAGGCATTACCCGGAACTGATATAGGCCGTTTGGTGTGACGAATGCGGTCTTTTCATGTCCATTTCAACCACGGCAATTTGCCAATATCCAGAGCGACGGTCTATAGATGAAAAATAAGTGGCACCATGGAGACAATCCAGAGCATCGTCAATGCGGGGAAGTGGATATACATCTTTCTTGGTGATCGTGTTTAGATGATGATAGGCAACGCAGAATCGCCAGCTGTTATCCTTCTTTTTGACGAGAACAGGGGACGCCCACGGCCTGGAAGAGTGTTCAATAATTCCTTTGGCAAGCATATTGTCAACCTTGCTCTGGATAACTTGTCTCTCAGAGGGCGACACCCGTTATGCGCGTCGGCGAACAGGTGCTGCATCGCCGGTAAATATACGATGTTTCACGACCGTAGTTTGACACAAAGGGCGATCGTTCAGGTCGAAAATCTCGGAGTACGACTCGAGGAGGCCACGGAGCTCTGCTGCTTGTTGAGTTGAGAGGTCTGGTGCAATCATATTTGTAAAGTCGTCGGTCGGGGCTGATGCAGAAGGCGCGCAATGAGCATTGGTCGAAGACGGCGCAACAGATAGAGCGGGAATGTGGCACTCGTGCGTCGGTGACAACGTGGCTAGAGGCATGCCTCGAGGAAGTACTTGTGGGCACTGTCCGAAATTTAGGATGGGAAGACACGTCTGATTGTCCGAAACAGAAACGATGGTGTGCGGGAAGGAGACATTGTGAGAAAGCAGGACTGAAGTCGCGGGTGTAAGGACATAGCCTCCGTCAGGTACAGGTGGGCAGGCTAAGATAGGGATGCAGGTTGCTGCAAGAGATGACAGGCGTATAAAATCTGCGGAACAAAGCCGAGCTGGAGCCTGAGCAGGAACGTCAACGGGAACATGTAGGGGTAGGTCAAGTTGTACGACACCGGCGGAACAGTCAATCAGAGCAGAATGGGCGGCCAAAAATTCGAGTCCGAGGATCACATTGTGAGGACGACGTTCGAACACATTAAACAAAACGGAAGTATGGCAACTGGCGACACTGACGCGATCAGAACACATTCCAAGCACAGCCGGAGTTCCACCGTCGGCGACCTGGATGACTCGAGTCGGTGCAGGAGTACTTTCTTTAAGCGCGTTCGAAGCTCCGCACTCATGATGGAAATTTTGGCTCCAGTGTCAATGACTGCTCTAACGGGCAAACCATCCACGTCCACGTCCACAAAGTTCCAATTAGTAGGCAGGGTCAGCAGAGGAATTTTAGGCCGGGGTTCTAGAGCAGCGTCACCTCCAGGAGCTGCCCCAGTTAGTTTCCCGTCGGAGAGCGGCGACTGTAAGCTGGGGATGGAAAGCGACGCATCTGGGGCGAACGGGAGCGGCGACTATGTAATGATGGCAAGCGGCTGGTCGCGGTGGCTCGAGCGTTGTCAGGAGCGTCTTCAACCTCGGTGGAGAGTGATGACGGGTGAGGATTCAGTGGGGAGCGGCGGTAGGCGGGAAAGCTTGGTCGACAGTGGGATTAACAGGAACTTCGACAGTGGCGAGAGATGTGGCCCACACGTCCGCAGTTAAAGCAGATGGGTCTATCGTCATGTGTGTGCCATTCGGCCGGGTTGCGATAGCTCGGATATGGACCGAATTGGCTCCGGTGAACAGGGGCATAGGCAGCAGACGAAGCAAAGTCAGGACGGCTGGCGGAGCTGATGGACGGAAGGCCCACATTGGCAAGTTCTTGCCGAATTACCGACTGAATTAGAGACACAAGCGGCCGGGAATCGTCGAAGCATTGCGTGACTTGCGTGGACGGAGACATTGCTTCGATTTCTCGCCGAACGATCAGTACGACGTTCTCGCAGGAGGTGGGCTCACGCGGCGGACAAACCTCTTCGCACGTCGATGAAGCTGCGGTATTAGGTAGACGCGCAAACTGTTGAACTATGCGGCGACTCTTCGCGTCTTCAAAGTGGCAACATTCGTTAATCATTTCGTTGACCGTTGTTACGTTCTTGTAAACAATCAGGTTAAACGCGTCGTCCGCGATGCCTTTTAAGACGTGGCTGACCTTGTCTGCCTCTGCCATATTGTTGTCCACTTTGCGGCAAAGGGCGAGGACGTCCTGGATATACGCCACGTATGATTCAGTGGACATCTGTACACGGGTCCCAAGGTCCTTCTTCGCAGCACGTTGGCGGCCGACGGGCTTGCCGAACAAATCTCTAAGCTTCTGCTTGCACTGGTCCCAACTCGTAATCTCTTCTTCGTGTGTTTCGAACCGGACCCGTGCCGTTTTCTTGAGGTAGAATATTATATTGGCCAGCATAAGCGTGTTGTCACACCTGTTGTGTGCGCTGACCCGTTCGTAATTCTGCAACCAGTCATCGACGTCAACGTTGTCGATCCCGGAAAACATGGCAGCGTCGTGAGGCTGGGCTAGGATGACCGTCGGTGGCGACGACGGGGCCGTGGTTGAACTCTCTCCTTCGGATGACATGGCGGCCAGGTTACGTCCGCTGCGGAGCTCCGTCTGGCGCAAGTGATTACCCCGCACCTCCACCAAAGAAGTTACGGGAAGGAAGAAGCGTGCGTCTATTTACAGATGGCTTTTAACGGCTGAGCCAGCAAGCGTAGAGCGATAATGCTACACTCTTATAATATATATATAACGCGCAGAAAGGGGGTTAACCGAGGGGTGCGATATTTATTAATCACAGCATAAGACACCCACAAAGACACCAAGGACAAGAAAGGCGAACTTTTACTTACGAATAGAATTAAAGATATGATAAATTAATGAAATTAAAGTTGATTAAAAACAACTTGCCGCAGGTGGGGAACGATCACACGTCTTCGCATTACACCTGCGATGCTCAACCAAATGAGCTATCGCGGCGCTGTTCTCCCGTCAACTTTCCGGGGTATTTGCGTGTTAGTACTACAACTAGCCCTGGATGAATGGTTGGATGGATGGATGGATGGATGGATGGATGGATGGATGGATGGATGGATGGATGGATGGATGGATGGATGGATGGATGGATGGATGGATGGATGGATGGATGGATGGATGGATGGATGGATGTTATGAGCGTCCCCTTTGCAACGGCGCAGTGGGTTGCGCCGCCAATCTCTTGCTACTATACTGCCTAATTTCCTGCATAGGTTAAAAAAGAAAAATAGAAAATAATAAAATGAAACCAACGATGAATTCCCCATAAGCAAATTTTCTAAGCCCCTATTGTGAATTTTGTTTTTTTACGTGTCCTTTTCGCCGTTTCCCTACTTTCAACAATCTTCCAATCGCCTCATACTAATTTCTATCGCGGACATCTTTACTTTCCCTCTGCTCTCGGTGAACCCAAGGAGTTCAAGGAGGCCAGCGGTGCCTAAATCGACCACTGGGCATATATCTTGACCCCCCCCCCCATTCTAATAAAACATAAAATAAAACTCTAGACACTAAGGCTATGCTTGGTCTCGATCTAATTAAGGCCTTTGACACTGTCACTAAAAAAGCAATACTACAAAATATCCAAATGCTGGATGTAGGATGTAAAACATACGCGTACATCAGACTTTGTCACGGATCGTACGGCAAAGATTTGAATTGGAGAAACCAAATCGAAGGCGTTCAAACTAGGTGATAAGGGGACCCCACAGGGTTCGGTCCTATCTCCTTTTCTATTCAACGTGGCAGTGATCGGTCTTCCTATGAGACTCGAAAAGATAGGACTCGGACACAGCCTACACGAGGACGACATCACCCTCTGGGTGGCTGCTGGAAGCGATGGGCATCTGGGAGAGATCCTCCAAACAGTAGTTAACATGGTCGAAGACTACATCAGAGACAAGGGACTGAAATGTTCCTCGCAAAAATCAGAACTTTCGCTCTATAGACCCACATGCAGGGTTGAAAAAGCATTAAGGAAAGGCCGGGCATTGTGGTCACCGTAGAAGACAGCAGGATACCGAGAGTGGAGAGCCTGAGAATACTGGGTCTCCGCTATCCGAAAATGGTCATAATGGCGAAACAATTAGGCTATTGGCCAATAATGTTCAACAGACAATCAGACTAATAAAGTGGATATCCAACAGGCACTTTGGCATCAAAGAGAAGAATCTCATCCGAATAATAGAAACAGTCATAATCAGTCGTATTGTATATTTGATCCCTTACCTCAAGCTCTACGCTGCGCAGAAAGCCGAGATAGAATGTATTATTAAAAGGGCGTATAAGCAAGCCTTGGAACTTCCGGCAAATACGTCAAACGAGAAGTTCCTGGCGCTCGGCATGCACAACACATTAGACGAACTTAATGAGGCCCAGAGAATAGCTTAGTATGACAGACTTGTTCAGAGTTTAACGGGGAGACACATCTACAACGACATCGGAATAACCTATGAAGCACAGCACGGAGAGACATCCCAAGGAAAATCAGGGAACATCTAGCAATAGCCCCAATTCCCAGAAATATGCACCCGGAGTTTCACCACGACAGAAGAATCGCAAGAGCGAGCGCTGTCCGCTAAAGATTCCGTAGTGCCAGGCACGTGTTAATGTGGACGCGACGGAGCATGCAAATAGACAGAGTTTGTCGATAGATGGTACGAGTCTAGAGGGTGAATCCAGAGTTATTGGCACTGTAAAAACAGGAAAGGCGGAGGAGGCGGAGGAGGCTGCGCTAGCATTGGCAATAGCCTCCACGCAGGCTAACATCGTAGTCAGCGACTCCAAGACACCCATCAAGAGCTATGCCAAAGGAAGAATCTTGCCTGAAGCGCTGAGAATTTTAACCAACTTTCGTGAAGATCGAAACGTTCACGTTATATGAAGTTGCGGTTAAACAGCGCGAATAATTATATGTGCCCCCGCAAACTCGTCCCTTCACGGGAACGGGATAGCGCACAACCTGGCTCGAGAACGGACGGGCTGAGCAGGTGGCATGCAAATACTGGGAACGGACAGAGACCGGATGACCAGCTTTACCGAGATCAGCAAACACTATAAATAGGAAAGGGCTCATTTCCCCCCGGCACACTCCTCGCTATGTAGACGGCAAGCGACGACATGGTACCTCTTACAAACTGATACATGTCAGAACCCGGTGGCTTAGCACGGCTACTACCCGGACCTTTACACGGATAGATGTAGATTCTGTCAAGAAACGGCGGACTTGCAACATATGGTTTGGGCTTTTCCTCGGACACCCACACATTATTAAGATACACAGGACCACAGAGGAATGGGAGACCGCGGTGCTCAGCTGTGCACCGGACGACCAACCTAAGGCAATCCAGCAGGCCGAAAATGCCGCCAGGGCCCAAGGTTCGAGGCCGTCATCAAAGTGGAGAGGCCTAGGACTCAAATCGGCTGTCCTAAAATAAAGTTTATTCCTCCTCCTAATAAAGCACGCTTCATTGTTTTCCTAGCTTTACCGAAGCAAGCACATGCTTCTTTTTCCTTCTTATGTCTCGCTTTATAGGTACGTGTTCTAAGAAATCCTGATCTCGCTTCGAAAAGTAATGAGCTTCCCTGTGAGCTGTCATAAATTGTTTCTTTCCTGATTTCGTTTTTTTCCTCTTAAGTAGATATTCATGGCAGGTTTGTTTTCCATTGCCGCCACCCGTCAGCCTCTCTGACTTCCTGCTTGACTTTCTTTGTTGCTGTGTTGCTCAAACTACAAGCCGCACACTCGCTGACAAGCTTCCGAGTTCGTTTCCTCCACTCTGAATCAATGTTTTTCCTGTACAAATACCTCCACACTTTCCCAACCCATTTACTTTCTTCCATATTCCTCAGTCGTTCTTCATAATCATTTCTACTGTGAGCTTCCCTCACTTCAAAACTTGCCCAGTCCATATCATCCTTCACAGCTTCATTGGTAGTCTTCCAGTAAGCGCCCAATTCGAGGCCTCCCACTGACCTTAGGCTGCCATCGAGTCATGATTGTACCCCTAATTTCAAGTAAAAAACCGCTTTTCCAAAAGTAAGTCCTGGAACCATTACCCCTTTCCACATACCCCGGAGCACC